>NC_068545.1:15646523-15968273 GCF_026212275.2 Microplitis demolitor
CAACACTCTATTTTATTAAATATTCTTTGGTGGAATTAGTAAATTTCTATTTGAAAATTGGTAAACACCTACAAATAGTCATTGGTACTGCAGAAAGAACTGTCAAATTGACTGAAGAATATATTAATACTTTAGCCAAGAACGAAGATCGAAAACCATATGCTACCCGGGTCAAAAGTAAAACTTGATTTAGACTTGGTTTACATAATCGAAATTCGGAGCCGTTTCTTACAAGACAAACTCGACTTTTTTTTACGAAGATTAAAAATACATTGAGTTTTCGCCTTGGTTTAGACTTAACTGGCTTACTTAGCCACGATTTAAGACGAAAAAGTTGAAATCAAGTCGAAACTGACTTGATGTAGACTTATTCGACTTGAATTATAAGGCGAAAAAGTCAAAACTAAGGTGAAATAATTTTTATATACTAAGGCGAAAGAAAGGCGAATAAATAACATTTTTTCGAATTGGTTTAGCAAGTCAAAAGTAAGGTGAATGATTATCGTGTTTGAAGTTAAGACGAATAAGTTTAAACTAAGACCAGAAAATACAAATAAGTTGAATCTAAAACGAAAAAAGTTCAGAAGTTGAAAAAAATGTAATTTAAGTCGGAAAAGTCGAGATCTTATCGAAAAATTGTTGGCAAATCGATAACTTTAAAAGAAAATAAGGCGAAGTAAGCCTGGATCAAGTTTTATTTTTGACTCAGATGTTCAAATCGTACAGTAACTTTTTCTATAACACAGTTAAAATTGAAGACTTTTCGCAATAAACAATTTACTTTTACAGAAATAATGATAATTTTGCGGTCAAAGTAAAAAAATCAAAAATTAACTATAAATTTATATTTAACTTTGAATAACTTTTAAACCAATAAATTTATCGAAAAACCATAAGAGATCTTTTTTGTAGGGTGTTCAATTTCCTACAAAAATATGTATCTCTGTTATCCGTAGATTAACTAGCTTAGGAGAAAAAAAAATGAAATGTAAAACGCCCCGAAACCCCATGTTATTTAAATGGGAAATGTAATGTCTTTGGGGCACGGTTTAATATAAATATGAAGGGCTTATATAGGTCTGATAATTTTTTTTAGGCCATAAACAAAGAATTTAGGGGGCGTCGCTAAAAAAACCAGTTTGGTAAATAACGGACACCCTAATATATATATATATATATATATATATATATATATATATATATAATGGCTGCTACCCGCCCGCTCCGCTGGGCATTTTGTAATGTTACACACAGAGAATTTTTGCGTAAAAATTACACATAAAGTTTGGTACTGTAAGGACATCTAGCCACTAACTAAATTTTTACTATGTTGTTAGTATAAATTGTACTTCATTTAATTGCTATCAAGTAGAATATTTTGCAATGTGCATGGGAGAAATTTAAATATTGACTACATGTCGTCACAGTATCAAACTTTTTGGGTAATTTTTACTGAAAATTTCTCTGCGTGTAGATGACTCTATATTTTGTTCTGATTATCATTATTACCGCCAGAACATCAGTAAATATTTTTATTCTCTGGCACTTTTCTATGTAAAACAAAAGTTGCAAGTGGTAAAACCACAAGGTAGAGCCAATTGTTAATATTCCGGCCAGCCCCATAACAGTCAGCCCTAAAAACCAATCGGTCGTAATTACTGTAGCAACGTTACATAACTCCCTTTGTTTTTTTGTTTTCTTTTTTTTTAACATAATGGAGTATTTACAAATGATATGAATAAATAAATAAGTAAATGAGTGAGTATAATACAGTGGTGAATTCTTAATTTGTAAAAAAACTTTTATACATAAAAAAAAAAAAAAGATAAATCGCGTAAATTGTAAATGTTAAATCGGACTCGGCGTTTGTGAGTCGCGATCGTTGTGTTAACGGTTGTATCTAGGGAGTTTAACGTCGTCATGCTTGTGCTGGCTGAATTAGCTTCATAAACCGGCTTCAGTCTGTCCACTGAATTTGCCGTTGGTTTTCGACAGAATTCAACGACGAAGTATTTGTCATGTCAACTTATCACACGATATGGTCCTTCGTATGGTGGCGAAAACGACGGTCGAACTTGGTCATTGCGTACCAATACATGTGAGCAGGTACTAAGGTTCTTGAAACAGAAAACAGAGTGTTTGCCGTGACGCGACATTTCGGCCGGTGCTAATGAATTAAAATGGCGTTTTAAGGTATTGACGATATCGTGGGGTGAAATTTTGTTAGAGAGAGTAAGTAACTCCCCAGGTAATCGAATAGGCTCACCATATACTAATTCAGCCGGTATCGTTTTGATGTCTTCTTTCCACGCTGCGCGTAAGCCGAGCAAGACGGCTGGTAAAGTGTCATACCATGACTCTTGGTGACATAGGAACGCTGATTTCAGCTGGCGGTGTCATCGTTCGACAAGGCCATTGGCTTGTGGATAGTAGGGAGTAGTGTGTAAGTGTTTGATTCCGAAGAGCTTCAGTAATGATTGGAATAAAGATGATTCGAATTGTGGGTTTCGGTCCGAAGTTATTCATTTGGGCACTCCGTGGCGTGAAATCCAATGCAGCAATAATGCGTGAGCTATTGTTTCTGCAGTTCCATCGGATAGCGGAAAGGCCTCCGGAAACCTAGTAAATCAGTCAATTATGGTCAGGCATTGGTTGAAGCCTCTAGACGGTTTTAAAGAGACAAGATTGATGTGAATATGCTCAAACCGCTCAGTTGGTGGTTCAAAACTGGTGATTGGTGATGACACATGTCTTTGAATTTTATTTCTCTGGCACTTAATGCAAGATTTTGCCCATTCACGGCAATCTTGGTTAACTGATGGCCAGACGTAACGTTTCGAAACTAGTTTTACTGATCCTTTTATACCCGGGTGAGAAACTGCCAAGGTGATGCGCTTTCGGTGCGCTGTTTATAGGCGTGTTGGAGCGGCTTATGGTCCGTAAAGATTATAACGTGCCGACCTTCAAAGACATACCGGAAGTATTTAACCGCCTTGTAGATGACGTTCAGCTCACGGTCGTATGTCGACAGTTTTTGAATCGACGGAGAAACTTTTCCACTGAAGAATCCTAATGGTTGTCATTCGTTGTCGATTTTCTGTTGTAAGACGGTTCCAATTCCGATGTCGGATGCGTCAGTAAATATTGCCCAGTCTGCATCAATTTTCGGGTGTAACAACAAGGTAGCGTCAGCGAGGGCGTGTTTGACTGACGTGAAAGATTCGTGGAGTTCGTCGTTCCAGGTAACTGGATGTGAGCCTTTGACTTTTGGTCCCTCCAATATTTTATCCAGTGGTGCTAAAATTACTGCAGCATTCTTTATGAACTTTCTGTAGAAATTTACGGTGCCAAGGAATCTACGGAGGGCTTTTACAGTTGTTGGAGTCTCGAGGCTGACGATGGCTTCGACTTTCTCGGGTAACGGCTTAAGTCCGTTCTTTGTGACGAGATAGCCGAGGAATTTGACTTCGGCTTGACCGATTTGGCATCGGTACGTTGATGACCAGTCCATTTTCGTGGATACGCTGAAATAAACCTCGAAGATGCTCCATATACTCTTTTTCGTCTTTTGAAGCGATTAATATGTCGTCAATATATGGGAAGACGAAGTCGAGGTCACGAGTGATCGATAAATCGCTGGAACGTCTGAGCAGCGTTCTTGAGTCCGAATGTCATGTATAAAAATTCGAACAGGCCGAAAGGCGTAATGATCGCCGTTTTCGGCACGTCCTTAGGTGCGACGGGTATCGGTAAAAATGTTTTTGCGAAGTCAACGACTGAAAAAATATTTTTACCATGCAGAGATGCACTAAAATCGTCGAGATATCGCAGGGAATACTTATCGATTATCGTGCGGTCGTTAAGTGGGCGATAATCGCCACACGGTCTCCATTTTTCGGATTTTTTTTGCGCTAGATGAAGTGGCGAAGCCCAGGCGCTGTTGGACGGTCTGCAGATGCCCTGCTTGATCATATTCCGGAACTCTGCGCTATTTTTAATTTGTCTGGAGCCAAGCGTCTAGCCCTGCATGATACTGGTGGTCCGGGCGTTGTTCGGATGTGGTGTGCGGTCGCGCACTTCTTCTTGCTTGCGTGTAATGCGTCTGGTTGCGTTATATCGGCAAACTCTCGCAACAGTTGCATGAATGCGGAATTGCTCTCGACGGCTTTACTACTTATCTCGGCTGGTGTGCTATGGGAATTTCCAGGTACTGATAAACCGGAGATGTCATCACGTAGGTATTTACGCTTTAGGTCGACTAGCAAGTCGAAATGACTTAGAAAGTCTGCACCTATTATTGGTTTAGTGACGTCAGCGATTATAAAATCTGAAATAAAGTCACGGCGTAATCCAAGGTTTACTGTGTGTTTCATTCATAGGTTTGACTTATGGTACCGTTGGCCGCGTACAATTGATAGCTTATGAGCGTCGAATTCGACTTCAACATACCGCGAAGAAAAAAGGATAGATCGGAGTCAGAGCCGGCGAGGTATTCCGTTCCAGTGACTTGATCTTCAATGAACAAGCGGCATGAAATCGATTGAGAATCATAGGCTGCCTCTACTGATTCTCGCTGGCGTTTCTCTGCCATTTACATCCTGGTACGCATGATCGAGCGTTTTTTCCGTGCTTCCGATGATACCAGCACAGACCGTTTTTCTTGGATACCCGTGAGCGTGAGTTGCTTTGGGATCTTGATCGTGAATTGAAATTTCCGAATTTCTTCATCGCTGCGGTGAGCTGCGTTACTTCCTTGCGTAATGCGGCAATTTCACTTTGGTCAACCGCTGCTGATGAGGTAGCGGCGACTTGCGGATTGGGAGACAGACGTTCGCACATGCGATCGGCGGATTCGGCGAGTTTATCGAGCGCCGAGTCGGTAAACGCTGCTAGGCAGATTTTGACTTCATCGGTAAGATGAGATAACTAGTGCGCCTTGATGATGGCGTCGTCGATCCCTGAAACGAGCGTTCTCAAGTGTCGTAAATGTTGAGACGGCGTGCGATCTCCCAACCGTTCGCGATCTAACAGTTGAGTGATCCGAGCTTCTTCTGACCTTGAGAAACACTTAATGAGCGCTGCCTTGAGTTCAGAATATGGTTTGGTTGTTGGTGGTTCCAGGATAATATTTTGGACTTCGGTGGCGATCCGAGTCTCCAGTAAGGGCACCACGAGGTCAAATTTCGATCGCTCTGTCACGACCTCGTGCGTTGAAAATTATGATTCGATTTGCGCGAACCAAAGCCTCGGGTTCTCCGTGCTGAACTGTGGAGCTTTAAAATTTACTTCCATTTTTACTTTTACTGACGTGAACGACGAAGAAGTTCATAAACTTGATTTTAACGTGTCTTCGTCTGATGATTCAGGTTTAATTTTCTTGTCACTGTCGGTTTCAGAGCCTGACATCACCCGTCAACAATGTCTGTAATCTGGTACTGTGCTACCGAAAGATTATCGATGACGCGCGGCTCAGGAATGTATAGCCGGTGGATCGGCCTAATCCTCAATGGTATTTCCGGCGACGGAAAGAAAATTGTACACGACACTGCGCGAGAAATAAATTGTAATTTTTTTAAACAGATCGCGGACACTTTTATTACAACTCGATTTGCACAAATGATCCCTCGAATTAACACTGATGCGGCATAACGTCCATAAGATGCCCAGCAATGAACCAGCGGTGATAAAAGATAATAACTGCACAATAATAAAAAATTACTGCACTAATTAACTCAAAAATAAACTTACACAAAATTACCTGTGGATAAAAAAATCATGGTATCGCCGATTAATCGGCAACGCGACGAAATATTCGCGGCAAAACGATTCGAGAACTCGCGGAATTTTTGCACTGTATAATGCACATGTTCGACGCTTCCCTTAAAAAGGGATCACGTTGGGGTCACCAATTTAGCGGTTAAGGGTAAAAATTATTTATATTAAAATAAATTATTCAAACCAACTAATAATGTTAAATAAATGTTTTATTTAACTAACATACTTAATACAATAAAAGTAAGTATACGGAAAAAGAAAAGTGCTTGGATGCGTGTATGCAGTCCAGCGGTATATGACAATGTGTCTCTACGAATGAGGCAGAAACGGAATAAGAAAAATCGATGTTCGGCGTAGATTGCCGAAACCAATCGATCGTAATTACTGTAGCAACGCTACATATATATACACAAGCAGATCCCGCCCCCTTCACGGGCAATAAATTGTTTTACTAATATGAATTCTCTTACATATATATTATAAAAAAGGAGGTGTTTGTGCCTATAGTACGATTTGCAGACGAAATTAATCATCGCGATCGAATAGTATTCGTATGTGGTAGTAGTTATAAGTCTCCCATGGTGCAAGGGGTGGTTGCGAGTGATAACTATAAGGGTGTGGAAGATATAGGGGTTGAAAGAAGATGAACTTTGAAAATGTGTCTATGATAGGTTGAGAATTTTCTAGATTGTTCTAGGAATTTCAAAAATAATCTAGACATTTTGGGAATAATCTTAAAATCTCAGTTCTAAAATATAAGTTAATTTTCTAAATTATTCGAAAATCAATTCTAATCAATCTGGAATGCTCAAAAATCAATGTAGTTGATTTAAATTACGTAAGATTGATTTTAATTAGTCAAGAATGTTCTCGGTTGATATAAAAATTTCTAGACACATCTGAAATGCTCGAAAATGAACTAAGTTGATTTAAATCACTTGACATTAATTTTAATGAGTCTAGAACGTTTTAGATTGTTCTACAAATTTTGATACACATCTGGAATACTCCAAATTGAACTTCGTTGACTCAAATTACTTGACATTGATTCCGAAGAGTCTAGAATGTTCTAGATTGTTCTAAAAATTTCTAAACATATCTAGAATACTCCAAATCACACTTAGTTGATTTAAATCCCTCGAAATTCATTCTAATTAGTCTAGAATGTTCTAGATTGTTGCGAATATATGGAGAATCATTCGAAAGCTCCAAATTATAATTAGTTGATTCAAATCTCATAAAAATGATTGTAATTAGTCTAGAATGTTTCACGGAGAAAAATGCTGGCTCAAAACTTACTAATTTATATTATACTGTTGACCAAACTTGAAACAGGAACTGAAGCATCCAAAAAATTATTATGCTCATAAGGAAAAGTATTATGCTGTATCATAATATTTACTACGAATAACAATGACTTTTACATATTATAATAATTGTGATGCGGCATAATAATTTTTTACAAGAGCATAATACATTTTTGGATGCTTTACTTCCTGTTTAAAATTTGGTCGATAGCATAATAAAAATTAGTAGGTTTCGAGTCAACATTTTTTTTTGTGTTTGCAAGGTTCTGGAAATGATATAACATTCTAGAAAATTCGAATATATATATATATATATATATATATATATATATATATATATATATATATATATATATATATATGTAAATACGTTAAATGACAAAAATTATTTCATGAATGTTAGATGCTCTGTATTGTTGTAAAAATTTGGAAAATGTTATAAAAATTAAAAATTGTATTTCAAAGTCGTAAATTACATGAAAATAATCGGAACAACCCGTTCGAAAACTAGTTTAGACCGTTCAGAATTAATTTGAAGTGATGTTCGATATTCGAATATTTTAGAACTTATCAGAATCATTTTTGAAATTTCAGAGCAGTCTGAAAAATTCAACATATGAATAACAGCACCACCAGAAAATAACCCAACGAAACGGGCGTTCACAGCTAGTATTAAATAAAGATATCGCAATAATTATTTTTTTTTTTGATAAGGGCCAAGTGTCTAGAGAATGAAACTCTGAAAACTTGATTGAAATCTATTCAGTAGTTTTTCCGTGATGCGCACACAACTGCAGACCTCTATCATTTTTTTATATAGATGAATTTATCGCTATATTTTTTTTTGTTAAGGGCCAAGTGTCTAGAGAATGAAACTCTGAAAACTTAATTGAAATCTATTCAGTAGTTTTTCAGTGATGCGCGCACAACTGCAGACCTCTTTGATTTTATTTATATAGAAATATATTAGGGTGGTCGTTAAAAATTAAATTTTCTCAGGCGCCCCATAAAAAGCTTCTTTTGAGTGAAAATATATGTGGGGAATTTAGTTTTTTCGTTTTAAGTAAAAAGAACACGTGTCGAAGGATGATCAAAGTTCATTTTTCGATAGAATCGCGGTTTTATTTAAAATATCTTATGAAATATGCAGATTAGAGGAAAAAACTATAGGACTAAATTTATAGGAAATTTAATTCTTTACAAAAAAGGTCATAAATTTTTTTTTTTAAAACGTGTATTTATGAAGATATTCGAAAAAAAACTTTTTTAGATCTTATCAATTGGGCATTTTAAGGATGACAAATGGTAAAAATAACGTTTTTTTTAAATATAGACAACTTCGTAACATATCAATTATTAATACTTGTTACTGTTTCTATATACGTAGAAAAATGTTATTTTCAAAATTTGTAATCCTTAACACGCTCAATTCATCAGATTTAAAAAAAAGTTTTTTTGAAATATCTTTATAAATACACATTTCATAAAAAAAAAATGAAGATGACTTTTTTTGTCAAGAATTTAAATTCCTACAAAATTGTTCCTATGAGTTTTTCCTCTAATCTGCATATTTCATGAGATATCTGAAAAAAACCGCGATTGTATCGAAAAATGAACTTTGATCGTCCTTCAGCACGTGTTTTTTTTACTTAAAAAAAAAAAAAAACTTAATTCCCCACGTATTTTTTTACTAAAAAGAAGCTTTTTATGCGGCGCCTACGAAAATTTAATTTTAAAAGACCACCTAATATATATATGCATATATATATATATTAGTATGTAGATGGACTTAGGGGTTGTTCACCCCCTAAACTTGATTTTTCGGAAAAACCCAATAAAACGTATTCTCTACTTTTTTTTTCTCTTCCGGTCACCATTTGTTTCGTTAAAATCAATTGGATTGTTTTTTTTTTTTTTTTTTTTTTTAATAAAAGTTTTGTAAATTTTAACCCTTATTACTTTTGTTCTATTTATGTTTTTATTATAACACCAATGGCACTTTTTATTATTTTCACCCCGAAAATGATGCCGTTGGTGCTATTCAATTATTCAAACTGCAAATATGCAAAACTTGAAAAACATCCCTTCGGAGCCTAAACTTTGAGGGATGGTTTCACTCCATAAAAATGTTTTTCTGCAGCTAAAAAAAATACCTGTTCCTTAGATTTCGACGAAGAGCAACATATCAGTATTATCGGAATCGGAGAGGGACACTTGGGATACCTTCCTTGTTAGAAACTTTTTTGTAGAGAATTAAATTTTCTACAAGACTATGTACTTTGATTTAAAAAAAAAATTTTTTTAATGCTTTCATTTTTAAAAAACAAAAATAAATTTTTTTCACATGTTATTCAAACGAGAAAATGAATATTCGTTGAGCTCTTAGCATGATTGAGATTTCGAGCTGCTTTTTTGATAAGATTTCTAACTTCCCGCTAAGAGAAGCAAGGGACACTTGGGATGCCTTTCTTGTAAGTGTTTTCTTCGTACAACTAACAGAAAAAAAGTTATTGAGCTTGAAACAATCGTGAATTTAAAAACATAAAGTATACACAGTTTTAATGATGATTTCCGGATTTTATTGCATGTACATGTTTATACGGTGAATATATACATTATATATAATCAGTCACCTTTTTTAAAAAGATTCTTGAGATCTTACTTATTTTCTGTATTAATTTCTGTAGAAAAATCTATTTTTTTTTTTTAAGAATCAACACTTTTCTTTCTGTGTTTTTAAATTAAAAACAAAAGGTTCTGTTTTGAAAGTAAGGAACATTTTTTTTACGTGTTCAAACAAAAATTCACAGGTGGTATTAGCTCAAACCAGAAAACCTAAAGGCCCTGGGACGATAAGTATACCGAATCGGCCCCAGAAAGGAATCAGGCTCATAACTTCAGGAAATATTCATACCCATGAAATCCTTCGATACAGCAAGTTTCAGATTTTTATCTACTACCACGTCTGAATAAATCAAATAATACTGAAAATTAGTAAAAATTGTTATTCTCTGCGTCTTGTTAATCGAATGATCTAGTAACCGGATATGTTTTGGGCATGATGGTAGCGTTTTGGAAAAAAAAATAAGAGCCATATTTGTCCGTAAGAACCTAAAAAAAAACGAGGTTTTATTCTTAATTTTGATTTTTAAGTGTGTTACGATAATCATAAAAATATGAGACTATTTTTCTTAAATTCCCCATTAAATTTCCGACGAAATAATGAACTTGGGAAATTTTGTTAAGGGTACCACGTATCGAAAAAAAAAATAAAAATCGATTTTTTGCTCAAAAATCGATTTTTTTTTCATGATTAACTTCTAAAATGATAAAATACAAAGCTTTTGTGAATATTGTACTGGTAAAAATAACGAAATAAATTCAGAACGCTCATATAAAAGTAATTGTTCTTTATTCAATAACGTCAATAATAATATCTAATTATAAACTATGGAAAAATATTTTAATTAAATCTAAATCATATGAACTCATAACCAGTCCTCGTCGCTATCTTCATCAATTACAGTAGTGACATTGTCTTTATTGAATAAAGTATTGAGTATTGCTCCTGGTCTCGGGATTTTAGCCAGATGTCGGCCGTTCGCCAGATAAAAAATTGTTGCAGCTACGTGTGAACAACAACCAATTGTCCTCAGTCCATTAGCACATTTGCAGCTATATCTTGATACTCCACTCCATCCGATTGTATTTGGTTTATAATCAATGAAACATCTGTAAAAATTCAGCATAGAAACGCTTTTTCATGAGATGATCGCTGCAACATCGATTTCCATCCGGAATAAAAATTCTTTTTTTAATAAAGCATTGCATACGGGCATCTTGAGGGACAACTACCATATTCCGGTTTGAAACAGAACACACACATAACAGTATCTATGAGTTGCAACTGTTCTTTTAATTTCTACTTCAACACATTCTTCTGTATCATCATCACATACAAACTCTAAATTAAATGATGATAAATAATCTACTCGAATTAGAAGGTAATTGATCCTTCAATTCTGTATCCTGATCCTCATCAAGTCTCGGTTTCTTGTAATTTTTGGAACGACAATTAAAACATAAAATATCACCAACTACAATGGGATGATCAAAAATCGTTGAAAAATCTTCAACATCTTCATCAGATTGTATATGGTTCGGAATTCCTCTCGTTTTTTTTTATGAATTTTGAACAAATGCAACACTTTGAATTATTTTCTCTAGGTGTCGACATATTTTCACTTGAATAAGAATATAACCAGATAAAATGATCTATTGACTGCAAATAAAGGCACGACCAGTTTTTGATTAGAATGTCAACAGTACGTAATTTTGAGGTTATCGGCAGAAATAGTGGGTTTTCATGAAAACAAACAACAGTGTTACCAGTTTCGAATTACAGTGCCATCTCATGGTTTCTGAATGAACTGAAAGTTGAGCGGGAAAGTATAAATTATCTGAAAACAAGTTAAATTATGTAAACAATGGTATTTGATACAGATTTAGTTATTATAGTTAGAATTAAAGATTACAATAATAAATATAGTTCATTATATGTAAACAATTACTTATATATGAGCGTTCTGAATTTATTTCATTGTTTTTACCAGTACAATATTCACAAAAGCTTTGTATTTTATCATTTTAGAAGTTAATCATGAAAAAAAATCGATTTTTGCGCAAAAAATCGATTTTTATTTTCTTTCGATATGTGGTACCCTTAAAAAAAATTTCCCAAACTCATAATTTCGTCGGAAATTTAATGGGGAATTTAAGAAAAATAGTCTCATTTTTACGATTATCGTAACACGCTCAAAAATAAAAATTAAGAATAAAATCACGTTTTTTTTAGGTTCTTACGAACAAATATCGCTCTTAATTTTTTTTCCAAAACGCTACCATCATGCTCCAAAACATATCCGGTTTCTAGATCATTCGATTAACAAGATGCAGAGAATAACAATTTTTACTAATTTTCAGTATTATTTGATTTATTCAGACGCGGTAATAGATAAAAATCTGAAACTTGCTATATCGAAGTATTTCATGGGTACGAATATTTCCTGAAGTTATGAGCCCGATTCCTTTCTTGGGCCGATTCGATATTATTATCGTCCCAGGGCTTTTCTGTGAAAAAATTGTTCAATATAATAAAACCATAAAGTTATACTATTTAATATAGTATTAAAGCTTCATAACTTCGTTTCTGCCAGTACTACGAAAAAAAAGCTGTCATACTTTTTTGTAGAGAATTTAATTTTTTTCCAAAATGTGTCTTTTGATTTTTGGAAAAAAAAAATTTTTTAATACTTTTATTTTCAAAAAACGAAAAAAAATTTTTTTTACATGCAATTTATATGGGAAAATGAATATTTGTTGAGCTCTTAGTTGGATTGAGATTTCGAGTTGCTATTTTGGGAGGATGTTTTCTTTCAACTTGAAACTAACTCTTGAGACCATAAGAAAAAAAATTTTTTTTTTTTTAAACACCCATCTGTACATACATATATATAGACATTGTAACATGGGAGTCTTCAACGCCGACCCGTGGTTTGAAATAAGTTCAAAAGACTCAATATTTATTCTGTGGGAATAATTCCAGTGCCATCTACGATCGAAATTTCGAATTCGATCGGGCAATCGATCCAACAGATGGAT
Organism: Microplitis demolitor; assembly: GCF_026212275.2. Lineage (NCBI taxonomy): Eukaryota > Metazoa > Arthropoda > Insecta > Hymenoptera > Braconidae > Microplitis > Microplitis demolitor. The sequence goes on from NC_068545.1 coordinate 15,659,267, forward strand.
TGACAAAAAGGGATGTTTTGGACGTCGAAGTAACAGCCGTATTTTGGACAGTTTTGATTTTACAAAAGAACGATTGAATCGCGAGCAGTAAGTGCGAATTGTTAAGAATAATACGAGTCCATTAAATAATGGAACTAGCTGAAGCCTTGGCAAGGATTTGATCAACGTGTTTTGGTGGTATCCCTGTGAAAGAGTTTTGTTCTTGTTGAGCTAGTGAAGTTCATTATTGGTTTTTTAGTTAACGAAGATTATTTGATCAATTACGTGTGATTACTAAATGGTAGTGATTTGGACGAGTTATTGAATTCAAATTTATTGTATATTATTTTATTTTATCTGGTATGAGTCGAAGAACTGTGGATTATCTGTGCCTTATCCCTAACGACAGTTGAGCCTTTGCCGTGTTTCGTACTCTGACGGCATTGGTCAAGTATTCCGTTAAGGCGTACCATTGTATGAGTGTGTGTCAGGAAAATAACATAGGCTTTTATTTTGATGTCGTCAATCTGAATTTTGTAGCCTGGGTATGCAATCGATAAATTCGATACGGAGGTCAAGTACAAGTATAACTGTATTGAGTGGTATTAATAATTATCGAGAGTGTAAGCAAGTTTTGTGATATTGATCAATTTATTCTGTTGTTTGTTCAATATATGATAATTATTATTTTTTAAATCGAAACGATCATTTAATCGTAACTTAAAGTGCCTGACCTTTCCGCTATCCGACACCCTGCACCTTATTATAGGGCATTTGTTTATTGGGGATTAGTTCATTAAATATTGATTTTAGAGATTCAATTTACATGAACTTTCTGTAGAAGACTAAATTTTTCAAAAGAAATGTACTATACTTTTTTTTCTGATAGTCAACCGTTTACAAGTAAATAACAAAAAACCACCAATTTAATAAGAAATCAGACTTTAGAAGCCCCCCACGCGGACTGTAGTTGAACAGACCGCTAAGCACACACAGGAATTTTCAGAGAGAAAAGAAAAGAGTCGAGATTTGTATGCTTTTAGCATGGGAAAACTCCATCGACGTTTTCCAGTACTGAAAATTGATATTAAGAGCTCGAACTTGTACTGAATTTTTATTTTTACATGTAGAACAAGATTTTCGACGGGGAACGAAAAAAAAAATATTTATTTCAAACGGAGCACCTTCATACTCATCCTTTGGGCGATGATCTTAATCAAGTTAAAAAATTACAAAAATTGAGTATTGTTAGCAATTTGAAATTTTGAAATCAACGAGAAACGTGATTTGCATTTAGTCTTATATCATTTCTAAGTAGAACGACTAAGCTTATTTTCGTGAAAACAAATTCAAAGCCGATAGAATAAGCTTCAATGGGCCTCTTCTACTTTCCATTTAACGATCATCTTAATTGACTTATAGGATTTTAAGTTATTTTAGTGAGAAACCTACTTATATTTCAGCTACCGAATAGCATTTATCTTATCTCCATACGATTATTTTTTACAAAATTCAAGCCTTCAAAAAGTTACTTTAAAAAAATTTCTTTGTTGTGTTTTTTCAGATGATTGTAGTAGGGGAGAGTGGGGTCAATTGAACCACGGGGCAATTGAACCAGTAAGCTTAAAAAATCGAAAAAAATATAAAAATAAGTCGTCCTCATGGAATTATATTTAAATACACTAAACCTCAGTCTGACGAAAATTTTGAACCAATATGATGATTTACTTTTAAAAAATTCAAGTTTTTGTGTTTTTAGGCATCTGAACTTTGTTTTTCAGCTCTTGACAAATTGTTTAATAATTTTTCAATTTTCAAATGTAATCTTAAAAATTTTTTTGTAATAGTTTCTTACATATATTAGTCATAAATTTCAAACTTTACTTCTAGTAAAATAGTTCTTGAATATTTTTTTTTTAAACTAATTATTTCAATAAAATCATATGGGGTCAATTGAACCAGTACTCTCGGGGACGGTTGAACCACACGAATCACACTGTGAGCATCAGACATGCGCGCGCATCTTGACAGAATGTGAAAACAAGCTAAACTAACCAAGAAAAAAAATAATTATATTGACAGAAGTTTTTAAAGTGATTGTTTTAACATATAATGTTATATAAAATAATAAATATTATTAGAAGTGTTGTAATTTTAGTTTTAAGCTGTAATGAATAGTAAATTATTCATTAAAGTCATTCATTTGTGGTTCTAATACTCTTGGTTCAATTGTCCCCGACTAGTGGTTCAATTGCCCCCGCAAAGGGGACGATTGAACCATTTGATGCAGTTGTACAATTTCGTATTTATTGAAAATTTTTATCATTTGTCAAGTTATGTGCTTACGAGAAATGATAGTCTATATAATGAATTTTAATTTCGTCAAAAAAAAAAAAAATATCTTTTTGTTTTTATTCATATAAAAAAAAATGTCAAAGTATTTTTGGTTCAATTGACCCCACTCTCCCCTACTTTTTTCAAAATGGATATTAAGGTTTGAGAATATTTTCTTAAAGGAAATTTTTATTTGAGATTTCAACTTTTGGCTATCATATTTTTCTTTTTTTCAAAATTTACAAAACATTGAACAGCTAAATTTAAAGTAGTCGTTTTTGAGGTAGATAAAATTAACATTGAAATTTCCATTTATACCCGAATTTAATTCACAGGATTACGGATAATTGACTTTAATACTGTTCTATCAATAAATATCTACATTAAGTTTTATAAATAATAGTCATGACAAATTTATTTTCAAATTCTATTCCAGTCGCATCACTTCTTTCATGTTTACATCAGCTAAGAGCTGAAAATCTACGATTGGAAGAACATGTGAACAGTCTTTTACAGCGGAGAGATCATTTACTTGCAGTTAATGCTCGATTAGCTATACCTCTTACTACTCAACCAAATACGCATTCATGTAAGATAACATTCTTTACTACAATAATATTTTTGCTATAACACATTCATAAAATAGTTTGTGTTTTTAATAAAACAATACAGAATTTTTGATCCTTATACAGTGAATAATATTTATTCAGTGGGAAGCCAGTCACATCAGAATAGTCCACACTCAGATATGGCGGTTGGAGTAACTTCGTCAATATCAAGAATTAATCGAGATTCTCGAGTGAATAATATTTATTTACCACATTCGAATTCGACTGGACATTCAATAATACTAGAAAATGGATTATCATCGGATTCATCATCACCTGCAGTAGTATCAGTTTCACAATATACACATAGAGGACAGATGGTAGCTCCACAACCAAGTCCGTCCATAAGGTAATGTATGTTTCCAAAAAGAGACAATCGTCAGTATAGGTTGAACTTAAAACTTTATGTTGTCTGCGAGCCTGTCAAACTTGAATACGATAGAGCTATTAAATGTTTCTAACATAATTAACTAATACATCAATAAAGTTCAAGATTACTATTAACTTAGTATGGATATTTTCGTATTTAATTAATTAAAAACAAATTAACTAATTCCGGTTAAGTTTATCATGCTCGCTTATTTTAGTATATATTTCAAGCGGGAAACCTGTTAAGATAATTTAGAAAATTGGATCTTTTTTATTCTGTGAATCGTTTGTGGAACTATCCTAGAAGATGTTTCCAAAGTTCCCGATATTAATTTCAATTCGTTTTGATGCTCTGAACCGTTTGCAAGTGTTACTTGTTGAAATATCAGATTGCATGGCAGATAAAACAAAGCGATCACTCAGGTAGTTACTAATTTATTCAGCTGGCTCAATATTGATATGATTCAAAAAGGAGAAGAAAGACTATTTTATGGTTCTAGAAACGCTGATAGATTAGTAAGCAGTCTGAATAATGTAATACTGCCTTTAATATTTTCAACTTCCCGCTAAGAAAATTGAAAATTTTCAAAAAAAGGAATTTATTGGTTTTGGTCCGATTTTCGAAAATCGAATTTCTAGCGGATCTTGACGTTTTGAAGTTCTCGGAAGCTATTCAAGATGATGTCTGAGTGTATGTATGTGTGTGTGTGTACGTACGTACGTAAAAATCTATAACTTTTGAACGGGTGAATCGATTTCAATCTCCAAGGTAGCATTTGTTAATTACTACGACGCGGCTTGTTAATTACTACAAGCTATGAAAAATTGAACTTGATCGATACAGTGCATACGGAGATATTTCAAAAATAAAATTTTTTCAAAAATTTTTTTTTGGATAACTTCTAATATGCTCGATGGATTGATTCCAAAATCTAATCAGCTCTAAAACTTTATAAGCCGCGTCGAATGCTACCTCAACCATCAAAATCGGTTCATTCGTTCAAGAGAAACCGTTGTCGAAAGAATTACAAAAATTTTTTTTTTAGTTTTTATGAAAATTCTCAAAAACGATTAAATTAATAAATTCCAAAATGTAATCAGCTCTAGGTATCAATAAAATACGTCGATTGTCACGTCAAACGTCTTAGTCGGCCAATTCGTGCGAGAGATATCGTTGCAGAAAAAAATCGGTCTGCCGATTGACCCTGCGGGCCAGCCCCAAAACTTCCCGCCTATTTCGAGCTCCTGGAGCTCGAAAAATGGTTGTAGATACATTTTCGAGCTCTTCGAGCTCGAAAATACTTTTGTATATCTTTGTTTTCGAAAAAAAACGTTTTTTACCATTTTTTCTCTGTCATGGCTGCTACATTCAAAAATTTTAATTTTTTTTTTCCTCTCTTCCAAAATAAGTACACACTAAAACCTCTTGTACGTAAACCTTTTTATGTATAACGCCGACTTACTGACGCCAGAAGTCGTACCGGACAAATATACCTACCTAAGCGTTGTCAACGCTTTACAATTAAGTCGTATTGTACTAATGGACCACGCGTATTATATATTTCTCTTTTCTGGAAATTTCATCATTTTTACTTAACGTACTTTTAAAATTTATGTATCTGTTTCCATTTAATAATCTAAGCATAGAACGGCAATCTTTTCTTTGATTTTTCATCTTAAACCATAGACCACCCAACTCATGTGCACCTGGATGTGATTCTTAGAATTTAAGAAAGCTAATGGAAACCATCAAATTTATGGTTTCCTGCACGAGCGTTGCTCGGCGATAGAATGACGCCAGAGTCATCGGCCTACTTCATGGTCAAATCTATTTCCCAGCGATCACACGTGTGCATGGGCCTAGAACTTTCGGGCGAGTCCGAGTCTTTTTGTATGGGAAACAAGTTACCACCACTTTTCATATGTGAAGACCATATAAAAAGACCATGGACTTTAGCTCATTAGTTCTTTTGAGAATCAAACTCTGAACCAGACCGAACTCCGGATACTTGACGGTGTTCGTGGCTAGAGGATTGATATCCCGATTAAGCATTCGGTCACGTGAGCCCAGATCATTGGATCGGTCCTTGATCGTCGTAAGCACTCGTATAATCGGTATATTATTTTCTACTAGCTTCAGAAGCATAATCATCGCGATATTAGCGTATAGCATCCGATCACGTGAGCCCAGATCGTACGATTGGTCCTTGATCGTTGTAAGTCGTGAACCAATATCAACCGTTTAGCACCGGTAGAACATTGATTATCTTCATCTTATTTTAATCCATTTAATTTCATTTTATTTAAATATTGAATTATACCATAAAAAAAAAAAAAACGTGAAGAATCAGAGATTATTTTACCGCGATAAATTCGAAGATTTTATAGCAAATTTATATTTTATATTACCGCGAAGACGCGAAGAATTTGAATACATTGAAATTATTTTACCGCGAGAAGCGCGAAGATTTTCATTTTACTTTAATCTACGAAGATTTAGAAACGCATAAACATTGAAATTGATACAACAAAGCATACTAAATAAATAAATAATTCGATACATTAGAATCACATTAATTAACCACGAGAACGCGTTGTGAATCAGTGTCCTATGTTACTGCTGACAGTCCTGACACCTCACTAAAACCTGTTTAGGGTAAGTTTTTAAACATTGTAACCATTGTTTGGTATTTTTATTTTAATATACTCTGAAATATGTGTAAACCATATGCATGAAACATTTACTTTTATATTTACTATTCTAAATATTGCCATTTGTAACCCTTTTGTATTTTGAGAATATTGAGTCCTTAATAAACAACTACTCGTTAACATAAAACATTTGAAAAACATTATTTATCAGGCAATTTTACTTTAACAATGAGATACTAGCTTCATGAGGCTTTTCGGCAACCCACTTTCTTCCTTTATCCCTTATTTTTCTACCTGTCTAGCCGCTCGGCTGATAGTTCACAGTAGGGGGTACACAATCTTACGTTTACCGCTCGACGTTTGATTGTGAAATTAGATCAGTCACATAATAAATTGGAAATCGCTCTGGGTTTTATCAATATTGTCTTCAACAGTATTGTGTCGGCGCGATTTAAATATAAAATAGAATAAACTGAGCATTTGGTCACGTAAGCCCAGGTCATAGGATCGGTCCTTGATCAATGTAAATTCCCTTTTATCCACTACATTTTATACGAATATCGTACCTACGCCCATCACGATCTGCAATCGTGACATCTCAAACGATATATCTCGAACGAACAAACCGATTGAGACGTTCACGGTGGCAATCGACGCGTTTTATTGAGTTCTACAACTCATCAGATTTTGAAATTGATTTATCGAGTCGTTTTTTGAGAAATTTTCAAAATACTAAAAAAATTTTTTTTTTTTCAATTCTTTCGACAACGGTTTCTCTTGAAAGAATTGACCGATTTTGATGTTTGAGGTGGCATTCGACGCGGTTTATGAAGCTTCAGAGTCCAGTTGATTTTGGAATCAATCCATCGAGAACATAAAAAGTTATCCAAAAAAAAACATTTTTGAAAAAAGTTTATTTTTGGAATATCTCTGAACAAGCCGTACCGATTAAGTTTATTTTTTTTTCAGCTTCAAGATATTCGCAAGCCGCGTCGAATGACATCTTGATGATCATAAGCGGTTCATCCGTTCAAAAGATAGATATTTACATACGTGCGTACGTACATACATACATTCATATACTCGGACATCATCGTGAAATTAGTCAGGATAGCTTCCTAGAACCTCAAAACTCCAAGATCTCTTGGAAATTCGATTTTTGAAAATTTGCAATTTTCTTAGTGGGAAGTTAAAAATGGTAAAAAAACGTTCACTTTCAAAAATCTTCCAAAAAATTAAATCGATCGATTTTAAATTCTATTCAGCTCTAGAACTCAATAAAACGCGCTCCTTGCTAAATTGAACATCTGTTGTAATGATAATTTAATAAATACATGCCAGGACTGGTTAATGGTTGGCATGTTGGAAAAATACTCATATTAAAAAATATAACAACATTTTTATTTGTCACAGCACATAATATCACTGGGTTACAAGATTAAATCGTTGATTTGATTTATTAATACTGTTAATTGTTTCATTTCTTAAATGAGTAATTAATTCAATACAAATTATAGAATTGAACTCGAATAAATAATTGAAATAATTAATTGAGTCTATTTGAACACTGAGTTGATTGAAAAAATGTCATGAGAATATGTAACATGAATTCAGAGGTTACCGAGCAAATTTAATAATTGAACACTTCATGATTATTTTTTAACTAGCACTAAATGCATAAATATCCTGTGTAAAGAAGTTCGGGAATTCCGGCGGTGAGTCGGCAGATCCGGATGGATTCCGGATAAAAACTTGACATGTGATTTTATCGTAATGGATAGCGAAAATTTCAGTCAAAAAAAAGAAATATCAGCTGATCGTACATAATTGCAGAAAGACGCAGTTAAGAATAATAATGAAAATTTTTCTATCTTAGTGATATCTGGTGAAAAAATACATGAATAGCAGAAAAATTACTGTCGAGAGTAGCCGATAGGAAATTTTTGATTCAATTTCTTGCTGCTAATAGTTCATCGGAAACTACCGATCTTTAAACGAATTGACAGGTATTTAATATACACCGATGTGCTAAAATTTCGTCTTGAACACCGGATAAATTCAGGAGGAATTCTTACTAAGCTCCGGTGAAATTATTGGCAGTAGATTGAATCAAAAATTTAATTTTTTTACTTTAAAAATGAATCACTGAATGTTCATGTAATTTTCCGTTAGAAGTCGGTTGGAATTCCGCCGGGGCTTTATATGAATCCATCCAGAATTTATCTGGTGTTCAAGAAGAAATTTTAAAACATCGGTATTAATGAAAAACCTATTGAATTTATTTAAAAACCACTTGAACCGTTGAATTATCGGCAGGAAACTGAATCAAGAATTTTTATTTTTTGTTTCAAGAATAATTCATTGAATATTCATGTACTTTTCCGCTAAAAATCGACTGGGATTCTGCCGGAGCTTTATAAGAATTCTTCAGGGATTTATCCAGTATGCGAAAAGAAATTTTAGGGCATCGGTATAAATTAAATACCTGTAAATGTGTTCGAAGATCAATCGAATTTCGATGAATTATTGTACTAACCAGCAAGACACTGAATCGAAAATTTCCTTTCGGCTACCGATGTAACGTTTGTCAGATATCACTAAGATCTTACTAGGAATCCGTTACGTGATAAGACCTTTCTTTTATTTGGGAAATCTTACATTATTTTTCTAAATTACATCTTTCTGCAATTATATATGTTCAGCTGAAATTACTTTTTTTTGACTGAAATTCTCACCACCCGTTACGATAAAATTGCATATCTCGTTTTCATCCGGAAGTCCTATTTTGACACAAATATGAATTCTGCCGACTCACCGCCGGAATTCCCGAACTTTTTTACACGGGTGACCAAAAAATTATATTATAAACAATGATGTTATTTTAAATTTAGGTTCATGAGTGTAGTTATATAGAAAATATACATCACTCTATAAAAGTATAAATTAGAAACTTTTGGAGTTATATAAAGTGTACACAAATTGAAAATTCGTTTCGAGAAAAATGCGGATAAAGAAGAAGTACTAAAAAATAAAATCTGTATATCCGTTGATCCTGCGGGCCAGCCCCAAAACTTCCCGCTCCTTGAGCTCGAAGACATTGTTATGTATACATTCTCGAGCTCTTCGAGCTCGAAAATAATTTTGGATGCCATTGTTTTCTTATGAGCTTTTCAAACTCAAACACATTATAGTACATTATATCATGATTTATCCGGGCAGAGGTAAGGTCATATTTAAAACAAACATGATCTTAACCCTAGACTGGTCAACAAACGCGACCTAACGACTTTGGTCAAATGATGAGGAAATCGCCGCAATGCTTTTGAGAGTGCGACGTTGTCTGATCGCTCTGGCTGTTTACTATTGGTGTATTATTTCCGGCAGGAATATTGTAAAAAATTCGAACATAAAAAAAAATTTTTAACTTTATTTTTATTAATTTCAAACTCTGTTTAAAACAATTAGTTATTTAAACAAATTTAACAAACCTATTTTTTAATTAAATTTTGCTAGTATTTAATTTTATTTAACTTAAAAAAAATGCAACTGTTTTTTTTATAAATAAAAATATCACGTAAACATAGGTCAATGTTTCCTTTGACAGTAGATGGAAATATTTTAATTGTCGACAGAAATGGATATTTTAGTAAATTTATTATAAATTCAATCACGAAACGAATTAAAAAATTATTTCCTTCATCGCAGAGTTTTTAAAAATGTTTATTAATAAAAATAAATATTTACCTCCACATAACCTTTCATACACAATAACAGCCGGTAACAATCTGCGCATGAACATGAGAAGTCGGAAAGAGGGGACATACACCAAAGACGGCAACGCCGCAAGTGAAAATCTACCAACGACTCTGGTCAAGTGATGAAAACAGTCCCGCAAATCCGTCACTTTTTTTTTTAGAATTTTTTTTTACTGCAACTTTATGTTTTTAAATATGCTCAAAAAAATTGTTAAAATATTCTAAAATGTTTGAAGAACAAAGTCAAATTTTTTCAAACTTTTTTAGTCAAAAATGTAATTGTAATAAAAATAATCGAATTAAGTGCGGCGTCACTCTCATACGTTGACCAGTCTAGCGTTAAAGTAACCTTTAAAGCGTAATGACTTCAGAGCAAAACTGGTTTTCAGAGTGTACACAAACAGCAGTCTATTGATGCGCAGCAGCTAAAATGTTCCATATTTTCAGAGGGAAAGTCTAAAATTAATTGAAACATTTGCTTGAAAATATGTATAAAATATTTTCGAAGCTCAAATAAATTCGATTCATATCTTCCTTGTCAAAGAATAATGAAAATTACTAATAAAAAAAACTTACTCCTGAACTGGTTTCTCCCCTTAATGAGAAATTTTTAAGTTTTCAGAAGAACCAGCAAATGTCGAAATAATTCATCACTACTATTTTCAACTTCCCGCTAAGAAAATCAAAGATTTTTAAAAATTTCCGGAATTTATTGTTTTCACCCCGATTTTCGAAAATCGTTTTCATTACATGTCGACGTTTTGTGGTCCTAGGAAGCTATTCTGATTATTTTCAGTATGGTGTCCCAGTGTCTATGTATGTATGTGCCCTACCGAAAGTGAAACCTGTTTGCTGACAGTAAATTAACGGTTGATAAAGAGTTGTAATGTGCGCGTTATATAGCGGTTTTGGAGATAACTAAGAATCAACTGTTAATCAACTAAATAAAAACTGTGAATAAAATTGTATAAAATAGAGTTAATAAAAAGTTAATACGATATCTTTACTTGGTCTAATTTGCGTTTGCAAACTGTTGTTTGACGCATGGAAATCCGTTTATAAACTATTATTTAACTGTAAAAAGACTATGCAAAAACTGGTGATCGGTCAGAATATCCATCATAAAAATATCCAACGCAAAAATGTCCATGAAAAATATCCAATGCAATAATATCCATTGAAAAAATTATCCATTTATGTAGAAAATTAATGACTTATGGATATTTTTTCCACTGGATATTTTTCCATTGGATATCTTTCATGGATATTTTTGCATTGGATCTTTTTACATTGGATATTCTGGCCTAGAACCGCAAAAACTATCTATAAACAATTGTAAAACAATTTAATTATAATATAAAGTCTGTTTTAAAACGGCCGAGTTCTACCAAACTAAAAAGAAAAATTTGTTTTATAGCTTATTACCCTGAATGTGTAAATATTCACAAATCCAAAGAGATCTGATCGTTCAAGAATACTGTGCAAACTTCGATAATTGACACAAAAACACTTTGTAAACTTCAATAATTAACACAAGTTTTTTTTTCTCCAATCCCAAAGTATTATCTTTTTCTTTAGTGGAGGAAATCCAAATAATCAATTCATCAGTATTCCTTATTTTAAAGCACCTATTTTACTGATTTATTCAATCGGAAAACAATCGAACTTCCATGCATTTCTACTATTTTTTAACTGTTAATTTACCGTAAGGTACTACTTATACTCTAGTTATTAACAGAAATTTTTCAGTCAAATCATTGCCCATTACCTGTTTTTTCACTGGTTTTTTACCGTTTAAGAACGGTTTGGATGAAGTATTATAATTGTTTAATAACGATTTTAAAACAGTTTTAAATAAGTTCAATTTCAAGGGAAAAATAATTATAAAATTGTTCGATTTCGATTCTACTTTGATCTGAAAACCGTTTACTTTTCGCACATTACAACCGTGAACAAATTGGTTTCCCGTGACAAAATTTTCTGATCAAGCCTTATATGACTTGATATGGCCATATTAAAAAATTTGATGTATCTATATCTGACCTGATATGATCTGATGTTCCTATATATAATTTTTGATATATTCTGATATAGTCTGATATGAAAATTGGCCATTTGGAAGTATCAACTTGATACGTCTATATCAGATTTGATATGTCGATCTGACTTAATATGCTTGTACATAATTTTTTTTATATGTCCTGATATGACCTGATATAACCTGAGAAGGGTATGTATATTTTAATATGCTTGTGAAAGAATATCTTGATCAGGTTTGATATGGCTTGATATGTCCTCATATGGGCACATCCACTAGTTTTTTCGAGTTTTCCGTACACATACGTTTGGTAAAATAATTTAGAAATTACCAAATAACGTAACATTGTTCGGAAAAACCGATTTTATAGTGATTCATAAAATCTTACACTGTAAAAAATAAGGTATTGACATCAAACTCCCTAGGAGTTTGACGAATTTCCTCTTCAGTAAAACCAAATTCGTTTGAAGCAACAAAAACTAGTTTGTCTCAAGAAAATCATTTTTATTGAATTAAAATCTCTAGTCGATTATGAGAAATTGCTCAAGCGTTTATGTTAAAGTTTTTAAATTTGACCGTAATTAAACTAACATTTGATTGAATAGTAAAATATATTTTAATTAAAGTTTGGATGTACTTGATTTAAAAATAAAAACTTGTTGAAGCAATCTTTTCAATTTTTAGAAATTTAACTGAAACTCTTGAAACGTTTCGTTTAACAACTTTACATATTTCAATGAAACAAAAGTAGTTTCCTATAATACCGAACGTGTCGTGTCAACCGACGAGTTTCTTGGAGAGAGAATTTGATGAGATTAAAGGAATGATTTCACGCACTCACATTAGAACTGAAAAATATTCGACAAGAATATAAATGTATTCGTTACAAAATATCGAACTATATTTGAATGGAAGTCTTTATATTATCGATTCGATAAAAAAATTTATTTATAAAAAGAGTCACATATTTATCTCGTTTAGATCAATGTCTAAGCAATTGACTATACATATCTATTCAATACTAGAACAAAGTACTAGAAGCACAACTAAACTAAAACTTTCCTACTGGTTCCGTAGCGTAGCGGTAAAGCGTCTGACTCTCTCGCGTAAGATGCTGGGTTCGAATCCTCCGGATTGCAAAATTAAAATTATTTAATTTTTCACTAAAAACTGTGAGTATGTTAGGATGATTTGTAAAGTATAATTGATGTAACATAATAATATAATGTAGTTGTCCCAATACTAAATAAAAAAAAATTAATAATAATGATAAAAATAAAATCAAATCAAAAATAAATAGATACATTAGAAAAAAAAAAAATTTTTTTTTTTTAATGAATTATTACTGAGATAATTAAAGGAAATATTCATTTGATTCAGATTACTGTTTTTTTTGGATCAATCCAATACAGCAATTTGAAATAACTCGATTTTTTATTGAATCAATTGCCTGGGCAGTTTCTAAGGACCTAAAAGAGTATTACTTTCAACACTACAATTCATTTGCTTTAATAAAATTTTGACTTAACTGAAAATTTATACCTTCAATCACCTCACAATTTACTTTGAGTGAAATTTTTAATTATTTTATATAAAACAAAAATCATTATCGTATCAATAGCATTAATGACTTGAACTAATTTTTTTTTTTTTTTTTTTTTAAAAAGTTACTGAGTTATATCAAATACTATAGAGTTAGTTCGAACGACTTGGTACCTTCCCTCAAGAAACTCTCAGTTGGAACAAAACATACTGTCAAACGTAAAGGGCGGTAGACTCAATCACTTGACGCGCTTGGCTGTATCCAAACGCACGGAGTACTTGAGCCAAACGAATCTGGTTTGATGTCAGGAATCTTTTTTTACAGTGTATGAAGTCTGTTAAATATTTTAATTTGCCGCATTTATAAATATTATAAAGTATACAAACTTTGTTCAAAAATTTTTCCAATAAGCTAACGAGACCAATTTTGAAATATCTGAGAGAATTTCGAATTTTTGTAATGAATTAAAATATAAAAAACTAAGATTTTAAATTGAAAAAAGTTTAATTAAGTTTAAAAATCGTTAACTTCTTTTTTTTTTTTTACCAAAAGAAGTAGCTCTTGCCATGTTACTGGTGGGTATACCGTTAATGGTCCCGTTACTCTATAAACAATCCTACCAAAAACAGATTCACTGTATAAAGTCGCGCCAAGTACACGTTTAAAATTTTTTAAAAGTAAAAAAAAAATTATTTTTTACAAAAAAAAAAAATTAAATCGAAAAAATACCAAGTACCTAATATGATGCAAAATCATAACAAACATTTTCATAAAATTAAAAAAAAAAAAAATGGTATAACAAAATTTCAATGTACTTGGTGTGCTTACAAAAGAGTCAAAAAAAAACATATTTGATTTTATTAGAAATTAATTTTGCTTGAGTACATGTAGTAACGCACACCAAGTACATTGAAATTTTGTTATACCATTTTTTTTTTTAATTTTATGAAAATGTTTGTTATGATTTTGCATCATATTAGGTACTTGGTATTTTTTCGATTTAATTTTTTTTTTTTGTAAAAAATAATTTTTTTTTTACTTTTAAAAAATTTTAAACGTGTACTTGGCGCGACTTTATACAGAGAATCTGTTTTTGGTAGGATTTATTTTTTTTTTTTGTAGTGTTATTATATTTTTCAATTTTTAGTATTATTTGACGCATAATTCATTGTTTGCCAATAATAAAGTATTAATTAGAGATCTATACATATTTTCAACGCAATTACTAAATAAAAATGATAATTTAATTGATCTGCAGATAGCACTAATTTATACATATATACATTGTAGATCCCTTATTAGAGAGGTAATTTTTAAATATATACATTGCGGGTAGCTAGATAGAACGTAAGAAAGTTAATCACGGATTATAATTTGAAAATTTTGAAAATTATCTGATGCATCATTAATTTTTAGTCAATAATAATTACTTAATTAGAGATAATTATACGTATTTTTGACGCAATCATTAAATAAATATACTTCAACTGATCTACATTTATATCTGTACATACGTATATATATAGCACCAAGTTGCCCAATTTTGGTACTGTTTAGCGGATATAACTTTATATACAACAGAACGAAATTCAAAATTCTGACGTTATTATTGGCTACAAGTTGTTACCAACATTCCTAGAAAGTTGACGATAATCGACTGCCGCAACCTGACGCCAACTTTCTGAAAAAATTTAAGTCAACTTTCTGTCAACCCTGTCAACTAAGGGAATGCCAACTGTTAGCACATATTTTCTCAGAAAATAGGCGACTAATTGCCGTCAACTTATGGAAATGCCAACAATCTTTGCGGCCAACTTGATAACAAGTTGCTGCAGTTGGTTGCCACTAGCTTGCTTCCAACTTGATTATCAGAAATCGCTTATGGCTGATGTTGTATATCTCAACTCCACTTACTTAACTCCTCATTATAAACCAACTCAATGTAAGCCGATCGGATTTATTCTGATTGCAATCGTTTTTTGGTCGTTTGTCGATCAATGTCGGTCTATCAAAGTTGTTTGTGAGTTAATTGCTTAATTATGAAAAAGTAAATAAAAATTAGCCTTTAATTTTTTCCATTTGACCCCTCTACTTCGATATTTTATTAATTTTTCCATTTAAATCACTAGGAAATCGTTTGTCGATAATTGCCGGTTAAAACAAAAAAAACAGTAATTTATTTATAATAAAAATGTAATTAAGAAACTAGATTTGCCATTAGTAGTCTTCAATTAAAATAATATTTTTTTTTGTATAACGATAATAAATCTTCCGATTAAAAATAATTATATGTTTCCATTCGTTAAAAACCCGATTTTCAAATTTTGCTAATAAGGTATTGACAGGTAGCGCCACAATGTAAGATGTACGAAATAACCCTAAAAGCCACCTTAGCTTGAAATCGATAGAAATTTGATAATTAAAATTATCAAAGTTTGCTGTCCGAATTGGCCGACAATTTGATATCAAAACTTGGAAAAAAAATTAGCGGTTGATTTTTCCATAATATAGAGGTCACTTTTTGCTTACTAGAAAAATACACTAATAAAAGTTCCAATGAAATTTTCGTCAAATGTCTGATAACTTCGGGCTTTTCCGTTTTTGATGGTATTTGGTATACGACTTTTAAAATAAATTTGGATTCGAATTCGGGTAGTAAGTTTACGTCAAATTGTATCGCAAGTTTTATGCAAATTCTCGTCAATAACGGAAGAGCTCGAAGTTGACGGACATTTGACGAAAATTTCGAGGAAACTTTCGCAACTTAAATTTTGCTAAGTAAACTGTACAATTAGGGAATATCCTTACAATTAGCATTGATTTTTTATAATATTACTCGATTAATATTATTGTACGAATAATTATTATTGTACGGCTGAGTAAGTAGCGCTGATTTTGGTACGTCCTAACGAATATAACTGCAATATCAAGAAGTTTAAATATTTTAAATAGACACCCTAATACCACAGTTTGTTTAGCAAAAGTTTCCTGGGAAATTTCATCGAATGTCCGTCAACTTTGGACAATTCTATTTTCAAGGACAATTTATATACAACTTGCTATACAATTTGACGTAAATTTACTACCCGAACTAAAATGCAAATTCATTTCGAAAGCTTACTAGAAAAATTTTTCGTCAATTTCCTGGTAAATTTTTACTCCAATTTATTGTTAATTTCACTTAAAAAATTGTAAACTATTTTTTTATATTCAAGTTGTAGACATCTTTAAGTATAAATTTGATTATCTTCTTAAATGGTAAGAATGAACATTACCGACTTTTATGTGTAGCAAAAAGTGTTACCTCGAAATTGAGCAAAAATTAACCGTAAATTTTTCTTTTTAACTTTTGCTGTTAAATTGGCGGTAAATTCATGCAGCAAATTTTCAGTAATTTCAATGTCAAATTACTGTCAATTTCAATCTAAAGTAGCTATTCGGAGTTCTTCAATTTAATTTTATTTAAGCTAATTGGTAAAAAATTGACATTAGTTTGATTGAAATAGTTGTCAAGTTTTTTCTTCTTCTTATGACAATTCGCATGCAACTCACAACAATTTTAAGTAAAACTAAAGTAAGATGTATAGTTTTTTCTGTAGTATTTATGCAAAATCGGGGAAAATTGATTGAAATTATAATAATGAACACTGACGTCAAATAAAGAAAATTCATCTTAAATATCAAAATGGATTTATTTGTGATTATGAAACGTATTTATTTATGCTCATAAAAAATTTCCGTATGAAACTATAGTAAAAAATACAGACCAAAGCACCGCTGGTGGCGCAATAATGAATCATTGCTATAAAAAAATTTCAATGTTTTACTCAATCGTGGCTTTTCTTATAACTTTTTATTCTCTGGCAGTGCCCCTCACGCATGAAAAAATTTATAAAAGTATCTAAATTGGGGGTGCTATAGTATATGCTGGCCTAATTTCATTATTTAAATTAGTTCTCATAACTAAAATGAATAAAGTTTTATAATTTTAAGACGAACAATCAATTATCTTTCGAATAGAGAAAGAATTTTCTGAAAATTTATTATTTTAAAAAAGTTTTTAAAAATGAGAGCTAAAAACCACTATGTTTACGGTATAGATACACGGTAGGCTCGTGCCATGACACTTCGGACATATACATGTGATTGAACGTGTACTTGGCGCGAGACACTACCGTGTCTCCTGATAACATAATTGAACATAATACAAATAACTAAATCAATCATTTATCTGATGTCTTTAATTTTCTTAGGCTCAATTTTATCCAAATAAATATAATCAACCTTACATTTCTAGTTCGTGAGTTGGCAGTCGTTAATAGATCAGACTTTGAATCAGAAATACTCGTGTTCGAGCCCATGACCCGGCTGGTTTTTTTTTTTTTTTTTTTTTTTTTTCATGACAATTATTGTATATACAACTTTACAAAGTTATATACAATTTTATGAGATTATCTATAAATTTAGTTCCCGAGATAACAATGTTAATCTCGCTATATATAGTCAGATATGTCCATATCAGAACATATCAAATCTTATCTGTGCATATCAGGTCTGATATGGCCAATTTCCATATCAGGCCATATAAGAAAATTTTTTCACGGGTTTTCATGGTTAAAAAACTGTTAGTGAATAGTACACTATTTTGTTTAACAAAATGTATTGTTAACTTGGCAATACTAGATTGCTGATTTGATTATCTTCAACTTTAAATAAAAGTAATGTCAATTTAACCATATTCTTCGGTTATGTTTCACATACTTAGTATTACTGATTTAACGATTTCTATAGATTTCTATGACAGCAATTTAACCTTTACGCAAACAAAGTATTACTATATTAACAATTTACGATTTTCTAAACTTTAGATAGTAACTATAACTTAACGGTATTGCTATTACAGCACTATTTTTTTTCAGTGTAAGAGTATTTAAACCGTTAAAAAATTGTTTTTTTACTTTTATGAGTGCATGTGTGTATGTGTGTTAACTAGGGTGCTTTATTTTAGAGCAACATTTTTTTTTATCGTCCTACCTGAAAATCTTGTAGTCAGTGAAAAAAAAAAAATTTTGAGCCGCATGGCAGCTCTTAATTCCGATTTTAACCCATTGCTGATCCATTTTTTATTTTTCCCATTTAAATAACATTAAAAAATAATTTTTTATAACTGTTTCCTTCCGCTCACCGTATTAAAATTTTTTTTTTGCATTTCGGCTTTTGGGCTTTTGTAGAGAACTAAATTTGCTACCTAAAGGTTGTTTGAGTCGAGTCCGTAACTCGATAAGATTTCCACACAAATCGCTTCTTAGATTGAAATTTCGTAAAAACAATACTAAATCTTATCTAGCGCCTAAACTATTGATAATGGATAAAAAATGTAGAGAACAATTTTGTAGGAAATTTTATGCCCTACAATTTGTGTAATCAAACAATTCGTCCTAACTCTCGAAGTTTAGTAACTACAGCCTCTTAAAATATAAAATTGGGGAAAAATTTAGTTTCTACTTCTCCAAGAACTAATTTAATAAATCTACGTGAAAAAGTCAAACCCAGAAATTGTATGTCATCGGACTTACTAAAATCTAACGGCAGTAAAATTTTTTAAACCAATTAATCTACAGCTAGTACTGGTTTTGTAAATCTCATATATTTAAGAATCTTTTTTTAAACTATTTAAGTAACTTGATTATTTATGTTAGGTCTAAAATTCATGAGCAACTTATGTAGTATCAATATTTCTATCACAATATTTTGGTTCGATTGGAATTAAGAGCTCAAACTTGGCAGGAATTTTTGTTTTTGCATGAAAAACAATATTTTGCTTGATGAGCAACAAAAAAAATACTTTCACCGAAAACGAAGCACCCTAATATATATGATATCAAATACTTTTTGTAGGAAATTTAATTTTCTACAAAACCTTGCTTGCCAAAATTTGAGCCAAAAATTTTTTGATACAATAAAAATGAAAAATAACGAAAAATAATTTACCACTGAGCAAACTAAAATTTGTTGATCTTCGAAGCCTCTTATGTTTTTCCCCGTTTGTTTGACGTACATAATGCATCAGCACTTTTCTGTAGAGAATTTAATTTCCTACGAAATTGAACCAGGCGGAATTGAAAAAAAAATTTTTTTCATAGTTTTAATAACGAAAAACTAAAATGAAAAATTTTCGCGTGTATTTTAAATAGAAAAGGAGACCCCCCCCCCTTTGTGATAGCTCAATTTCTAAGATATTTGGCTAAAATTTATTGAGGATTTTTTTTATAATATAAAGTAACTTTTGAGCCCATAAGAGGTTAAAAAAAAATATTTTTTTTTTTTTTTTTTTTTTTTTTAGAACACCTTAATATATATATTTTCATATAATTACACTTGCATACATATATACATCAAATTTTCATTATTTTTTATCTGTGTTATGTTTGATAAATAAAAGCGAATGTTAAATAAAATTGTTTTTTTATCAATAATTCTTTTATTTATTAAAAAACGACTAGAGTTGAAGCTGAGTCGACAGTGCGCTCGGACGCGGCGTCCTATCCCAGCGCGGTGCTCGCTCATAAAAAAAATTAGACTATTTGAACCAACTGCGAGCAGTGAAATTTTTTCGTGGAATCATCTATAATAAATAGCGAATTTGACAAAAAAAAATTTTTTTCATTATTTGAGGGAGAAGTCATAAAAATTTTAATTTGTTTATTTAAATGTTAATAAACACATGTGAAATAAGTTCCAGATGTTTTTTTGTTTCGAAAATATGAATAGTAAGCAGTAAATCCTCAAAATTTCATTGAATTATCCACAACGGTTTTTTTGTAATTGATTTTTTAATCAAAAGCCCGCTAAATTTTTATTGTAAAAAAAACTGTTGTTAAAATGAAAATTTCAAAAAACTGTTTTGGAGTTTAATTGTTGATTGGGACTCCTCCCTGAAAAAATGTATAAACCCGAATTCCATGATCAAGTGGAAAATGGGAGGGGGGGGGGTCCACTTGACGTGATCTTGCTCTATTCAGACATTTTCAGAGAGATGTGTATGTGTCTTTTAATGAATGAACCGATTTAGATAGTTCTTGCGGCATTCGAAAGAATTTTTCTGAACTTAAATTTCCAGAAAATTTCAGATTATTTAATCAAGTAGACTCGGAGATATTTAAGAAATACGAAAAAAAAATTTTTGCACGACTCATGATGTGAAGCATCAGAGTGTGCTTTACGATCGAAAAATTTTTTTCGCCTCACTTCGGCAACTATTTCAATTACTATATCTTTGTTAGTTCACGGAGTTAACATATTTTGCATACTATGTTGAAGATAATTTAATGGAGATTAATTCCATACTTTTCTAAAATTTATTTAGTTTAATGAAAACGGAAAAAACTTAAAAATAGTTTAAGAAAATTTCCTGTTCGTCAAGTACGGATCTCGTATACATTGTAACTTGCGAAAAAATCCAGTAATTGAATCAAATTTTTTTTTTAAATTCTTTGAAAGATTTGTAGTTCTCATACTGCGAATGGCTAGGTAACTCAGTGTCGTTTAATTACAATTAATAAAAGAATAAAAAAAGCTGTATAAGTATATCTATATCTATATATATCTATGTAAAATTAACATGGATGGTGATATATCTATACCTTATATATCTATACCTATACATTATACCTACGTTTATTCCACCAGGGGCGCTTGTGCATTGTCGTCCTAGTACAGCTGATTTTTTTTTTGCTAATTAGTAAGCCTGATATACATATATTTCTTTTGTTATTAATCGAGATATTTCGAGTAGGTTCTTTTGTAATTATAATAAAAATACTAATATAATTAAAAAAAAAAATAATAAAAGGAAATTGTATATATTTTTAATTTATTCGTGCTTTCTGCCATTTTTTTATTATTTCATGATAAATGAGCATTATGAGTCGTGCACTTTTAGATTTTCCAAATTTTTTTTTTTTCGTTTTTTTTTTTTTTGATATTTTGAAAACTGTCGGATCGATCAATTTCAAAATCTAATCAGCCCTAGATCTCAATGAAAGCTTTTGATTGCTGTCAAGAACTTCTCAATTGAATACTTCGTTCGAATGATATCGCCGACGAATGAATGAAGAAAAATCGTTTTTTTTTTTTTTTCGTTTTTCGTGAATATTTCGGAAACTATCAAATTGATCCATTCCAAAATCTAATCAGCTCTATAATTCGATAAAAGCATTCGATTGCCACCAAGAGCGTCTCAATCAGTAATCCGTTTGAGAGATATCAACGACGAAAGAATGAAAAAACAGCGTTTTCAATATTTTTTTTGGATATTTTATGTATTAACGTTCTGATATGAGTCAGAACTCATTTAGATCCTTACTTCGATTACGTACATTGATTTTTGCCTCAATATACTTTTTTTCATGGAACATAATTGTGAATAAATATATAAAAAACGCTCATTCATTAATTATTTTGGATTTTAAAATTTCAAACTTTAACATATAACGTAATCCTTTCGAGCTCGAAAATGTATTTACACTAATGTTTTAGAGCTCCTTCAGCTCTAAAACAGCGGGAAGTTTTAGGGCTGACCCGCAAGGCTAACCGATGCCCAGATTTTTTTAATGATAATTTGGTTTTATAGTAGATATTGACTTAACGATGAAATTTACAGTGAGTATGCAAGCAACAATTGTTTAGGTAAATTTGATTTTTTACAAAAAAAGTTTTTTTTTCCTTAAGTGGCTCAAGTTTTTTTTTTACGTGATAAAGAGGTTTTATTAATTTTGTAAATAAAATATTTGTCCAAAATTTTTCCGAAGCTTATCAAATTTAATTCTTTTTATTTTTATAAATAGATTGAACCTATCGAAATAAAATTAGTTACTGATTTAAAATTAAAATTGAAATGCATTTAGTCACACTTTTTTTCTAAGATATTTTATTTATGGAGTTCTAGTAAAGCATTTCTGATAATTTTTAAAGTTATTTTTTTAAAATGAGTTTTCTGATTAATTAACTGACAACTAGTTATAATAATCGATTGTCTACTGGTTTACATTGAAATTGTTGAGCTTTTTGTCATTAAACGGACTATTAATTACGAAAAGAATGCACAACGGGAAAATAAGTGAATATAAGAATTCCAATTTAGTCTCGTGAATCAGTTTCTGTGGTCAGCTTAACGAACTGCTAATAAAATAAGAATCAAATGAAGCAACAGCTCTCTTGAGTACTTATTATTTTGAAAAAAAATGCTTCTCTTATATTTTTTTTTGTCCCAATTTAGGCATAGTTCAGGTACGAGTGCTTATCTTCAAGGGCAATCTAGTAATATTGTTACGCCAGTAAATACTAATAATACCGGAGTCGTCAGGAATTCTTCATCAACCTCCGAATCCTTGCGAGGAATAACCAGGTGAATAGAAAATGAACACATCGCTTTTCTCTTCTTTTGTATCATTTTAACCATATCATCGTTTACAAAGATCTTCCACGAGTTCAAGTCATTTCAATTCAATCAACAAATCATTGCAATAATTACTAGGTTAATGCCATAGTCATCAAGCAGTCATCAGCACACTAAACAGCAATATTAAGTCATTAATAAACACCTCGGTGAAATGTACTATTGTTCTTAACATAAATTTATAACGACTTAAGTCACATAGAGAAATTTGTTACAATTTTGTAAAATATAAGTCAAGTATCAGTAATCATGTAACCAATTGTTAAATTGAATTTACTAAAGTCACAAAAATTTTTTGTGCCGTTTAGGGAATTATTTTTTAATTACTGAAACTGATGGTATATAAATTTATATAAGAGGTAAAATGCAATCACTGTTAATTATAATAGTAATCAAAACATTATATTAATAAATGACTGTGTAATTTCTTCATACTGCTGAAGCAAACTAAAAGTGATAACGATCAATTTTATGCATATATATAATATCAAATATTTATTCTTTTCTGTTTTCGCAGTTTATTTAACATTTTAATCACACTATTATTAAGTATTAAGAAAGTTTAATGTACTATTATGTGTTTTAGATCATAATTAAATACATTTTTTTCACCTGGACTTTATGATCATTATTAAAACTGTTATAAGATAAGTTATTATAAAGATTGATTTTGATAATGAATTGAATCATAAAATAATAAAAAATTTATTTACAATATATAAATGTATTTTTGTAATTACCAGAGAGTGAGAACAATATAATTATTTACTGAGAAAAAAACATATGTGCTGCAAACTACCGTTTATTCTCTTATACGAGACGTCTTTTACTCGGCATATTTTTTTTTCAGTTTAGCTAATTGATCTCGAATTAATTTTGTATTAAAGAAAATTTTAAATTATTTCGATGTAATTTTAATAAACGTTCAATTAATTCATTCTTGTAAAATTTCTTCCAAATTCGATCAATTGATTGGAAATTTATTTTTATTAATTACAATTGTTTAATTTATAACAGGGAAATTTTAAAGTTATAAAAAAAAAAAGAAAAAAATTTGATATCGACTGGTTGCGCAGGGAAACTGTGAATTTACATACAAAATATATGGAGACAAGTTTAGGTATAGCTTTTAATATTAAGTGAAGAATAAGAAGAAGTAAAAAGGAAGAAAACATGTTCGCAACTAAAATGGAGAGGAAGAAAGATGAAAAATGAGGGAATGTGGGCCACATGGGAAGTAGGGAGTCGCTAAACCAGTCAGTGAGAGCTGAGAAGTGAAAACCTCAAATTACCTACATTCTTACAGGCCAAAGCTCTGCTCCCTTGCTTCATCAAGAAAAACTTTATGATGCCAAGTAGGTTACTGGTCTCAAAAGAATAAAAAGATACCTAGCGGATCACCAGCTAAAGTTTCTGAATTCCTTAATTAATAATATTATAATTTTAAAATTAGTTATAAACATAATTTATTAACGTGACAGGGCAAAGTCAACAAGTGCTCTAACGAGAAACAGAATCAATGGTGCTGTCACGTGAAGACTGGACATGGAATCGCCGAACTCTCAGGTACGATTTTAGTAAAAGAGGCACTTTAACCGGCAGGACGCTGGATGCAAAATTAGAAATTAAGAAATTAATAAGAAAATAAGGTGATATCTGTAGGAAAGATGTGAATAGCAGACTGCCTTCCACTGAATAAGTAGCTCTGAGAGGAATTTTGGAGTCAGATATAAGTCAAATAGAATTTGTAATAACGAAGGGATTTAATTATTAGGATAGTGTTGAGGAACATTAATTAATACTAAGGTCATGATACTAAAAATTATTTCGAGTTGAGAAGTAATTAGATAATCTGAGCGCTAATAAATTTTGAGAGTAAAATCAATTCGTTTGGACTGTAATCGGATAAATTAAGTTGAATAATTATAACCACTAATTAATTTTTCTTCAAATGGAATGTTTTAGATAATTATTAATTTCGATTTAGTTATTTCTAAAAGTTATGTGTTCCAATAAAGCCCAAGTTTAGCATTTTAGGGGTAACGACCAACCCCCTGTGTGCCAGGGTCGTCCATTTCATTTTATTTTTCTTTGCAAATGATAACAATAATTAAAACAAAATATAGAGCCATCTAACATTACAAAATGCTCAGCGAAGCAGTAACAGCTAGTACAGATAGTTTTTAAAATCCATATAAACGATATAAATAAGCAGTCATAAGTCACGAGAACGCCTTTTACGGTAGACACAGTTACTTTTTAAAAATTACGATGTAGCATTGTAATTTTTATAACTTACATCGTACTATAATAGAGGCAGCACTGTATTATCTATTTTATCCAAACTTAAATAGAAAGATAAATAAACGAATAAATATAGTTTTTGAATTATAATTTGTATTTTATTCTTTTTATACAATATTATTTGTCAGCCTCGGCTTCACCTCGGCCAACAATTACATGTGATCTGAGATTTTTCTTATTTTACTGGCTTAGGTATGTAATATAATATTAATGCAAGAATTTTCGTATGCTCCAATCAAGGACGAAAAAATTGCTTAAACCAAGACATAAATTTCTTGGTAGAAAAGATCGATATGAAGAGGGAAGTCATCTGTGCTAGGCAACAGCAGCGGGAGTAGTTCGGTGCTAGCTACGAGATCGTGCTCAACCTCTTGTAGTGTCCTTAATAAGAAATAAATTCCACAACTTTTATACCCTGATTAAAAAATCTAATTTGAAATGATTTGAAAAATCTAAATTATTTCATATTGAATCATATCATAAAATTATAATTTGATATAATTCAAAATAACATAAAATTCTCAGCTTCGAATTATTTCAGATTATAAAAATATGATTTGAAATAATTCAAAATAATAAAAAATTCTCAACTTCGAATTATTTTAAATCATAAAATTATAAACCAGAAATTGCGATATTATTTTCTAATTTGATTTAATTTAAAATTATTCAAGAGTTCAAATTATTTCAAATAATTTTGAATTGTCCGAGGGATCCAGGTGAAAATATTTGGCCGAAAAAAGGCCGAAACAGCTTAATTTGGCAGAAATCACGCCAAAACTGTAAAATTTTATTGAAAGAGGCTAAAGTTTAGCTGAAAAATTTTTCATGTTATTAAATAAGCTGACAATCGGCCAAAACAGGCCGAAAAATTTTTATTCTTTTTAAGGGTGTAGTCTAGTTCGTGGGCTAAAAAAATAGTCTATTTTTGGGAATTTCTGACGAGTTTACTATGAAAGATAAATATACAACCACTGCTAGGGATGATAAATGAAATCTTAAATTATGAAAAAAAAAATTTTTTTCATTTATTTTTATAAGCATGTTCACACAAAAAGTGTACTCTAACGGAGTGCCATAATTTAAAGGCAGGTCGGCTCAACATGATATCTCGACAATGACTTATCTGAAACAAAAATATCAGAGTGTTTTAGATTCGGTATGACGGTGACTACGAAATAAACTAGTGATATTAATTTTGGACTATTTTTTCTAATTTTAACTAACAAAAATAAAAAAATTGAAAAAAAGTATTCTTTTTTCGCTGTTATTTGTAGAAAAAAATTAGTTAAAATCAAAATTCTAAATTGATTTTAGTCTATCCTAAAACTACTTATGTGTAATATATGTAGTTAAAATTTCAGAAGGATCGGCCCATTGGTTCTAGAGAAATCGTGATTGGTGTCAGCGAAAACGTAGTTTTGAGATAAACGCGTTTGAAGATTTTTTAAATAAAAAAAAAAAATCTTACCGAAATTTAATCTGCGCCTGCACCGTACGAAGTGCCTTTTTCTTGTTCAGAACTTTCGTTTGCTTCTAAGTTGGCTTTCTTTTTTTCCGTTCTGCTCTCTCTTGATGTGTCCCAGCTATGGCGGTTGACATATTCGATACGCGTAAAATCGTGGTTGTCGACCTTTAGATTCAGAAAAATACACTTACACTGCTCGAATCCCCAAAAAAATTTGGCACAATATGCTTGGATACATATACATTAAAAAAATGTATAAAAATGAAAGCGATTTTTGAAAAATGACCAACTAGACACACCCTTAAAGAGGCTAAAAATTGGCCGATATTTAGCCGACAAATGAATCAGCCTAGTTTCGGCTAGAATCTTTTTTTTCTAATAGAATTATCGCGAGTAAAAATTTTCGGCCTAAAATTGGCCGACAGTTAAATCGGTCTGTTTTCGGCTATAGTAGTTTTGATTGAATAAAATCATGATACTTGATAAGTTGTGGAACTTAAGAATGTATTTCAAAACTTTGAGAAAAATTATGTTTTTAATTTATAAAAGGTTTTCGTAACTCAATAAGTTATAATTTTATACAAGACATAGTGAAAACATTTAATTATTTGATAGTTAGAGTGACATAATTTTTATGGAAATAGTTTATATTTTGGTATAATATAAAATTTTCTTTCTTGGTATCATTGGTATAAGTTATATGACAGTTTGTGACTGAGTGAAAATATATTAATGAGCAAAAATGAAAAATTGATTTCTCTAACTTCATACGAGCAAAATTTTTCATTATGAACAGATCATAATTTTAAATAGCTATTCCTTATGAATATATGTAAAGGGAGCTCGTAATTATTCCATAGTCAATAGAAATATCTAAATATAAAAGACCTAATTTCACTATGTATTAGTAATTTTTTTATAATTAATATGTTCTAAAACTTCCCTTCGGAATTAAATTCACTCCAGGTCATTAAAAACATAAAAAATCATTCACTCCTCGTTCACTCCGTATTCATTCCGTGTTTACTCTGCAAATTTTTTACAGTGTAAGCATAGTAGTTAATCGTATAGAAATACGAGTTATAGATGGCCATACATGGTCATATATTGAGCCTATCTATTTTTTAAACAATTTTATACAGAACTATATAACTAAAATTACACATATTACAATTACTTACATATAGGATTTTTTAGCACACGGAAAAAAATAAGAAATTTTTTTGTTATTACTAATAATAGATTTTCAATTATATTTTGTTTTTTTAAAAGTGATGTATTAATGTGTTATATCTTTCAATCTCATATAGCACAAGTAAACTCAGTAGTCACTGTCAGTAGCGTAGCCTAGTCGTTAATGCGTCTGTCTTTCGTTCGTTAGGTCCCGGGTTCGAATCCCACTAAAGCGTGTGCGGTTAGTTAATAATTCCAGGGTTTTTCCTCAAAATAAAAAAATTCTACTAGATTATAAACTAAATTCTTCACATATCTGATGATTCTCGCATAACCAAAATAACTGAACAAAAAAAAATACAGAAATCGAGTGTCTTTTTTTTAATTCAGTCGAAATTTCTATACATAGCTATGTATATATTGGAAATTTTAATAGATGGCCATATATAATGCACTTTTTTTGCCCTCTGACCAGAAAGTGGCAACTTTCGGGCTGCTGCCCAGAACGAAGTTGCAACTTTCCGACTCCGTCGAGCAGAAAAATAATATACGCACCTCAGCCAGTAAAAAAGAAAGTCTCAAATCACATGTTTGTCACCCTCGGCTTCGCCTCGGCCAACAATTATATGTGATCTGAGACTTTTCTTATTTTACTGGCCGAGGTATATAATATACTATTCCCAGACAGTTAAATAACTCTTTGATAAATACAATTATTCCTATTCTTGTGCAATTAAATAGAATAATAATAATAATAATAATAATAATTTTTTCTTTTTTTGAGAGAGAGGGGAAATGCATTTATGCACTTGGGGGGCCGAAAAATTTTCTCCCCGTGTGTCGGATCATCCCTTGAGGATACAAATTTCTCCCCACGGAACTACCGACTAAAACCCCTCTCTCATCCTCCTAGTAAGTCAACCGGGAACCGCTTTTCGCATTACTTCCGGTTGACTCCTATTTTTAACTTAGGGGCCATCACGGCGTCTATTGCCTTCTTTTTTCGGCGGAAAAGCATCTCTATGCAGGAGACGACCTCCGTCCATGCCTCTCTGCTTGAAAGCATAACTCCTATTATTGTCTCCGGAGTTATGCTCCCAAGCTGGCTTTCAATAGGTGCCCTCCACCTCGACCAAACTTCGCATTCGAAGAAGGTGTGGAGGGTACTGCCATTTTGTGACCCGCAGGATGGGCAGCACGGGTCTGAAGCTTTACCCATTTTATGTAGGTAAGCCCGAAAATACCCATGCCCCGTCAGCAGTTGGGTGAGATAATAGTTTACCACTCCATGCTGACGGCTTACCCAGATGTCCAGCCGAGGTATTGACCTGGCTGTCCATCTTCCTCGCGGGTCCCTCGTCCAAGAGTTTTGCCAGGAATTTAAACTCCGAATCCTCACGAGCTCTCGGCATTTTTCCCTATCATGCTCCAGACTTTGGTGGATGAACTTGCGTTCCTGGGCTAACATGTCAATTGGAATGACCCTGGCTATCACTAAAGCCGCTGACTCCGAGACCGTGCAGTAAGAGCTGGCGATGCGGAGGGCCCTTCTTCGCTGCACTGCCGCCATACGTTTTCGGTACTTTTCGTAACGCAGTGCATCAGATCAGACTTCGGCACCGTAGAACATTATGGACTCGGCAGTGTGCAGCAACAAACGTCGCTTGCAGGGTCAGGGGCCGCCAACATTGGCCATTACCCTGCTGATCGATGTCACTACACCAGTTGTCTTGTTTGCTCTACACCGGATCTCGTCCCAGAAAGTGAGCCTTGAGACTTCACCGATGCTTTATTCTGGACTGTTGCCAGTCCTACCTGCATATCCCTTATTAATGGGATATGCTTTTTTGTCAAAAACACGATCTCGTTTTAGACAGCTCGAACTCCAAACCGTGGCCATCCGTCCAGGAGCGCACCCGACGCATTACCTGGTTTAGTAGCATTTGTGCAGTATCGACATTTCTGCCGATGATCTGAGGACCCCATCATAGGAAATATTCCAAACTTCAAGACCCAGGATGGAGTCTTGGGCTATCCCAGCTGTTATCTCACGGCTGGTCGGTTCATCCGTGGTGGCGTAAATCAAGGAGCGGGCATCCAAGTTATCCTTCATGATCTTTAGGAGATATCCGGGGATGTTAAAGTCCCGCTTCAACGCTTTTATCGCGTCACACCACCGCACAGAGTTGAAGGCGTTCTTTACATCCAGTGTCACCAGTAGACAAACGGGGCGAAAATAATGATTTCCACGCTCCGTGACCCTGGCAGCCTCGACTACCCCGTGGATAGCGTGTATCGTCGACCCCCCCTTCTGAAAGCCATATTGTCTTTCGGAAAGGTCTCCAGAAGCTTGAATTGCTGCGTGGAGGTGAGGACGAAGATGCTTCTCCAGAAGTTTGCCGGCAAGCGTTGTATATCTCAAGGAAAAGGTCTGGATGCCTTTCAACTGCTGCTTTCAACATCTCTGCTGACAGACCGTCAGGGCCTGGTGCCTTCTTGTTGAAGGACCGCGCCGCGCGTATTAGCTCTCCTTTTGTAAACAAAGGGAGCGACGCTAACTCCTCTGGTGATCGGAGTCGGCGCGGCAGCTTGAGGTGACTGGGGAAAAGGGCGTTGACAATCTTGTCGATAGTCCTTGCTTCCGTTGGGGGATTCTTTGCTAACGCGCCTGATTTGCAAAGGACTATTCTATACCCTAGCCCCAAAGGATCCTCCCCAAGCTCTTTTCAGCAGCGGTGCTTACTACGTTGGATGCCCGACGAAGCACTTTCCTTGCTGCTTTATACTCGGCAGTGCTCCGGGTTGCGTCGATATCACGATGACGGGCACGTTGCGAGAGTGTCTAGTCCGAAGACACTCACATGTCATCAGCGCGATTTCGTCCGTCCACCAATACACCGGGCGTCGTTGCCCACGCTGGCGAACCCTTGGTACCGCGTCCTTGCAAACCTAATGGAGGTGTGACATAACAACCTCTACCATTTCATCAGCTTTGGCAAGGACCGGAAAATTATCAGGTATACTTTCTAAGGCTAACTGGCCGCGTATTAGGGCTGGAGTTAGCTTTTGGGGGTCCATCTTGGTTACGCTCCACTTGGCAGGAGCTTTTGGTGTCTTGCGCCGGACTGGGATTACATCACGTACGCGAAACGTAATGTATTGGTGATCGCTGGCTAAATAGTCTTCGATCACCATCTAGTCCTCGACACTTGATGCCAAGTGTTCTGTAGACAGAGAGGCATCTATAATTGTCTCTCCGTAGCCTGGCCTCCGGAAAGTGATCGACGAGCCGGTGTTTAACACCACCAGCCGTCCTGTTGACACCATGTCCAAGAGCCGCCCACCCTGAGAATCCGGCCAAGGCTCCCCCCATTCTAACGCTTTAGCGTTAAAAACTCCGGCTACTACCAACTCGCCCCCCACATCACAGACAGCGTCTTCCAGCAATCAAGTTTAGCCTGGAAGTCCACAATTCGTTCGTTTGGTGTGAAGTAACAACTGACATAAGTCACGTCTCTGCTCTTCACCCAAACAAAGCCCCTGTCCGATCCATGGTCAGCAACAGGAAATCGATTCTGATTCGAGACCCATATTGCCGCTGTATCAAGAGTGTTCCATATCACTCTGGTTCACCTCTCGCGCGATATTGCTTGCTGATAATAACTATATCAGCATCCTTCTCAAGCGAGATCTGCGCTAGGAGGTCGTGGGAAACTAGACTCCGGTTCATTTTACCCTGGAGTACAACCGCCATTATTTATTGGCTTGTGTAAGCGCCTTGCGGAATGCTCCGCACAAACCAGACCCCGCTGTGTTGGCAGACCTCGGGATTGCCCTGAACCGCGGCACAGAGGAAGCATTTAGGCTTTGCAGTGCAAGCCACCGCTATGCTCCTCTGAACTGCACTGGTAGCAGGCTTTACTCCGGTTAGGTCCAGAGCAGGACGTAGATTTGTGTCCAAATGCAAGGCATCTGAATACACATCTGAATATATTTTACCTTTACGCCAAGGGCTTCGGAATTTACCTCTTTGCGGACGGCTTGAACGGTTTTAGCGTAGGTTTTACCCATGGCAGGCTTGACCACGATTGCCTCTAATTTCCGATATTGATGCGAGGCGTTTCTCGGCTTACCTCCCGTGCTAGGCTTCGAAGAGGCCTTTTCTATAGTTCCAGCAGGTTGCAGCGCCTTATTCGGTGCTGCCCCTGCCTTCTTATTCGGCAGACCGTCGTCAGTCGGCAGCGCTGCCTTTCGTCTCCTTTTGATTTTTTCTTCTTCGAACCCACCACCTCCCACTGTGTGGTAGTGGTAGATTCGATTTTCTTTCGCCTCAGCACCTCATTGAAGCTAGGAACCGATGGGCTCGTCGCAAGACGCTTCTGAACGACAGATACAGGTGAGCCAGAAACTCCGGCGATAGCCGATTTTGAAACGTTGGGCAGTGAAGTAACCCAACCTTGAACAATGGTTGACTCCCGGAGGACATCACCAACATTCTTCATCGATTGGCTCGATTCCTTCAAGCGCTCAAGAAGCTCACCAAATTTCGGAAGGCCATCCTTGATGATCTTACTGACGTTGGGCTGCTTCTTCAGCGCCTCGATTATCAATTTAGTTAGACTACGCATTTTTGTGAGTCTGCCACCAAACTCCTCCTCACAAGTGTCAGTACACTACACCAGGCATGAAGGATCGACTGACAGCGTCCAAGAATTTCCATTTGAAAAGGCATGTTTTAATTGAAACCAGCGCACCGTGTGCAGAAGGGCGGGCCGTTAAGCCAGGAACGGGTGTACCCTCAGAACATGACTTCTCCTACCCCTAACCCCTGAGCATTTAACTAACAAACATAATAATCATAATGATAATAATAATAATAATAATAATAATAATAATAATAATAATAATAAATTTGCAAAGTCAAATTTAGGAGTTGTTTCCGGAGATTGTCTATCTTCAGAGAAAGGTGTCCTATGTAGCCTTTTATCTTAGCCTAAGGAGTATTTCTCCTTGCTAGAGGTAAGAGTGAGGAAGCAGCATCGTAGACAGCTTGATTGATGGTCAGTAGGGCAGAATCTTTCTGAATCTGGGCAGATAGTTTGTGGTTTTCCGTGTCCAGTAGTGTTTTGGGTAGTGTATCTTCTTCGAGATACATACTTGCCGTGTGTCAAATTTATTGTTGGCGTCTTCGGAAAAACGGCGTCTCTCCTGTTGTAGCCGTACTGGAAATGACAGACGGTGGGATAACCAACTGTTTGTCAATGGTGAT
The DNA here is from genome assembly GCF_026212275.2 of Microplitis demolitor. NCBI lineage: Eukaryota > Metazoa > Arthropoda > Insecta > Hymenoptera > Braconidae > Microplitis > Microplitis demolitor. The sequence continues at coordinate 15,692,216 of NC_068545.1, forward strand.
CTTCGTGTTCGCCGGAAATGAGAGGCATAATCACGCAGATATTGTAGTAAAAAATTTTTATGGTAAGGATGCACATCGCTCCTCAGAGCTGTGACGAGCACGCGAAAAAATCGATAAATGGTGACGAGTGCATTTAGGCCGAGAGAGAGAGAGAGTATGCGAGGAGTGGTGATACCCACTAGAGCGGGGAGAATAGTTCGGAGTCCGCCGCCAGGTGGACGCCACGCTGGCTGAGTTTCTCCGAGGTGATTAGTTGTACAAGAGTGCTTATAAGCAATTTCTCAGCATCGTTTAATCAATCCAGCTTTCGATTTGAGTATCACCGGATCAAGCTGACAGAACACATAGAAGAACCAGGTATTGGCTCTTCTATATTTGTACTACGTCGTTATTAAACGGTTGTAGAAGGGTGTAGATACCATGTCGCGTTTGCTGACGAAAATCTAGGCTGGTTTGTGTGTAGAGAAGTGTATTTCCTTCTCCGTACAATCTAGGGCGAGACTCTGAAACTTGGAGTATCACTCTTGGAGAAGACGAGTCTCGGACATTTTTATACAAAGCGGGCTTCACCCGGTTGTTAGTAGGGGAGGCGTGGAGGTAAATAGTATCCGTAGAAACGTAACCGCGAGCATATTGTAAACTGAGGAATACTATCGGGAAAAGAAACGCATCTCGTCACACCGTTTAGTTTAAGCTAATCATAATTACGTGTACTTAAATTGAATAGTTTGTTAAATCTACCGAGATTAAATATTGTATAAAAACGTTTGCTTCTGTTTAACTGTAAATTACTTAAAATTCATAAATTATCTTGCATACCAAATATTATAAATAAAATTATATCTGAATTAACAATGCTGCCTATTTGTCTGTCGGTACAAACACTTTATACTTTTAAGTCGAAATAAATAAGAAATTGCCTGAGTTGCGCGACCCTCATCTAAACCCTGGAACCGATGAGCTAATCAACACGAGGGGACAAATTATTGAATGTTAGTTTAGTTTTTATAAACTTCCGTAACGTTACAGAGTATGCATCGTAGCCATGTAGCTTCTCCACTACAGTTCACTATAATGGCAGCACATCAAGAGATTGGCTCGTAATTCCTCCGTCCACCAAATACAGTCCGTTGTTCGCCAAGGTCGCCATCATTCGGAATCTCGGTGCTCAGCCCAGCTAGTGGGTACCCCTCATCCGAGACGGGCCGGTTGAGGGGAGCACTTTTCCGTTCAGTATGGTCTTGAACTCAGTTTGACTTTACGTGACATTTTATTATTATTATTATTATTATTATTATTATTATTATTATTATTATTATTATTCTTATTATTATTATTATTATTCTTATTATTATTATTATTATTATTATTATTATTATTATTATTATTATTATTATTATTATTATTATTATTATTATTATTATTATTATTATTATTATTATTATTATTATTATTATTATTATTATTATTATTATTATTATTATTATTATTATTATTATTATTATTATTATTATTATTATTATTATTATTATTATTATTATTATTATTATTATTATTATTATTATTATTCTTATTATTATTATTATTATTATTATTATTATTATTATTATTATTCTTATTATTATTATTATTATTATTATTATTATTATTATTATTATTATTATTATTATTATTATTATTATTATTATTATTATTATTATTATTATTATTATTATTATTATTATTATTATTATTATTATTATTATTATTATTATTATTATTATTATTATTATTATTATTATTATTATTATTATTATTATTATTATTATTATTATTATTATTATTATTATTATTATTATTATTATTATTATTATTATTATTATTATTATTATTATTATTATTATTATTATTATTATTATTATTATTATTATTATTATTATTATTATTATTATTATTATTATTATTATTATTATTATTATTATTATTATTATTATTATTATTATTATTATTATTATTATTATTATTATTATTATTATTATTATTATTATTATTATTATTATTATTATTATTATTATTATTATTATTATTATTATTATTATTATTATTATTATTATTATTATTATTATTATTATTATTATTATTATTATTATTATTATTATTATTATTATTATTATTATTATTATTATTATTATTATTATTATTATTATTATTATTATTATTATTATTATTATTATTATTATTATTATTATTATTATTATTATTATTATTATTATTATTATTATTATTATTATTATTATTATTATTATTATTATTATTATTATTATTATTATTATTATTATTATTATTATTATTATTATTATTATTATTATTATTATTATTATTATTATTATTATTATTATTATTATTATTATTATTATTATTATTATTATTATTATTATTATTATTATTATTATTATTATTATTATTATTATTATTATTATTATTATTATTATTATTATTATTATTATTATTATTATTATTATTATTATTATTATTATTATTATTATTATTATTATTATTATTATTATTATTATTATTATTATTATTATTATTATTATTATTATTATTATTATTATTATTATTATTATTATTATTATTATTATTATTATTATTATTATTATTATTATTATTATTATTATTATTATTATTATTATTATTATTATTATTATTATTATTATTATTATTATTATTATTATTATTATTATTATTATTATTATTATTATTATTATTATTATTATTATTATTATTATTATTATTATTATTATTATTATTATTATTATTATTATTATTATTATTATTATTATTATTATTATTATTATTATTATTATTATTATTATTATTATTATTATTATTATTATTATTATTATTATTATTATTATTATTATTATTATTATTATTATTATTATTATTATTATTATTATTATTATTATTATTATTATTATTATTATTATTATTATTATTATTATTATTATTATTATTATTATTATTATTATTATTATTATTATTATTATTATTATTATTATTATTATTATTATTATTATTATTATTATTATTATTATTATTATTATTATTATTATTATTATTATTATTATTATTATTATTATTATTATTATTATTATTATTATTATTATTATTATTATTATTATTATTATTATTATTATTATTATTATTATTATTATTATTATTATTATTATTATTATTATTATTATTATTATTATTATTATTATTATTATTATTATTATTATTATTATTATTATTATTATTATTATTATTATTATTATTATTATTATTATTATTATTATTATTATTATTATTATTATTATTATTATTATTATTATTATTATTATTATTATTATTATTATTATTATTATTATTATTATTATTATTATTATTATTATTATTATTATTATTATTATTATTATTATTATTATTATTATTATTATTATTATTATTATTATTATTATTATTATTATTATTATTATTATTATTATTATTATTATTATTATTATTATTATTATTATTATTATTATTATTATTATTATTATTATTATTATTATTATTATTATTATTATTATTATTATTATTATTATTATTATTATTATTATTATTATTATTATTATTATTATTATTATTATTATTATTATTATTATTATTATTATTATTATTATTATTATTATTATTATTATTATTATTATTATTATTATTATTATTATTATTATTATTATTATTATTATTATTATTATTATTATTATTATTATTATTATTATTATTATTATTATTATTATTATTATTATTATTATTATTATTATTATTATTATTATTATTATTATTATTATTATTATTATTATTATTATTATTATTATTATTATTATTATTATTATTATTATTATTATTATTATTATTATTATTATTATTATTATTATTATTATTATTATTATTATTATTATTATTATTATTATTATTATTATTATTATTATTATTATTATTATTATTATTATTATTATTATTATTATTATTATTATTATTATTATTATTATTATTATTATTATTATTATTATTATTATTATTATTATTATTATTATTATTATTATTATTATTATTATTATTATTATTATTATTATTATTATTATTATTATTATTATTATTATTATTATCATCAATGAGTAAGGTTGTTGAATTTTGTGCTCTTAGTATTATCAAAATCAGTGTGCCTATGGAAATATTGGGGATGTTTATTGTATTAATTTGAAATCCGCGAAAATTTTGCGATCTGTGTGGAGAATAAGTTTCTGCACTACTTTGGTTTTTATTAATATAAAACTGTTTTAAAATTAATCAGTTGTGTAAAGGTTAGTTCAGCAAGCCGAGTTTATATGTAAACTTGAGCTTAAGGCTTATCACAATAAACTAACTATGGCTGATAGATCCTATACGTGTGCCCGGTGCAAAAAAATTATAAGTCGTGTAGTAGAAAGTTGTACGTCCTGTTTAAAAGATTTTCACCCTGGGTGTACGAACCAACATAAAATATTCGACCAAAACAATATTCTGATACAATGTCCGGGACCGACAGAAATTTTTAATATTAGATCTACTGGGAAAAAAATATATAAAAGACGACGGACCATTAGTGCAAATTATGAACAAGATGAAATCGTCAACATAAATGATAATTCTAACAATAATTATGTGAATAATGAAATTATTGATTGTGAAACTGCAAGCACTTTAGACAACAAGATTGATGTAATTTTTGACAAGTTGGATCATATATATACAAAAAATCTTAACGTTTTAAAAGACTACATTAAAAAGCTGATTGAAGACGAAATGTGTGAATTAAAAAGCTCGATACGAGCTACCATACAACAAGAATTACGTAAAAATAGTGAAGATATCAAAAATGAAGTAGTATCTATAAGAAAATCAATTGGGATTTCTCAAATGAATAATACGGTTGATCCTAGAAGTACAATTAGTATGACAAATAAAAAGTATAGTTCAGTAGTGAAACAGGGAAATAGTTCAAATGTAGAACGTATCAGTGTTAAGCCTATAAATGAACAGAGTAATGATATAACCGTAGCTCAGATTAAAAATAGTGTTGATGTAGTAAAACTGGGTATTGGTGTACAAAGAATTATGAATAAGCCTAATGGACAAGTCTTTATTGATGTTGATAAAGAAGCAGATAAAGTTATACTTGCCCAAGAAATAAAAGATAAACTTGGAAGCACATACAATGTTACCGCCTTTAGGAAGAAAAAGCCTAAGTTGAAGATCGTTGGTCTGGAGAAAGAATTACTACAAATTGATGATCATACATTCATTGAAGATCTTTATAAAATCAATAATTTGTGTGACACCATTAGCTCTAAAAATTCTACCAAGATAATAAAAAAATATCTAAATAAACAAAATTTAGGGTCAATGATCTTAGAAGTCAGTCCAGAGATTCATAAAGTTATTTTGGAGAATAGTCGGATTAAATTTGGTTGGAGGCTCTATAAGGTGTACGACTATGTAAACATTGTCCGCTGTTTCAAATGTTGGGGCTTTAATCACTTTAAAAGTAAGTGTACTAATCAGGAAACTTGTAGGAAATGTGCTGACCATCATAAGGAGAGTGATTGTAAAAGTGATTTTGATAAATGTATTAATTGCTGCAATTTCAATAAAAAACATAAAACATCAGATCTAACGATAGATCATAAAGCAACGGATATTTGTTGTGGTATATGTAATAGATTAGTTCATAAAGAGAAAGCAAACATCTTACATCATAATCAATAGCAATCCAAATTTAAGACAAAAGAATGTGATAGCAATGTGCTTCACATAATTGCATTGAATGTTTGTGGATTGTTATATCATTATGACCAAGTTGATCATTTAGTTTGTACACTGAGACCGGATATAATTTGTCTCTCAGAAACGCACGTTACGAAAGATGTTTTAGATAATGAGATTAATTTTAATAACTATAATACTATAAGGACAAACACTAAGAATAACAGAACGGGTGGTGTCATAACTTACATTAGAAAAGACATTAAATTTAAAGTGATATTTAATAGGAATAACTTACTACAGGGTTTATGGATAAATATGGTACAAATTGACAGTAAATTTGGTAAGATAAATATATGCAATCTGTATAGATCTCCAAATAGCAGTATTAATAAATTTTGCGACACAATAATTGGATTAGTGGACAGTTTAAGTGAATTAGGTAAATTAGTTTTAATAGGTGACTTTAATATTGACGTAATGAAGAATACATACTATTCAAGAAAGTTACTGAACGAAATGACTATCGTTGGTCTCAAGCAAAAAGTAAAGGAAGTCACAAGATCAACATATATATCTGATACCCTAATTGATTTAGCATTTGTAAACTTTAATTGTGATGTTAATGTTTTGACCACGCCAAAAATATCCGATCATCATATACTACAACTATTAGCTATAAAAACTAAATCTACTATAAGAAATATTGCATATTCTAGAGATTATAAATATTTTAATACAGATGATTTTCAAAACAATATAGTAAAAAACTTCTCTAAGTATAATTTCAAAAATTCAGAGATGAAAAATATGGATTGCGTGACTTATAACTTTTCAATTAATGAACTAATTGGTAGTATAGAAAATGTGCTAGATCTGATGGCACCCTTTACTTTTAAAAATATTAAATTTAAGTTTATTAACAAGCCATGGATAAATAATAATATAATAAATTTAATAAAAGAGCGTGATAAAACCTTTTTTATAGGAAAAACATCTAATCAAAGGAATGACAAAACTAAATATAAAGAATTGAGAAATTTAGTTGTTAAAAATATTAGAAATAATAAACGGAAATACTATGAAGGTGTCATTGACAATAATAAAATGAATACACGTCAAATGTGGAAAAAACTTAAAGAGCTCATAGGTGATAAAAAAGGAAATACATCGATATTACATGAAATCAATATTGATGGAGAAGTTATTGTAGATAGTGCTAGTATAGCAAATAAACTAAATAAATTTTTTGTAAATAGTGTTAATAAGTTAGTTTGTGATATTAACTGTGATAATAATGCAATTAACTACAATGTAAATAGTATAAGTAAATGGAGTGAATTTGAAGAATTAGATATTCTAGATTTAAATAGAATTATTAATAAACTGGACGTTAATAAGGGCTCAAAAAATGAAATTAATGCATCTATTATAAAATTGATTTGGGAAGTTAATAAAGATGTAATGCTATTTATGATTAATTCATCACTTAGGCTAGGTTTTGTACCTGACAGATGGAAAATTTCAGTAATAACTCCTATAAAAAAAATTATAGGTAGCTCAAGGGCGGAGGACATGAGACCTATAAACACATTGCCAGTGTATGAACAAATTTTGGAACAGGCAGTAAAAGATCAATTAGAAAAATTTATTGAAATAAATAACATCTTAAGAATGGAACAATCTGGATTTAGAAAAAGTTTTTCATGCGAGACTGCACTGCTAAACTGTATTATTGACTGGAGAAAGAAATTGGATAAAGGCTTATATACTGGCATTGTGTTTATAGATTTTGCGAGAGCTTTTGAGACTATCAATAGGAAAATTTTATTAGTAAAATTGAAAAAATTTGGCATTAATTATACGGTTTTGAAATGGTTCGAATCATATCTATCAAATAGGAAACAGAAAGTAAAAATAAATAACGTGATGTCTGAAGAAGAAAAGACAATACACGGGGTTCCCCAAGGCTCAAAATTGGGACCAATACTATTTTTACTATATATAAATGATGTAACTGAAATTTTTTATAAATACGGTATTGAATGTAGACTTTTTGCAGACGATATGCTCCTTTATATTAGTTGTGATAATTTAAAAAATATTGAACTCAAATTAAATGATTGTTTGAATGAACTTGACACTTGGTTAAAAGTAAATCAACTAAAACTAAATGTAAAAAAAACAGTCTTTATGGTGTTACACAATAAAAGAGTAACGAATATTAGAGATCGATGTAATATAAAAATTAATGATACTAAAATACAATATGTGAATGAGACGAAATACCTAGGTATTGTTATTGACGACCATCTATCTTTTGGGAGTAATGCTCTGTATGTTGCTCGTAAAGTCGCTCAAAAAATTAACTTATTATATAGACTCGGTAACTCAGTATCTAGTTACACTAAAACGATAATTTACAAAAGTATTATTTCGCCGCATTTTGAATATTGTAGCACAATTATGCTTAATTATAATCAATCAGTTATGAATAAACTACAAAAATTACAAAATAGAGCTATGCGAGTTGTACTTGGTGTAAATAGATATACCGAAATTGAAGTAATGTTGAAAACATTAGGCTGGATGTCAATTTATCAACGTTTAATTTTTAACTCTTGTATAATGATTTATAAAATGTTGAACGGCTTAACACCTAAATATTTGTCAAATTATATTAAGTTTAATGGTGACTACCATAATTACAATACAAGAAATAGATCGTTACTAAAAATTTTTGTAACTAAAACTATCACAGCTAAAAAATCGATTATTGATAAAGGTTTTTTGTGGTTTAATAATTTACCTGAAAATATAAAGTCGGCGGCAACTTTGAATATATTTAGAAGGCTCCTAAAAGAACATATTAAATTAACTATTAAAATTTCATAAATAGTTGTTACATGATAATTAAAAAACACATATGAATATAATTTTTGTAATTTAGGTAATTCGATTATGTATAATAGCTAATTGCTAAATTTAATAAAATACATTATTATTATTATTATTATTATTATTATTATTATTATTATTATTATTATTATTATTATTATTATTATTATTATTATTATTATTATTATTATTATTATTATTATTATTATTATTATTATTATTATTATTATTATTATTATTATTATTATTATTATTATTATTATTATTATTATTATTATTATTATTATTATTATTATTATTATTATTATTATTATTATTATTATTATTATTATTATTATTATTATTATTATTATTATTATTATTATTATTATTATTATTATTATTATTATTATTATTATTATTATTATTATTATTATTATTATTATTATTATTATTATTATTATTATTATTATTATTATTATTATTATTATTATTATTATTATTATTATTATTATTATTATTATTATTATTATTATTATTATTATTATTATTATTATTATTATTATTATTATTATTATTATTATTATTATTATTATTATTATTATTATTATTATTATTATTATTATTATTATTATTATTATTATTATTATTATTATTATTATTATTATTATTATTATTATTATTATTATTATTATTATTATTATTATTATTATTATTATTATTATTATTATTATTATTATTATTATTATTATTATTATTATTATTATTATTATTATTATTATTATTATTATTATTATTATTATTATTATTATTATTATTATTATTATTATTATTATTATTATTATTATTATTATTATTATTATTATTATTATTATTATTATTATTATTATTATTATTATTATTATTATTATTATTATTATTATTATTATTATTATTATTATTATTATTATTATTATTATTATTATTATTATTATTATTATTATTATTATTATTATTATTATTATTATTATTATTATTATTATTATTATTATTATTATTATTATTATTATTATTATTATTATTATTATTATTATTATTATTATTATTATTATTATTATTATTATTATTATTATTATTATTATTATTATTATTATTATTATTATTATTATTATTATTATTATTATTATTATTATTATTATTATTATTATTATTGTTGTAAAAATTATAATTATAATAACTCCGTTCAATTTGATCTATAACTTATTGAGCCACTCCGTCCATCGTACGGTATTACACCAATTTAATATATAATATGTTTTATTTATTTAATAATAGTAATAAAAATTTAATAGTTAATTTAATATTTGATAATAATAAAAAAGTACTGTCAGCGGCAAAACCTTAAACAGGTCAAAAAAATAGATCAGTGGAAGTTTATCAACTAGATCCAGCATTATTATCAAGAACTAGAGGTAAATTTTATTCTGTATTATTTGTCCCACCTCTCTGCTTTCTGAAATTTGTCTATCGTCTTTTTCCACTTTTTTTTTTTTGTTCATACTACCGTGTATTACTTTTTTTCAATTTCTATAGATATCGACTCTTACGCTGGAAACCTTCCCTATAGTGCCGTTTTAAAGTTTCGTTTTACTATCGTCATTCAAAATAATTTTTTGTCTCATTTTTACAAGCTTTTTGTTGTTCTTAAACGGTATGTTATTCTTCATCTTGTAAATTAAAGTCATATGATCAAACTTCATCCAATACTATGAATTCTTTTATTTGCTTCGTTATTTTGTGCGTACTATTACATATTCTCCACATCTCTGATAGCGATCCCATTGAACACACATAAGCTTTCTTCTTCCGTAGCCTTAATCGACAGTTTACCTTCTGCGTCGTATTTCTTATTCTTTTAAAGACTTCTGTTCTAATTTTCTACCACTCTGGAATACCATCTTTCTTTATTCCATGTTTATGCATTAAAGTCTCCCAGAATAATAACTTTTTCCTTTTCCGACTCTTCACTTCTGCTTTTAAATAATTATTATTAATTAGCCCTACAATATTTCTTTTTATTCAGGTTTCTTCGAAAATTATCTCCGAAATTCCAGGTTCACTCACGGCATGTCCAAAAATATCAATTTCAAGCACCTCGGTGCCTTGGAACGGTATGTTTCAAAATTCATCGCAAGATTTAAAGGCAACACCATTAAAAAACAAATTAAAAAAGTAATAAAGAAGTCTAACCCACTACCAGAAACAATTAGTAATGCTGATCATGAAGTAGCTCATGTTAGCAATGACAATAATGCAAAGATAGATGTGTCCAACGACGGGTCGGATTCGAAGGACTCAACAGCATTTATTAGTGATGAAGATATATTATATTTGTATATTTCTCTTACTTTTTTTTATCGCTATTCACAAAATATCGGCAATACTAGGCACAATTTTTGCTATAATATTTATTATTACTATATGTTTTAAATATTAATTAATAATATTATTAATTTAATCATCAACGATATTCTTTTTATAGTATAAACCTATCATTTAGCAAGTTAGTCCGTACAAACACACACACACACACACACACACACACACACGCGCGCGCGATGGGACATCCCTCTAAAATTCATCAGGATAGTTTCCCATGACTAAAAACGAGGAAAATTGATGAGAACTCAATTTTCAACAACTGCGGTGAAACAAATTACTTTTCATATTTTTGAAAATCATAAATTTTCATAGAAGAAAACGAGTTATTAACTCTTAATGAGGATGGTTATCTCAACGCTAACCACGCTAATTAAAAGTTAATAATCAATGAGGGAACATTAGAGTTGAATATATGATAACATAGTTATCTCTGATTGAAGAATCTAATTTGAAATGATTTGAAAAATCTAAATTATTTCATATTGTGTCATATCATAAAGTTATAATTTGAAATAATTCAAAATAATTAGAAATTCTCAACTTCGAATTCTTTTGAATCATAAAATTATGAACCGAAATTGCGATATTGTTTTCTAATTTAATTTAATTTAAAATAATTCAAGAGTTCAAATTATTTTTAATAATTTTGAATTGTTCAAGGGACCAGAAATCGCGATATTATTTCCTAATTTAATTTAATTTGAAATAATTCGAGCGTTTAAATTATTTCAAATAATCACAAATCAGAAAATAATATTTCGTTGTTTTTTAATTCAATCTGATTAAAAATGATCCATTCCAAAATTTATACTCGAAAGCAAAATAATTCAGACAATTTGGAATTATTCGAAATGATTTAGAGTTACGTAATCTCAAATCATTCTCAATTAGATTTCTGAATCAGGATATACAATTTTTCTCATTATAAGATATATAAGGCGCAGGAGATTTAAATTATATATAGAAGCTTGAAATATTGTTCATTTTCAAAAAACATCAATGAGTCGACTGGTAAAATGTTATTGTGGAAAGCGCGTGGTGTTCTGTTCAAATCTTTAGACGTGCACTTTTTTATAGCCTCGTTCAACAGATTTTGTTTGGCACGCTCATTTTCCACGTATGATGGGGCCTCATTATTTTTCCCGGGTTTTTTATTCTTTCAAGAAAATAGAAATAAAGTACAATTAATAAAACTTTCAATTATATTGAATATTTTTAAATTGTATTTGAGAATCGAAGAGTATTCAAGACATACAAATATGAATCCTGATCAATATAGATTTAAATTCCACTCTAGAATTTATAAGTATTCAAAACATAAACTATTAAGTCTCATTCAATACTTTTAAATTCCACATCAAAATTTAAAAGAATTTAAATGATAAAAAATTTAATCTTATTCAATACTTTCGAATTCCACTTTGGAATCGAAAGGTATTGAAATAATGAGAGATTGAATTCTTTTCAATAGTTTGGAATTCCATTATAAGAATTAGAAAGTATTCAAATGATCGAAATTTCTATTCTGTTGCGTAATTACAACTACATTTGAATTCAAATGTAGTCACACTTCCGGCAGATAGAGGCAGCACCTACTGGCCTTAGTGGCTTCAATATTTAAATTTGATCATGCGCATTACCTATTTCCTGCCTCATGTCGAAAAGACCGACGTTATTATCTTTCGCTACATACATTACAATTGTAAACACATGTTTAAAATAATCTTATTGTTTTGTGCTCATCTCGAGAAAATAAATAAATATAATTATCCAAATAAATAAAAAAATCATCGAGCTCCAAAATGACATAATTATTTATATAATTCACAATTAAGAACTCAACAGAATAACTAAATCAAGAACTCAAGAATTCAAGCGATCAGCGACCACGTTTCTGAAGAGGTTACTTTGACGGCAACCATCACAGGTGCTTCATTGTTAATTATTTAATTATTTGAAAGTGCTTATATAATTAAAAGACTCAATTTAATAATTATTCTGATTATTTTCATGCACAATTGTTTATTTTCAATATTATTCTCGCTCGGTAACCTCTGCAATCATGCTCCCAGGTGTTCATAAACAATTTCAAATCAGTGTAATTTATTTTATAAACTCATAGTAATCAATTAAACTCAGTGCTCACATTTCTCGAGACTTAATATTCTCGAGTATTTACGCGTTTGGTGCTCATAAAATTAATCGCTATGTGTTCAATAATTGACTTCGCTCGGTAACCTCTGATTCCATGTTACTTATTTTCATGACATTCTTGTAATTAACTCAGTGTTCACATAGGCTCAATATAATTATTTCAATTAATTACTCGAGCTCAATTATCTAATTTGGATTCAATTTATTACGCATTCACGAGCTCAGCAGGTACCAGTATTAAATAAATTAAATTGACGATTTAATTATGTAAACCAGTCATATTATGTGCTGTGACAAATAAAAATATTGTTATATTTTTTAATGTGCGTATTTTTCAAACATCCCAACCATCAACCAGTCCTCGCATGTATTTATTAAATTATTATTACAACAAATTCCATTTAATATTTTTCAAAACCTCCGTATGGATTGAAAAGAATTGGAATAATTTTCAATACTTTTCAATGAGTATTTTTAATCAGAGAGTAATTACATAAGGTCCACTATCAAATCCAGTTTAAAATTTGCAGGATAGATAGGAGTTTAAGATAGAAAATTTGCAAAAAAATCGAAGGATACCCTGTTTAGAAAATCTTATAGAATCCAATAGTTTCTTATAAATTCCCATAGATATTTTATAAGAATGAATAAGTTCTATGAGAAGTGCTATAGTTAAGTATAGGGCCTTATACCTTGGCTATAAGAATCTATCGGATTTTTTAAGCAGGGTACACACAGTTTTTACCATTGAAAACTTAAAGTTCAAAAATCTGGATCAAAAAGATTACGAATCCTTGTTTTGTCTTTTTAACTATAAAGGCAATCTCGAAACGAAAATTTTGAAAAAAAAAAAAAAACATTGAATCTTGACCATTATTACGAAAGTTATGATCAAAAACCATAAAAAGAGCGTTTTTTTTAATTTAATCAAAAAAAGCAGGTTTTTTTTAAACCATTGATCAAACAAATCTTATAACTTACAAGACCGCCTCTTTTAAGGGGTACTAAAACATACCAAAAAATTAAGAATATCGAAAACAACAATTTTTGAAACCGTCCGATTTGGCGTGAAATGCCCCATATTCCGTCATCATCAGCGATATGTCTCGTACATTACAAAAAAAAATTAAATACAGATCATCAATCAACATTGAAACTCTCACATACATAACACTTAAACAGTTCACGATGTATTAAACATACAAGTAACTCGTTGAGGTGTATGATAGGCCGAGGACAGGACATGATTTTCACATGTCACAATATCCATTAGGGTGTCCGTTATTTCCCAAGTTGTTATTTTCTTTGCTGACGCTCCCTGACTTTTTAGTTTTTGCCCTAAAAAAAATTATCCAAACTGAACGAGCTCTTAATTTCCAAATTAAACCATGCCGAAATCATGTTACATTGCCCATTCAAATAACATGGGATTTTATGACTTTTTGCTTTTAATTTTTTATCTCTGAAGCAAATATATATACAACTAGAATCAAGAAGGATTTTGATAGGAAATTTTCTGCTCTACAAAAAAAGTCACTTTGATTTTTCAATAAAATCATTCTTTTAAAAGTTATTTACGATTAAAGTTATGTTCATAGTTTATAACTAAATTTTTTTGTCATTTACTGCAAATTTAAATTGCACATTTTGATTTTGATTAAAAAAGTAGCAGCAGGTATACGACTCAGTCATAAGCGACCCTACCAAAAATAAAACCCAATTGAAGCCAGCCGCAACATGCCTACCTAGAAAATTCCCGCTTCACTAAAATATCTACCATTTTAAAACCTCTACTAATGAAAAAATTTACCACTATATAATCACTACCAGATAAGAAAACTACCAAGTTGCATTTATGAATAAACTCTACCACTTGAAACCCCTAACCTCGACTTACGGATGTATATGTTACAGACAATAAATTTATTTTTAATTAATTGGGAATCATTTGGGAAGATTCAGGAATATAATTTTATTATTAAGGACTAATTAAATAATTGGTAATTATTTAATATTTTTCGAGCGTTTAGTAAGCATGTTAGAAAACAAAATTAACACGAATTTTTTCGTTAGCTAATACTAAACTATTTGGGAAGAAAGTTATGAATTGTTTTAGTTTTAAAATCCCAAATGCTAATTACTCATAAATTAATTAGTCCTAAATAGTAGAGTTATATTCCTAAATCTTCCCAAATAATTCCCAATAAATTAAAAATAAATTTGTTGTCTGTAAAATATATATTCGTAATTTGACGGTAGGGATTTCCAAAGGTAGAGTTTATTTGTAAATGCATCTTGAGAGTGTTTTTTTCTGGTAGTGATTACATCGTGGTAGATTTTTCATTGGTAGAGATTTCAAGATGGTAGACATTTTATTAGAGCAGGAATTTTCTAGATAGGCATGTCGCAGCTGACTTCAATTGGGTTTTATTTTTGGTAGGATCGCTTATGACTGAGTCGTATACTTGCTGATCTTTTTGTGATCAAAATGTGCAAATTAAATTTGCAGTAAATGACAAAAAAAATTAGTTATAAACTATGAACACAATTTTAATCGTGAATAACTTTTAAAAGAATGATTTTATCGAAAAAATCAAGGAGACCTTTTTTGTAGAGCGGAAAATTTCCTAGCCAAGAAGTTTCGAAGCTATGGTCGTTTGAAATTTTTTGATTTCTCGAAAAAATCGAAATTTACAAATACGTTTGAATTATCTTTGTAGTTTTTGATGTAACTGAATAAATTATTTTATATGGAAAAGAAAGTTTAAGAGATGGGTACTGTTAATACGATAATAGTTCTTGTTTCTAATAAATTCACTTGAAATTTAACCCAAAGTGAATTCTAAGACGACTAAAGGTCTACATTCTCCGCTGAGCGAAAATTTAATTAAATCCAATAAATTTTAATGTTGAAGGAAACATCTTTTAGATCCACAGAAACTGTCCTTGCAATCATTTCAACCGAAAATCAAGTTATTTCAAGTTGTTGCATTGCATTCCATCAAAAGAAACAGTATTCCGAATCAAGCAAATAGTGTCTTTAATTATTTTATTAACAAATAATTTAAAAAATAATTTTTTTTTTTATGTCAAGTATTGGAATAACTATATTATGTTTATTCTGCATTAGTATTGTAACGAATGTGAAACTGATGTTTTGAAATATTTGGATAGCTAGAAAACAAATGCCTTCTTCTCTTGTTTCATAGATGCGCGACTAAGTCAGTTAGTCTTATATTGACAGCATAACAGCATACATCTGTATATTAATAAACTATATCTCTCTTTGCTTTCTTTTACTGCTGTTGATTGTGGTGTTATTATTTCTAATATAAGTGTGTTATTATTGTAGTGTATAAGTAATATTAATTATAAGTAACCAATTGCTACAATTTGGTATCAGAAGTGGGATAAGTGCGCGTAACCTTCGTGTGTCGTGTGAATTTACAAATAAAAAAAAACAAAAAAAATATAATATAGTTAATTCAAATAAATTTTGTGATGAATTAAATAAGTTTCGTGAATATTAAAGTGCGTCTAGTAATATAAGTAAATTCAGTGATTAATTAAAAAAAAAAAAAGTTCCGTGGATATGTGTTATTATGTTGAAGTTCACGTAGTAATATAAATGAATACGGTGATGAATTAAATAAGTTTTGTGGATATGTTTTATGATATAGATTTCAAGTGCGTGCAATGATTTTAATTAATTCAGTGATTAATTAAATAGGTTTTGTGAAAATATTTTTTTTTTAATCGGTGTCAAAGTGTCTATTTGAATTTACTTGTGTGATATACTACATGAAAAAAAAAAAAAAATTTGATTAATAAATTAGTGTTGTGAAAATATTTCTATTAATCTGTGTTAAAGTACGAGTATACGTAATTACGTGTGTGACAAAAATATAAAATAATAGTGATCAAAACATTAAACGCCGGATTAACGCCATTAAACTTATGAACAACTTAAAAATTCGAAAAGGATGAACTGGTGATGTATTATTTTTTAATAATAATAGTAGTTAAGTAAAATCAAAAATAAAAGAAACGTCATTTTATCAAACATAAATTAACTAAAAATATCGTGTTATCTAACCGCTCTTTTGTTTTGTAATCGATTAACGTGATTAATAAACCGGGTATATTTAATGATATTGTGTTGAAAAACAATAGATAAAAAAATTTTGTATAAATAGTCATTTTTGAAAATTTTTATCTGGGTTATATAATACCTTAAGTATTTATCGAGTCAATGAATTTAGAGTTTTAAACGGATGAATGGAAAATTTTGTATAACTACTGAGATTACTATCATGATTTAAATTAAAAAAAAAAAATATCAATATTAACGGAAATAATTAAAATTTTGTTTACTTCAATGCGATTGGGAAGGTCCTCATGAAATTGAAAATAAATTAAATAACATAGTTTACAGAATTGAGAAAATACCAAATAGAAAATATAAAATCGTACATGTAAATTGACTTGCACCATACTATGATCAATAAGAGAAAATAAAAGAGAAGTACGATTGGAGCCCTGAACGATCTCAGCGTAGACGTTGTAAGGAGTTCCCGGGATTCTGTAGTCAATTAGTAAGACTAGGATATATCTTTTTCAAACTGATAGAATTGAAAGATTTGTCTGGACGACTTACTAAAGCCTGGTATAGTCCTTGAAAGAAGTCTGGCAGTGGACCCTGAATAACCACACTGTAGACGTTGCTTAAGAGTTCCCGAGATTCTGAAAGAAGTCTGGTAGAGGGCTCTGAACGATCTCGGTGGTAACGTTGTTCGAGGGATTCCCGGAATTCTATTAGGACTAGGAATGTTCTAGGTTCGATTATTAGCTGAGGGAAGTCTGTCTGAGGGCCCTGAACGATTGGTCGTTGTATGGGGTTCTCGGGATTCCTAGGCCTTTGATGAGAGACTGGATATTTCTTTTGGTTTAAGTGAGCTCAACTCAAATCAAAGGTTTGAATTCTTAGGACTTATCATCGGTCAACAGTATCCTGACTGGAGCTTTGGGATCCATCCGGAGTTGACATAGTCAGCATTTTTCTTTAGTGCACGACTTCTGGAAAATAGGTGGATACCCTGGAGATTTTCCGAGGAACTTTTAGGGGAAAAATTGAAATTCGTTGTAACGTGTATTATTCAGTAATCATACCCACGAAGGGTTAAAAGGAACGGTTTAAAACCATTAGAAAATAGTTATTCGCGTAACTAGTAGGGTAAGTTATTCATAACGTGTCAGCGCGATGTGCGCAGGCACGAGCGAAGCGAGTGCATACTGCGCACCGGAGACGAGTGCTAACACATCGCGGGTGACGGATTATGATTTAACCTACATGTTGGGCCCATAATTTTATTCAACTCATTTGCGCTTTTTACGTTTTATAAATTGCCTAGAATGCGAAGTCTAAATAGTTGTTTAGTGACATGGTGAAAAAAAAATTACAATATTAAGAATATGACAAAATTATAGGAACGTTGTTGAAATAAAAGCAATAAAATATTTATGTTGTGTTTGATTTGGTTGGTATGAGTTGGTGGTTGCTAAGCAACAAACAACTGTTTAAAAAAAAAAAAAATTATATATTGAGTAGAGAGTAAGTTTTTCAGTTGTTCAGTTGAATTGTAATGATTTATGTATCTTAATTACTTTTATAATAAAACTACTTAAAATAATTATTGAACTCATTAGAAAATAACAGGTTATAAGCCCGGACACGTAAATACGTAATTTTTTTTTTTAAATTACGGTAGTCCGTGATAGTATTTTCGGTTAGTTATTACAATATTGGCGGAATATTAACATGGATTCGATAATTAGCTGCTGAAAGGTCTTGGAATTTTTTCAATCGTGGATGGAACGACTACAAAACCCGAAGTAAAGGCTCAAGTTCAAGACTTGATTAAAAAGGATGCGAATGCTCAAAGTCTAATTGTAACAAGACTGACAGAGCATACAATGGCTCATATCGTGACTTGTGAAACTACAGCTGATATGTAGAGAAAGTTATTAAGTATTTATGAGCAAAAATCGGAATCGAGTATACATTTAGTTCAACAACGTTTCTTTTCATATAAGTATGGAGAAGGTATGGAAATATCAGTATTTGTATCTAAAGTTCAAGAATTAGCAAGTAATTTTATAAATTTGGGTGAAAGAGTTTCTGATAAATTTATAATGACTAAAATATTAATGTCATTGCCAGAAAAATTTAAATATTTTATGTCTGCATGGGAATCTGTTACTGAAGACAGTAAACCAATTGATAACTTGGTTGCTAGGCTTATATCAGAAAAAGAGAGAATGACAAAATGTGAGGAAACAGTTGCTTTCCCTCGCGGTTTTGAATCATCCTGGAAACACGGTGGAATCACGGTGGATCCACGGTGGGTTTTTTATTATGTTATCATCGTGATTCCACGATGGTTACACGGTGTACCCACCGTGATTCCACGTACACCACGTAATCACCGTGGATACACCGTGGAATCACGGTGAGTACACCGTATAACCATCGTGGAAACACCGTGTAACCACCGTGTATACACGGTGATAAAATAGCATAAGCCCACCCTGTAACCACCCTGGATCCACCATGATTCCACCGTGTTTCCACTCCCAGGGTGTTTCCAGGCTGATTCAAAATCGTCAGGGTTGGTGGTAAAGAGGTTAATTCAAAAATTAAATGCTATGGATGTAATAAATTTGGTCATATTAAGAAAGATTGAACAGAAACAAAAGTCG
Source organism: Microplitis demolitor (assembly GCF_026212275.2). Taxonomy (NCBI): domain Eukaryota; kingdom Metazoa; phylum Arthropoda; class Insecta; order Hymenoptera; family Braconidae; genus Microplitis; species Microplitis demolitor. The sequence goes on from NC_068545.1 coordinate 15,712,235, forward strand.
TAGAATGTTTTTATTGCAAAAAAGTGGTCACGTCATAAAAAATTGCAGAATTCGAATCGCCAAAGAAGAGAGAAATGGAAAGCAAGATAAAACTAATGCATTTGTTGTGACAACTAAGGCTTTTATCTGTGGATCAGCATATTGGAGATGGAACAAGACACAGAGCTGTAGGTGTTGGTAAAATTAAACTAGAAGCATTTAATGAACAGTCGTGAGTTGTGACAACTCTCAACAATGTATTGTTTGTACCAAGTATGATTATTAACTTATTTTCGGTCAGATGTGCTACAGACAAAGGTTATGTTATGATGGCTAATAAAGATAAGTGTCAATTTATTAAAAATGATGAGCAAGTGCTATTGCTGTCAGAAGTGGACAACTGTATGAGATAAAATTTCGATATTTACCTAACCTAAAAAATGATGTTATAGTAAACATTGGTCAATCTTCAACTATGTTATCAGAGTGGCATGAAAAACTAGCTCATCAAAATATGGATCAAGTACAGAAGATTTTGAAGAAAAATAATATTAAAGTTCCTGATGGTGACAATATTTCATGTATTGGATGTTTAAAAGTTAAACAGTAAGAAATTCGTTTGGTAAAAATGAGTTTAAACTCAAGATATTTTTTATTAATTAAAGATGATTAGTCAAACTACAAAACTGTTTATTTTATAAAAAATAAATCAGAGACAATTGAAAAATTGAAAATTTTCATCAAGCTAGCTGAAAATGAAACTGGAAATAAAATTAAAATTATAAGATCTGATAATGGAACTAAATTTATTAATAAAGAAGCAAGATCATTTTTTGAAGAAAATGGAATTAAGCATCAGACAACAGTTATATAACTTATACTCCAGAGTAGAATGGTAAAGCTGAGTGAGAAATGAGAACTATGGTAGAAGCAGCAAGAACTATGATACAAGCAAAAGGTATGGAAAAATGTTTCTGGGCTGAAGCAGTAAATACAGCAGCATTTGTTATCAATAGAACTGGAAAAAGTTAATTAGAAAATAAAACTCCTTATGAAGTCTGGTCTGGTAGACAATTTGATATGAGTAATTTGAAAGTTTTTGGATCAAAAGTTTATAACCGGTGGGGCCTGGTTGGGCTAGCTCTTGTCCAGGCCTCGGTTACTTAATATTAATTTAATTAATTTAATCTTATGAGCTGGGGGGTTCGCCTCGTTCCCTGAAATTTGCGCTTATTAATTATTAAGGAAAAGGAATGCCTGGTGGTTTATTTAGTGAAAGATTTGGTTTTGTATTATCAAAGAGAAAATATTATATTTATTTAACCAAATACCCATTTACAATATGAAAATTTCCCCAATAGAATTTATTAGAATAAAATTTAGTATATAAGTTTTGATATTTTAATTTACGCGGGAGGAGACCAAGTATGATTTTAATTTGGGGAAGACGAAATCCCACTTACGCTGTACCTTACTGCATGATCCATTCCTGTAGTTGTAGATGACCCTCAATAAGCGTAGGCAGCAAACGTGGCAGCAGCGTTGTAGGCTCAAATTTTCGGTGATAGGAAATCGCAGGAAATAAACAGCAATGGCGTGGTAATACTCACAAATTTTATCGGCACAAATCAAATTTAACTTTAACTTTACTAAATGACCGCGTATAGAAATTTGACTCGAAATGTGGTCAATTAAAACGTTCTTCAAATAAATAATTTATAAAATAATTACTGCGGCCATTAATGTTGAACGAACAAACTCAAAGATATAAAATAAATTAAATAAAATTGAACACTGGACTCAAAGACTAGATATGACTAGACATCGTTAGGCTTGCTCAAGTAAATTGTATTGAGCTCTGGGTGTAGAGTAGGAACCTCCCTAGGCGTCATCAGTCCACTACTCTACTGGTCCACTCTGGGTGGTAGCCTGGGCCTAAGTCCTCGAGCAACAGTTTGCTAGCCCTTTTAAAGGAAAATTCTGAGGGTGGGAAACTACCCCACTATTGTCTCAACAGAATGCGATCTAGGGGGCCTCTGACATGGCCCCGGGTGACTGATGAGTGTAAATTAAGGTATAATTATCACAATAGATGGCCGTAGGTCAACTAGACTTTGACGCTCGATTTTCAAGTCGAAACGTACTGTTACAAATTTTTGTACATATTCCAAAACAGAAACGTTTGAAATGGGATGCTAAAGGAGAGGAAGGAATTTTTGTTGGTTATGGAGAAAATACAAAAGGATACAGAATCTATTTACCAAATAAACGGTCAGTAGAAATTAAACATGATGTAACATTTATTATTAATAACACTGAAGAATTAATAAATAATTCTGAGCAACTAAAAACTCAAGAAGATTTTGTAATACAACAAGAAATTAAATTACAAGAAGATGATAATTTACCAGAAGAAATTATATTACAAGAAGAAGATAATTTATCAGAAGAAAATACATTACAAGAAGAAGATACTTTCATACATAGTGATACTAGTGAAAATGAACAATTTTTTAGTGACTTAGAAGAGGAATTAGGAATTAAAAATGAACCAAAAAAAAGAAATCGAAAATCACCTCACTGGCTTAAAGATTATGTAACAAGTTTTATAAGCATAAATAATGAACCAAAAACTTATGCAGAAGCTATGGTAAGAGACGATTCAGATAAATGGTCAGAAGCGGTTGAAAAAGAGTTAAAAGTTTCAAGGAATAATAATGTATGGATTAAAGACAAATTACCTAAGGGCAAGACATCGAATAGTAGTAAATGGATTTTGAAAATTAAATCAAATGGAGCTGGAGATGTAACTTACAAAGCAAGGTTAGTAGCACGTGGTTTTGAGCAATAAGATAATTTAGATGAGAGTAAAATTTATAGTCCAGTTAATAAATTAACTACTGTACGAGTATTCATTGCAGTTGCAACCATGCAAGGACTATTGAGACATCAAATGGACGTAAAATGTGCATTTTTATATGGTAAAATCAATGAAGACGTCTACACGTTGTTACCAGATGGAGTTCAGTGTACAACGAAGATTGTGAAGTTACAAAAATCTATTTACGGTTTGAAGAAGTCGCCAAGGTATCGGAATGAAACATTTGATAAAGTGGTAATTGATTAAGTTTTTATAAAATCTACGAACGATCATTGTTTGTATATTTTGCTTAAAGGTTCTATTATATTATATTTACTATTGTATGTTGATGATTTATTGCTTTGTGGTAATGATGAAAATGAAGTAAGTAGAGTAAAATCATTGTTAAGAAGTAAATTTGAAATAAACAATCTTGGTTTAGTTTCTGATTTTCTTGGAATTAATATTCAGCAAAATGTTAATCAGAAAATAACTGAATTGAAACAAAATAATTATTTACAGAAAATTTTAGAAAAAGTTGATATGACTGAGTGTAAAGAAATGTTGACTCCTATGGACCAAAAATTTAAATTTGATTTGCTATTAAATAATACTAATGATAAATATTTAGAAAATAAATGTAGACAATTAATAGGAAGTTTAATTTATGCAGTATCTGGTTCTAGACCTGATTTATGTGCATCTGTATCTTTCTTAAGTCGTTATCAAATAAATGCAAACGAACAATTATACAAAGCTTTAAAAAGAATTCTACGTTATGTAAAAGCTACTTTGAATCTGAATCTGGTATATAAATGTAATGAAAATGATTTTATTGTTGGATATGCTAATGCTGACTGGGAAGGAGATTGTAACGACAGAAAATCTACTTCAGGATACTGTTTTAAAGTTTTTGGATGTACTGTTTCTTGGTCTTGTAAGAAACAAGCTTGTGTTACATTGTCCTCAACAGAAGCAGAATATGTAGCTTTAAGTATGGCAGTGAGTGAAGCATGTTGGCTTAAAAATTTATTATTGGACTTTAAAATATCTAATGTAATTAATAAGCCAGTAATTATATATAAGGATAATCAATCTACTATTAAAGTAGCTAAAAATCCAGAGCATCATAAAAGACTAAAACACATCGATATTAAGTATCATTTTGTAACGGGTAAAACTGGGGTTACTTTCAGTTACCAATTAAAAGTTATTAATTAATTGATAATTCAAAAAAAAATGAACCACACTTAACCAGAAAAGATGAACCAGTAAATTGATAAGAATCTGAATTTAATAATTAGTCAGTATTAATTAATAAATATTACTTTAAATCAATGCAAATAAAATTGGTTCACTGAAATATCGTAGTAACCTTTAATAAGCAAGTTAGAATACAAACTACCCCTTTTGGCTCGGGTACTGCTCGCCGGAGTCCAGGATGGAAAACAAAAGGGGTCTTCAAAGAGACAGACAATATTAAATATGACGATTTAAATTTTATTCAAATCAACACTCTACATGGGCTTCGAGCCCTGGTTCTACTACCTCTACAGTAATTAATTACGGTTTATTAATTATTTACATCACGGTTACGCGGTCAATTCACATACACAAAAGTTACGCGGACTAGTGACGCGGTTCTACCCTCTCCCGGGTGCTTCAGGGGTGTCTGGTCGACTTCCCCGTCGGCCCTGCACGAATTCCCCTTCCCCGAGGGTAAGCGGATGGTCTCCGTCTAACCCCCACCTAATCGACTAGTTTCACCTACCACCCCTTGGCAGAAGGCCTCAGAGTGGGGACCCTCAAATCTCCCCGAGAATCAAATTTCGCTTACCTTGGTCCGGTCGGACTCGGGGTGGTCGAAGTTCCAGATGTTGTCCAGGGAATGGTCTTCCTCCAGAAAACGTCTCGGGAGACTAAGTTTCCAATACGGCCTTTACGAGCGCTTTTATTACCTGATCCATCCACCACACATACGAAAAGGGATAAATTTCATCGCCCTCTAGCGTCGCTTGCTTAAGCGTGGCGATCGAGAAATTATTCTAAGTCCCTGGGCAACTAAATCAAAGGGAAACAGAAAATTATAAAATAGCGAATGGAAAGAGAATGGAAGAATACACGATTAAAATACTAAATTAATTTCAACTCTCACACATTATTTCTCATAATTTTATTTTATTTTATACTTATTTCGATCTCTTGAATCTTTTAAAAGATTCACATGGAATTATTTTTCACGTTTTTTTCTTTCCCTTTGATTTTGTCGGCCCGGGACTTAGAATAATTTTCACTCGGCGCGTATCCCTATACTCATACTTATTCACTCGTACCAATGTAATATCACACAACATCTTAGTAATAATATAACACAGCCATAGTAAATAATAAATTACATAATTATAGTAATAGTGTAAAGTATATTGAAAAAGAAATAGAGATCAATAGTAATTGAATCACAAAGAGTAGATCATAGTAAAACATGTAGTAATTAAGTAGTAGTAGTAATAGTTATAATCGTAGTTAATCTAGTCGAAGTTAATATAAAAAAAATAGTTTTTAAGTACAAATAGTAATTAGAGTAAGCACCATAGTTTTGGGTTTAGACATAAGCAAACAAAAGTAATCATAGTAATCATAATAATACTAGTTATAAGTCATAGAAATATTAACATAAAATAGTAATTAATACTCGTAGTAGTAGTCAATAGAATAATAATAGTAATAATGATAGTAATAAGAAAATCACAAATAATTAGTCAATAGTAATAAGAAATTATAAATAATCGTAATAGTTGAATATAGTCCATAGTATAATAATAGTAGTAGTAGTAATAATAATAATGAATAAATCACAATCGTAATAATAAAAAAAAACTGGTCCGCACACCGATCCTATCACATTTTCATTAGAGAAAAGGTTGCAGAAGGTCTAATTGATATTAAGTACATTAATACTCAGAAACAAATTGCAGACATATTTACAAAACCTCTTGGTAAAGAATTGTTTTTTAAATTTAGAAAAGAATGTGGACTTGAATTGATACAAAATTTTTTATTGAGGGGGCGTGTTGAAACAAAAGCAATAAAATATTTATGTTGTGTTTGACTTGGTTGGTATGAGTTGGTGGTTGCTAAGCAACAAACAACTGTTTGAAAAACAAAAAAAAAATTATATATTGAGTAAAGAGTAAGTTTTTCAGTTGTTCAGTTGAATTGTAATGATTTATGTATCTTAATTTCTTTTATAATAAAACTACTTAAAATAATTATTAAATTCATTAGAAAATAACAGATGTTGATTTAATTTAACGGAAATTCAAATTCAATGTCAAAGTTTTGACTCCACGTTAAAAACATTCGGCATCACGATCTTAGCTGCTTAATAGGTAATAACAGAGATTTGTAATTACCCAATATTCAGTTAGAGCCCGAAAGATCCCTGATTAAAAACTCCGATTGAATCCGATTGAATCTCATTGAAACTCAAGAATTCTATCAATTTCAATCGGAAACAAATTTTCATTCAGAAATGGTCGGGAGCGTTCGAGGTCTCCGATTGAATTTCAATCAGATTCAATCGGAAAAAAATATTTTTTATTTTCTGATTGAATCTGATTAAATCCGATTGAAATATTTCAATCAGTTTCAATGGGATTCAATCGAAAAATAATAATTTATTGCTTAATTATATTCCGATTGAATCTGATTAAATCTGATTAAAATATTTTAATCAGTTGTAATCGGATTCAATCAGAAAATAATAATTTTTCAAAAATTATTTTCCGATTGAAACCAATTAAAACTGATTGAAAAAAGTTCAATCGGATTTAATCAGATTCAATCGGAAAATAATAATTTATTTTTCGATTATATTTCGATCGAATCTGATTAAATTTGATTGAAATATTTTAATCAGTTTTAATCGGATTCAATCAGAAAATAATAATTTATTTCTCGATTATATTCCGATTGAATCTGATTAAAACTAATTGAAATATTTCAATCAGATTCAATTGGAATACAATCGAGAAATAAATTATTATTTTCCGACTGTATCTGATTAAATCCGATTGATTTTTTTTCAATTAGTTGTAAGCACATTCAATTACAAAATAATCATTTTTTCACGATTACTTTCCGATAGAATCCAACAAAAAATTTTCAATCAGATTTAATCATATACAATGAGTGTGTTCAGTCACGAGCTTAGGCAATTTGATAAGCGTCGTGCATTTCCGCTACAACCGTGAGTTGCCGAACTCGCTACTGACCTCAAGGTCAGTATAGTGCCGGGTCACTCGCTATTTGGGCCCGGTACATACAATTTCTAGCTCATGGCCGGGTCAAGTTGGCATAAGAGCTACCATCCAATAAGGAAAATTGGCGGTTAACTATTTCCTATTGGCGCACTTTTAAGCCAATGGGAGAATTCGGTTTATTTTTCGAGGCTGCCACGTCACCACCAAGCGGCCACGTCGCTTTCAACAGCATTTTCTCCGTGGTCTTTTCGCTCCTGAATTCAAGAGTACAACCTCGTACTGTAAAACCGCTCTGCTTTAATATAATTATTCTTGGTTGCATTCGCTATCGCGTATACATCTTGTTGCATTCGCTGTTTCATATTATCTTCTCACAGTTTTAAGTGTAAATAGTGTCAATAAATATCTAATTTATTTATTATAATAATTTGTGTAATTTTTTAGTTGTTAAGATTACATCAAACCTAAACCAGATCCTTTTTGCGCATTTGCTCACTTTACAGAGTAAATAATATTTTATTTTTAAGATTACTTATCATGTTTTTATTAACTCGCTTTCATGTATATCTGTCCGGGTGCGCGGAGAAAAATGTTGGCTCGAGACCTAGCAATTTTTATTATGCTGTTGACCAGCCTTGAAACAGGAAATGAAGCATCAAAAAAATTATTATACTCATACGAAAATTTATTATACTGTATCACAATACTTACTACGCGCGAGAGACTTATCGATAAACTTTAATAACAATTACTTTTATGCATGAAAAAGATGCTATACTGTAAGCTGAACAACCAGTAAAAAAAAAAGACATATCATCATTTTAAGTAAATAAAATTGTACCACCCAATGAAATAGTCTTTTCTAAATACTATATATTTTTTGCAAAGACATAAACTAAAGTTTTTATATTAAATTTTAGCGTCTAACTATACCTCCCAATGTTCAAAGCGGTACCCAAAACTTGAACAAGATGGTATTACATGTTCAAGTATTGGGTCCATGTAATTTTCATAGCAGCAGTAGGTGAACAGCGTGAAGTGTATTCTAGTGCAATAACAAATAATTAAATTTAATTATTTATTTTTTAAAAAAGATATACGGAAATAAAGTATGAGTGATTCATCAACAATTAGTGTAATAATTTTAAGTGATTTCGTGTGAAAACGTATCTATCTCATCAAAAAAAATTTTTATTATTTTATAACTTAAAAAAGTTCACAACATATAGGTAAGATGAAAATTATGAATAAATGGAAAGAAAATTATTGGGATGGTTCCCATAATTATGTGAAATTCTTTCCTATTCCAGTATAGGAATGACGACCATAAATTATGGAAGCAGTTCCTATTATTATAGGAATATTTCCCATAACTATAGAAATAGTTTCTATAATTATGGGAATGCTACCCATACCATTATGGGAATGGTCACTATAATTATAGGAATGGTTTCTATAACTTATAGGAAGACTTCCTATAATATTATGGGAATCATTCCCATAATATATAGGAACTATTCCTATAAATTATACGATCCATTCCCATAAATTATAGTAACAATTCATATAACATTATAGGAATGGTTCCCATAATAGTATGGGAACGATTCCCATAATATTATAGGAATGGTTCCCATAATGCAATTGGAATATTTCCTATATCATTATGGGAATCATTCCTATAATATTATGGGAATGGTTCCCATATTGGTATAGGAACTATTCCCATACCATTATGGAAATGGTTCCCATAATGGTATGGGAATTGTACCCAGACTAATATAGGGATGGTTCCCATAATGTATAGGAACCATCCCTATAATAGTCTGGGTACAATTCCTATACCATTATGGGAACTAATCCCATAATGCATAGGAACACTTCCCATAAATTTCTTTTCGCGTAACATTTATTTTTTAATAAAAAATAATCCGTTACAATTGGTAAAATTTACAATCAAGTTTGCTAAATATTAAATAAATAAATTCATTAGTAATAAAAAATGTAATTAAATAATTTAATACAAATATTTCTTATTTTTAAATGATCATATTAAGTATTCACAGTATTATTTTTAATATTATTTAATAATATGTTATAATTCTTTTGATATTTCAATAAAACGTTGAAAAATTTTGGTGTGCCTGGTTGCCATATATTTTATTAGTTCAACTACTACTCCCGGAGTGTTCAACTACTGCGGCTTGTCGGAGTTGATTGTTCAACAACTACTCCTTTCATAGTCTATCTAAAAAACGTTATCAAAATATAAATATTCAATTATCTGCGTTATTTTGTGCTTCAATCGATTCAAAATTATTTATGTTTTCATGAAAATCACCAATTTGAACTAATAATTACAACTTTATATATTAAAAGTAAGGTCAAATACGTTTTACTTTGAAACCTGTTCAACTACTGGGTACTTTACCTTACTTTTTAAATGAAAAAATTTGATACTCGAGAGAAAGTACTTTAAATTAAATTTAAGAGCTAAAATTTTCAGGGAATTTTTTTCTCAATATAAACGGCAAAATTATCTTGTGTCGGCTAGAAAAAAAAAATTTCGTTTCAAATGAAGCGGATTCAATTAGAAAATAATAATTCATTTATCGATTATTTTCCGATTGAATACGATTAAATCCGACAGAAAATTTTCAATCAGTTTTAATCAGATTCAATCAAAAAATAATAATTCATTTATCGAATGTTTTCTGATTGAATTCGACAGACAATTTTCAATCGGATTCAATCGGAAAATAACAATTCAGATAGTATTAATAATTATTAAAATTTGGGCAGATATGAATTTCACTTATCATGAATTCAGCAATTTTTGAAATATCAGAGTATAGAATTTTATCTGTCTTTCCAATTTAATCAATTTTATAAAAAGTTAAAACAAGCATTTTGCACTTAAAATTAGTGAATATTCACCGATTTCACTTATTCATATTTACAGAGTATTTAAATAACACGGGAAAAAAACTTTTTATTTTTTAGAATTTTCTAACTTACAAGCTAATCAACGAATTATTATGCACGATAGATATTTTTCTAGGAAATTGAATGCTCTACAACACAACACTGAGAAAAAAAACTGTTTTCAAGTATACAAATGGTTGTATCGTACCGAGTAAATATTTGTTTAATTTTAGTAAAAATGTACTCCAATCAAGTATATTTTCTTAAAATAAGTATCGAAATTCTTAAATCAAGAAAATATTACTCGGTTGAAGTACATATTTACTATGATTAAGAATATTATTTGGTTGTATAGTACCGAGTAAATATGTTTTAAATGGAGTATTTATACTTGGGAAAAATTTTTTTTTTCAGTGAAATCTCATCATTTTTTGATAAATCGAACTGTTCAAAAGTTATTTGAGCTTAAAGTCAAATTTATAGTAAATTTTGAGATCTTTTTACTTTTCCGGCGAAACTATCAGTTTTATCAGAAAATCTCATAGAAACTTTTTTGTAGGTAATTTCATTTCTCAAAAATTATTATGAATAAAGTTTTTCAAAATTTCCCTTTTTTTCTAGTTATTTTCATTTCAATATCAAGCTTTTAAAAAAAATAGTTTTCTGATTTATTTTTTATAAATTCTAAAATATATTTTTTGTATTTTAACTTATATTTTTTAAATAAATTTTTTCATGGGGGTGTTTAACGCAAGGATTTTCGTATGCTCCAACTAATAGAAAAAAAAGTTGCTTGAACCAAGAGAAAAATTTCTTAGGAGAAAAGACATATATGAAGGAGAGAAAATTCACCAGTCCTAGGCAATAGCAGTGGGAGTAGTTCGGTTCTCGTCACTAGATAGCGCCTACCACTTGTGTAGTGTCCCTGGTAAGAAACGTAGTTCAGTGTATTATATTCCAGACTTGGAAGCAATTCTGACAAGAGCACTCCTCTGTTCTTTGACAGAGTGACAAATACTATTTTTGGTGGTAATATAGTAAATCCTATATTACTTCATGACATGCAACCTAACTGTTAATATAGATTCAACGTAGATTTTGATATATTCGATTTTTTAATTTTGTACCGTTTAATAATACATAAAATTATATACAATTATTTTTTCCCGGGAATCGGTAATTTTTTATTAATTTACAATCGAAGCCTTCCGGAAATATCCGATTAAATCCAATTGAAAGTCAATCGGAAATTTCTGATTAATTTTCAATCGGAATCATTCGAAAGTTTCCGAATAAATCCGATTGAAACTGATTAAAAGTCAATCGGAAATTTCTGATTAACTTTCAATCAGAATCATTCAGAAGTTTCCGATTGAAACTGATTGAATGTCAATCAGAAATTTCCGATTAAATCTGAGGACGTTTTCAATCAGTTTCAATCGGAGTTTTTAATCAAGGATAGTTACGTTTATTTTTATTATGTCACAATGGCCAGGATAGTAGACATCTTTATTGCGTTTTGACAAATAATTCTTCACCAGTCGGTATACGACCATTTCGGGTTCGGATTTTAGGCATGATAAAACTTGAATAGCGCGCATGAGTTGAATAAAAAAATTTTTAATACTTTTTAATGCTTTTGAATACTTTTAAATCGCCCTTCTTATGGGCATTTAACATTGCAAATCGTTTCGAATCGTGTCTTTTAATCGAGGTTGATAACTTTTCAGCGTTTATTATAAATTATATAGAAAAATAATAAACTTTATTAATTAATAATAAGTAAACATTCTGAGATTTCTAATAATTTAATAATAAACAGCTCCGTTTATTTTGATGGTTAATTTGGTTATGTCTTACGACCACAATAATAAAAATATTACTGAACGCAAAAACGATGCGCAGTAACAGTGAACGGTGTTGCCACGATCACTTCTTGAATATTATGGATGCATGTGTATATAAACGTATTGATACTACTTAAATGTATGTGAGAGCAATATGACTGTACTTTTACAAAAGTTTCCAATGAGCGGCGTTTAACTAACCACTTCAGTTATCCTGTTTTTTTTTTTTTTTAATCGGTATGCTATACTTGTGAACGTGACTACCTCGAAACACCTAACTTAATTATAGACAAGCCCAAAGAATTTGAACATGAACGTTTAAGGGATCCTTCATAATCAAGTAGAGACTTTAATTCAATAATAGTTGTTTTTCTTGCAGCAAACTATTTTTTGTTGATTCAAACGAAGTTGATTTTACTAAAGAAGAATTTTGTCAAACTACATTATGTACTTTATGTACAAACTACTGTATGTACTTTAATTTTGAAAAATTTTTGCATGTACTTTAAATGCGAAAATCAATACTTGTTAATCTTTTGATGGAATTCCAAACTGAGGTTTTGGAAAAATTTTTTAAGCTTGAGACTTAACTTCTAACATTACAACTTTACAAATAAAAAAAAAATGTTTTTTTCCATCCACTCTAATTAGAAATAAATAAAGGTCGAATAAAATGGTAGGTGATTTCTGAACATATTAATGTACTTTTCAAGACTTTATTTTATTGCAGATAATTAAAATTATATATTAAGTGTGAATGACTTGCAAAATTAAACAAATATACCGAAACTAATTTATTATTAATCTAGTGATCATAGTATCAAGAAACATCAAATAATTTAATCTATCTATAAAAGAAAGATGAATTTTTTAGCAATTACATTTTAAAAATAAATTATCGCGCTGTTCCTTAGTTTAAATTCTAACTAGTCAATTGTCAATGATCGGCCGCAAATCTTTTCGGTTGATTTTCTTTGGCACGTTTGAGTCGTTGTATGAGTAGGTTATAAAGCTGATCGACTTCTGAAGGTGCCGCTTGAACTATGAAAATTCTTATGTCACCATGAATGTCCATAGCAGTTAATCTAAGGGATTTGGGTCCGGCCCGTTCGGCGGTCATTTCTGGCCAAATTTTTGTGTTCAGAATAAGCCTCTGAGTGCCAGTCGCACGTCCGACAAGTCGTGATTCTTCATCTCGGTCATTGAGTCGAAGAATACCTCGCCCTCGCTCTTTCCAACCACTTGACACCTATACCAAAAATATATCAATTAGCAGCTTAGAAAAAACATTAAGAAGATTAATATTTTTGAGTTTCATGGATAAATACCTTATCGAAGGTAAAAAGTTTGCAATTAATTTGGAGAATATTGACTTCTTCTTCTTCACCAGTTAACAGGATAACCTGATTGTACTTTCTTTTACTAGCTCGATTCGCTTCTTCCACTTCATGTGCAGCTTGTGATAACGTTAACCCAGACTTAGTAGTACTCGAACAAACAGCAGCAGCATTAGAAAAAAGTAATTCAGATGATTTATCGACCACTAATTCTTCTTTCGTTAATTTTTCAGTCTCATCTTCAGAACAATCGTTGTCTTTTCCCACTGCTACGCGATCCTTGATGTTCTGACCGAATATAAAACTTGATGTTAAACAGTTTACTGTACCAATAGTATCCGTAAGAGGATTATTTTCTTTAGGATTAGCAGCTAGAGGCAGAAATTTGGGTGTTGCTAATTTAACATCCTCTTTATGTCTTTTTTCAGTTTTATTAGGTTCAGTATCTATTTTCGTATCTATACTCCGGCCATTTTTATCTTTGGAATCATCACTATAACGTATGGTCTTATCAGAAACTTTAATAAAAGAACTTTGAGTTTTCAGAGAATCTGTTAGTGATTTTGATGACGGACCAGGTAGATTAGAGACTGTACTAAATTGAGATGGTCTAAGTATTGATGGTTTTAAACCACTGAATTCTGGTGATAGTTTATTGAATTCACTAATACCAGAGGAGTTACCAAATTTTGATTGAGATAAAATGGGACCTACAAAAAAAAAATACAATCACTATATATGGATCGTTCTATACCAATTCAACGAGGTTGCGTAGGTGATCCTCTTTAGATTTTTTAATGTTTTAATATGTTTTCATATATATACTAAGAAGTCTCCTTGTAGATTTTGAGCTCTCTGACTCAACCTGCATCTAAAATATCGATTATTGAAAAAATAGTCCTAAAATATTCATAACTTTAACACGAATCAAGATATTCTAACTTTGTAAATGGTCGAACAGAAAAATTAAAAGAAGGCTAATTGTAGCTTCAAGTTTCTAGTTTTCAGATCTGGACTTCAAAATTTTTCATTATGCACGATTCCGGAGTAATTCTAATAAAACCACCACAAAAAAAAAATTTCCAAATTTTTGCTCGTCTTGAAAAAGATCATATTTCTCCAAATTACAGCGTCTTGAAAATCGCTTAAAAATTTACAATTTTTTTTATGTCCCTTAATTTCTGCGAGTAGTGTATTGTGAATTCCAAATTTAGAGAACGTCTTTAGAGAAATCTACCTTCCTTTCTGACTGCCAAATGGCATTTTTTTAATTTTCTGCTCAGAAAATCGACGATGTTCGAAAAATTCGGAGTTAGTGTTTTCATCCCAATTATCAAAAATATCGGAAATATTCTTAATTTCTCGCTAAGAAAATCAACGATTTTCAAAATTCGGGAAGTTATTGGTTTCACCCCGATTTTCAAAAATCGGGGTTTCATCATATGTCGACGTTTGAAGATGCTAAGATGCTATTCTAAGATTTTCAGAGCGATGTCGCGCGCGCGCGCGCGCGCGCGCGTGTGTGTGTGTGTGTGTGTGTGTGTGTGTGTGTGTGTGTGTGTGTGTGTGTACATTTACAAAGTTAGAATATCTTGATTCGTGTTAAAGTTATGAATATTTTAGGACTATTTTTTCCAGAAAATTTTAGATCATTTAGTCAAATAGGCTTGGAGATATTTAAGAAATACGAAAAAAAAAAATTTTTTTTTTTTTTGTTATTTTGAAAACTGTCGAATCGGTCAGTTCCAAAATCTAATCAGTTCTAGAATTCGATAAGAACTTTCGATTGCTATCAAGAATGTCTCAATCGGATAATCCGTTCGAGAGATATCGTCGACGAAAGAATGATAAAAAATCTTCATTTTTTTGTTTTTCGTGAATATTTCAGAAACTATTGAATTGATAAATTCCAAAATCTACTCAGCTCAACAACTCGATAAAATCATTCGATTGCGGCCAAGAACGTCCCAATCAGATGATCCGTTCGAGAGATATGGTCAACGGAATAATAAATGTAAAATCTATATCTGCTTTTTTCATTGAATAACATCATAATTACTGAACAACATTACTTAAAACTAATATGTTCTTCTTTATGTAAGTCATTGAAAGTGACTGCTTAAAAATCGTCATGTTCGTTTGTATCACGATATACTTACACGATAAAGATACAACGTATCACGTAAATACTCATTTTTGAGCTAATTATTGTACATAATTGTGAATAAATATATTAAAAAACGCTTATTCATTAATTATTTTGGATTCTAAATTTTAACTTAAAACATAACCCTTTTGAGCTTGAAAATCTCATAAGAAATGCGAAACAAAGGTATTTTCGAGCCCGAAAATGTATGTATAGTAATGTTTTCGAGCTCTAAGAGCTTGAAAACAGCGAGGAGTTTTGGGGCTGGCTCGCATCGCCAACCGATGTCTAGATTTTTTTTTAAGTTTTTCTTTTAATTCTTCAGAATCGATCTGAACGATCAACTTTAAAATTCAATCAGCTCTAAAACTCAACAAGACGCTCCGACTGCCACCTCAAGCATTTTAATTGGCCAATTCATTCAAGAGATATCGTCGGAGAAAGAAATATTAAAAATCGATTTTTTAAAAATATCTTTAAAACGACTGGATCAAACATTTCCAAAATTGAATGATCCCTAGAACTCAATAAAGCGCACTGATTGCCACCTCAAACATCGAAATTGATTTATTAGTTCAAAAGATATCGACGACAAAAAGTGTAAAAAATAACATTTAATGCCTTTTGTTTTTTATAAATCATAATATAATGTGCTAAAGTGTATTTAAAATCATATCAATTCTTCGTTTTTATGGTATCAGTTTAAATAATACTATCAACGGAAAAATTGAAAAAACACCGTTCTCAACATTTTTTTTTTGGATCACGAAGAGAAAAGAATGGTTATAATTACCATTCTACATGGTAACCAGTCCTATTTTTTAAAGCATAGGAATCGATACTATGTAGCATGGAAATGATAACCATTCTTCTAGTAATATTCACCATACACATAGTAATCATACTACTGATAAATATTACTTTGTAGTATAGTAATCAAAGCCATGCTAGAATGGTACTAAATCCCATGCTGTATAGCGTGAAAGCAGTTTAAATATTAGGCGCTGCTATATAGTATATATGGGTCCGATATAACCTGTACATTAGAGTGTCCGTTATTTAAGAAATTAGATTTTCCTTACTTGGCCATGATATAAATCATTTATTTGTGATCCAAAAATGATAAAAAAAAAAATAAAAAAGTTTATTCTAATGCCGTTGAACCCTGTCTAAGTAATGATACATTCTCATTTTAGTACAATGAAGAAAATTTTATTACTTGCTTAAAAATAAGTGCACAGCAATGACTAATACATATTTTTGTAAGAAATTTCCCGCTCTTCGAAAAAGGTATCTTATGTTTTTTTCGTGAGTCCGTTTAAGGGATATTGAAGGTCAAAGTTTGATTTGTTTATAAAAATTTGCGTTTTTGTTTGAAATTTTATAACTCTTTAACACTTAGACGTAAAATTAAGCGCTATTAACTTTCTTGAAAGAAATTTATCACTCTTCAAAAAAGGTCTCTTACACTGTAACAGGGTAATTTTAATTAATATAAAATAATAAATAAATTTGAATTTGAATTCCGTTCCCGCCAATGACCGGCCGATGACCTCGTAAGTTACGAGTAGTGTCGCGACTAGTCACCGGGTGTCGCATGGATCACTAAGGCCCGTCCGTTCGTCATTTCCTTAGTCTAAGAAAGTGGGAATAGGTTTCCGGAATAGTGAACGGGAGTGAAATGATATAATGGACTGCGGAACGAAAAATAGTCAGAGAGAGAGTTGTCGAGACGACGAGAACACCAGGCGGAAAACCATCGTCCAGGTAAATATATATGTCCGTTCACGCTTCACATGGAACGAGGCGATTTATTAATTTATATTTTACTGTTCAATAAATTATTAGGCCTTTAGGCCGATAATTACAATAAGCAATAATTTAATAAAATACTAATACGTACTGTTCATTGACAGGTTATAAATTGGAAAAATTTAATTTGGTAGACGAGAGAGAAGGCGGAAGAATAATTCGAGAGGCAACCCAGCCATCACGAGAAGAAATAAGACAGCAGCAACAAAACCTTCCTCAGCGTGTCGGAATTTCTCAAGGTAAAATTTATAATTGATTAAGGCCTCTAATTTAATTATTAGAGGGCCGAATTAATTATAAATACATTACATAACATCTTTCTGCTGGTTACATAAATTAGATTGGTAACTCAAGGCCCGTCGGCTAGTGTAACCACGTGTCTCGAAATTTCTGTAAAATCTTTGTCGTGTGCTCGTCGTTATGTCGTAACTCTAAATTTATTTTATTCGAGACCTCTCGGCTGGAATAAAATAAATTTTTCCGTATAAATTATTCGATAAATAAATTAAATTAAATTCAATAACTTAATAAAAGTATTCAGGCCTGTCGGCCGCTCTAGACAATAATTGTCCGCGTGTAAGATCGTAAATTAAGGCCTTGCGACGCCAATTCACCGGCCGAATGTTCTAGTCAATTTAAGACGTAATTCTAGTCGTAAAATTAGTCATAAAATATTTATAAAATAATGTTAAAATAATTCTAATTAAAATTATAAAATCAAAAGTAAGACGCTATAAAATTGCGATAAAATTGTCTCGAGTAAAGCTTAAGAATGGATTATTTTGTCAGTAAATAAAGTTGAGTGTTGAAATACGTAGTGAGAAAATTATCAGAAAATCTCGAGCAAATTAATTATACAGATTTTGAAAGCAAAATTAAGGAAAATTGTCAGTGAAAATTAATTAATTAATAATTAAATCCAAACCAAAATTAATTAATTAATAAATATAAATGAATTAAATAAATCGTTGAAAAGAACTAAGAATTAAATAATTGTACAAATTTTATAATAGAAATTTTATTAGTGAAATTTTTGTATTGAAAAGTCAAGTTTAATAATTGAGTAAAAGAAAGTGATGTCACAAAGTTAAATAAAGTAAAGTAGAGTCAGTAAATTTTAAGTAAAGAAAAACTGTGTCTGTGATTTAGGTCCGGTGGACATGTTAAGTTTATTTTAAATAATTATACATCCAAGGGATGGTTTTAAACTAGTGTTAAGGCTTACCGTCCAGGGGACGAGGTATATTTTAACGTGGGTGTGTGGGTGTGGAAATCCGTCCAGGGGACGAGGAAAATTTAGTTTGTCATAAGAAACCGTTCAGGGGACGAGAAAAATTAGTTTGCCATAAGTAACCGTCCAGGGGACGAGGAAATTTAGTTTGTCATAAGGAAATTAGTTTGTCATAAGGAAATTAGTTTGTCATAAGAAAATTAGTTTGTCATAAGTATATTAGTTTGCCATAAGAAATAAATATTGTCACAGGTTAAGGAAATAAAGCAAGGTGCTTAAATTTATTAAAATTAGGATTAACATTATTTCAGCCTACTCTACGATTCCTCTTCTCGCTCACAAAATATTACGAACGACCCTGAGTAACAAATTAATTTAAATTAATTTAAATAAAATCTTCCAACATCCGGTTCTGGTAGAGCGGTAAATTTCCAACACAAATCTCTTGAAAGCCTGTGTAAATCTCCGTTTGTTGAAGAGTTATAGAATTTTTATCGAAAAACCCGATTTTTTAAATCTATCAACTTTGAGCTTCGATATCACATAAATGGTTGGATTTACGAAAAAAGTGTAAGAAACCTTTTTTGAAGAGCGATAAATTTCTTTCAAGAAAGTTAATAGCGCTTAATTTTACGTCTAAGTGTTAAAGAGTTATAAAATTTCAAACAAAAACGCAAATTTTTATAAACAAATCAAACTTTGACCTTCAATATCCCTTAAACAGTTGGACTCACGAAAAAAACATAAGATACCTTTTTCGAAGAACAGGAAATTTCCTACGAAAATATGTATTAGTCATTGCTGTGCACTTATTTTTAAGCAAGTAATAAAATTTTCTTCATTGTACTAAAATGAGAATGTATCATTACTTAGGCAGGGTTAAACGGCATTAGAATAAACTTTTTTATTTTTTTTTTATCATTTCTGGATCACAAATAAATAATTTATACCATGGCCAAGTAAAATAATCTAATTTGGTAAATAACGAACACCCTACTGTACATTTATTAATCTTAATTACTATTTATATCAATGAATATTATTTTAATGACTATTATCAATGATACGAAACTCAAGTATTATTTAATAAGTATCATGGTCTATTGTATTCTGATTTAAAATGTTATTCTACCACACGTATGGTCACTGCTGCAGACGGAAAAAGTGTACATTCCAAAGCACTGGATTGAATAATTTTAATTTAGATAATTGTTAACTTTCTCTACATTAATAATCCATAATTAATAATTTTACAATAAAATACTAATTAAATGTATTTTTAATAATTAATTAAATTATTGTAATATTTTCCTAATAAAACTAACTCATGTTAAAATATGATAATGTTAATATTAATTGTTTTATTTAAAAATTTTTTAAATCGTTAAAAATTTATTTATTATCAATTAAATAACCTAATTTCTAATCATAAAACGTTATTTTAATATTGACCTTACTACCTTGAATTAGAATCAGCTTCATCGTAATTGTAATAGTTCCAATGTAGCATAGGAATGATTCCAATGCAGCATAATAATGATTCCCATGCTAGCATAGGAATGATCACCATAATAGCATGGCTAGCGTTACCATTCAAAATCGGACAAATTATTATGTAAATTGAATAATACGGCTAAAAAATTTGCGTTTCCATGCTACATGGTAATAATTACTATGTTACATTGGAGAATATACCATTTACATCTTTCCGTGATATTTGATATATTAACGCTCTGATCTGAGTCATAATACATTCCCATCACTCATATTGTTTTCTACGTGAATAAATTGATTTTATTGAACATAATCGTGAATAAAAATTCCGAGAACGTTTATTTATTAATAATAATTAATTATTTTCGATGTTTTGAATTTTCCAAGTTTAATATAAAACATTTCTGTTTTCAAGCTTGAAAAAACTAATGGAATCCAAAGTATTGTCAAGTTAAAAATATTTAAAATAACGTTTTCGAGCTCTTTGAAGTCGAAAACAGAGGGACGTTTGGGGGCTGGCCCACAGGGTCAACCGATTTCCAGATTTTTTTATCAATTATCAATGAAGTGACTTATCTGATCAATTACTAAATCTAGGCAGCTTTAGAACTCAATGAAACGCGTTGATTGCCACATTGAACGTCAAAATCGGTTAATTAGTTCATAAGATCTCGGTGTCAAATAATTTAAGAAATAACAATTTACTTCATTTTTCTCAGATAGCAAGAACTGCATATTGCAATTTCTCATATGTTTCAAAAGTCATACTGGCTTTTTGGCTTTATAGAGTTTGATGATCGCTACATAAATAATTGCAATTGGTTCGTTTATATAATATCATCATCAAAAATTTTGAAAAATCACAGATTCTGACACTTTATTCCGTATGTTTTATATTTTAACTCGTTGGTTTAATTTTAAGTTCATGTAACTTTCCATCTTGATCATTCCTATTAATTTCTTATATTTTTTGTTCTTCATTGCTGATATCCTTCGAACTAATTAACTGATTTTGATCTTGAGGCGGCATTCGACGCAGTTATTCAGCTTTTAACGCTGAAACATTATTAAAATCAATCAATTTTGTGATTTTTGAGTTTATTATAAAAAAATAGTTTTTTTAAATTCTTTCGACGACGACATCTCTTGAACAACTAATCCGATTTCGATAGTTGAAGCGGTATTCGACGGGGCTTATAGAGCTTCAAAGCTGATTAGATTTTGAAATTAATCCATCAAGTATACTTAATTATAAAAAAAAAACATTTTTCAAAAAATTTTATTTTTGTAATAATTCAAAACGTACGGTACTGATTAAGCTCAATTTCTCACGGGACCTAGGAATAAATAAGCCGCTTCGAATGCTATCTCAAAGTTTTAAATCGGTTCATCCGTTCAAAAGTTATAAAGTATTTGCATGCGTACGTACGTACGTGTATACTCACATACACATACTCGGAAATCCTCCTGAAAAGAGTCAGGATAGCTTCCTAGGAACTTAAAACGTCGAAATCTGTTTAAAACTCGGTTTTTAAAAATCGGACCGAAACCAATAACTTCCCTTTATTTCGAAAATTTTCAATTTTCTTCGCAGGAAGTTAAAAAATTATACTAAAAAATAAATTAATTACACCATATCCCGATCCTGAATCAAAACCGTGTACCCGATATTACTTGGTATTTTCAAACTCAGTACTTAAACACCTGAGCTACCAGACAAGGCAGATTAACCAGATGCTCAGGAACAGGAGGATCAGATCATACCCTTAAAAGTATGATACTACATAATGGTAATTTCGAATCCTTTGGGCTCAAATGAAGTCTTTTCTCATGTTAAACTGAGAAAATTCAAGAAATCAAAATTTGTTAACAAATCAAAAACTCTCAAAGTTTCGTTACAGATTATTCTCGATAAAATAGATGTATTTAGACAGTAATTAAAAATAGATCGTTCACTTGAAGATGCCATCTGTTTTGAGTTACGTCTAGCCATTAGATTAACAAATATTAGTATAAGAACGTAAAAAACGAGCATTTTCTCAATTCGTCGTTGACAATATTTTTAAATGAATAAAATGATTTCTTTCATTCTCACAGTAATTGAGAGAGACTACAGATAAATATGTGTTATGATTTTTTAAATATTTGGAAGCACATATTTTGAGTTATTCGTGAAGAAGTTGTTATTATGAAAATTATTATTCAATACTGCCTTTAACAAATGAAGTGGTGTGTGTGTGTGTGTGTGTGTGTGTGTGTGTGTGTGTGTGTGTGTGTGTGCGTGTGCGTGTGTGTGCGTGTGTGTGCGTGTGCGTGCGTGCGTGTGTGTGCGTGTGCGTGCGTGCGTGTGTGTGTGTGTGTGTGTGTGTGCGTGTATGTGTGTGTGTGTGTGCGTGTGTGTGCGTGCGTGTGCGTGTGTGTGTGTGTGTGTGTGTGTGTGTGTGTGTGTATATATGTTTATCGGTAACATCTCAAAAAAAGTCAGAATACAATGTGAGGACCTAAAGACGTTAAAAAAATTGTTATTTATTTAATTAATTTTTATTATCAGTAAAAATTCGAAATGTGCAGTTTTGTATTTTTCAAGTTTTTAAAAATGTCAATCAATGGTAACTGTCAAAAATTAGACTACCTTCACCTCGAAATCATTACCTATTTAGCACATCTAAAAATTTATAAGCAGTGATTTAAATTTTACACTTATCTGATAAGCATTTATTACTTTGACTGTACTATATTTGGGTTACAATTTTTAGGCAGATTTTGAGAATCTAACTATTTATCTTCATGATATAATTTTGCCAAAATATAATGCGATTCACTGAATCGATTCTAAAAATACATTTTTTTCACAAGTTTAGGTATGTATATATTATTAATAACGACCTTTTATTTCCTTGGATCTTAGCAACAGCTGTTCGAGCAAGATTCTGGGGTAAGTATCTTGAACAAGATCCTTAGCTGCTAGTTTTTTTTTCTACGTATGTGTCTTTTGCCAGATCGTGTATCAAGAAACCTATGTCAAGAGTTGTATATCTTGCTCATGGTATCGTACGCAAGAATATTAAAGATATCTTAGCAGACAATTTTAGAGCTCGACAGATCAATCAATCGTATTTTGAATGGTATCATGGAATCTGCATCATCAAAAAAAACAATTGAAAAAAAAAACTAAATCTAGCACAGCGCTGGAAAACAGGAGCCTGACTTTGCTTGAGTTTTCAAATTGTCATTGAAATAAATTTTTCATAATCACATCAATGAGGTACACGAGATGAGGTGTACGAGAAAATAGCTTATGAGTGAAGTATACCAATGTGTTGATTCAATGTAAACTACAAATAGTTGAATAATTAAAATTCAAGTTTTTACAAGATAGGTAGCACTCAGTATTCGATAATATCATTATAAAAAAATTTCATTTTCAGTTAATGTTAACATTATTACAATTGTAAAATTCAATCATAATGTTGTCATTTAAAATGGGCTTTACATTCTATTATAATCGGAAGACGTTTGACACAATAAATATTTACCATAGGAAGAATTTTCATCGGATTCAGAAGGGTCATCGAATTTCATTATAGTTTTTTGTAGAGGTCGGCATTTATCATCAGCATTCTCTAAAATAACAAATAAAAGTTATGATTTGTTTCATAATAATTAATTGTACAGAAGTATTTTATAACAACCATCTACTAATCGATGAAATATTAAAAAAAAGATTTGCATTTGAAGACATGGAGATTCATAATCTAATATCCTTAATAATTTGAATGAAGAAATAGAGTTTTTTATAACGCTTACTGTAAATGAGATAAAAGTGTAATTTCATAACACAATACATACCCTCACAATCCGCCATAGCTTTAATACCTAGGTCGATGGCACCTATGTAAGAAGGATCACTTAGAGCTTTTGTAAAGAATCGATATTATTGTTTTTTTCGATAGTGACTCTACCTATGAGTGTAACAGACATTTATACAAAAAAAATTAATTCAGCTCACCCTAATAACCACTTTGAGTGTGCTTGCTCGAACGAAATCGTGAGTAAACCCTGATAACCACACTTCGCTCAGCAAGTTTTGTAGTGAAATATTTTTGGCTAACTTAACGGCAAGTTTCTGGCAAGCCTTGGCGGAATAATACTTACGTGCAAGTTGATGCTAATCAACGGCTGTCATCTGAATGTAATTTGCCAGAAAAACTTGCCGTCAATTTTAAGTGAAACTTTCAATCAACTGACGTTATGGTCTGATAGTAACATTTGTAGTTGAATTAAATTCTAGTTACAGACAATTTACTGTCAACTTAACCGTAACTGTTTGCTCTCCAACACTTTCCTTTAAGTTGGCTTCAGACTACGGCAGTAGCTTGAAGTTACCCTAATAACCACTTTTACTTGAAATTGACGGTAATTTGATGTTGAAATTACCTGAAATTTATGAGCCTGAAGTTAGCAGACACAAGAAAAATAAAATATTTGACAGTAGATATCTTTCAAGCAATTTGAATTATAAACAATGAAATGAGTGGGATAGAATTCTATTGAAATAAACTAGATATGCTAGCAATGTTTTTTTTTTGAGCTCACTGTTTTGAATTTATTCAAAAACAAAATTTTTAGCAAATTAACCCGACATTTCAAATGATCGGAATAACTTCATATTGTATTACTTTCTTGATGGCACTATTATCTAATGGCGCCTTGTGAGCCTCCCCGTATTTTCCCGGCTCCACAAACCAAACATTTAATCGAAACATTTAAAAATTCATACATTGTTTTTTATGGGTAATTTATTTTTTTTTTAATAATTTAATTATAAATTTTAATTTTCCCGGGTGTGCGTGGCACTTTGGTGCGCTAGGGCAGGGGGTTCGAACACATCACAAGTCCTCTACCCTACGACTAAGTCACCGTCAGCTTTTAGCGCCACTATTTAAAAACTAGTCTACTTTCACGCCGATACTTACCCGCTCTGATGACTGTACATACATTTTTTATTTTATTGTGTTAATTATTTTTTTTCATTGAGATGGACACTCGTTATCATTAATGCCTGGTCCCCCAGACTATAAATTCTTTACCAAGCAGAGGGCCAGGCATTAATGACAATGAGTGTATGTTTGAGAATTATTTTATGATGGAAAAATTTTGCATTGAAATGTGCAGCTATAGAAAAGTTTTTTGATATAAATAATCAAACATACATTTTTATTATCCTACAGTAAATTTACATATACATATTTTACATAGAGATGTCGCATTTGGAAATATTTTATAAATGGAATATTTTTGTAACTATTTCTACAAGTGTTATGTCCTGAGAGGTTACTAGGATCGGAGCTGACGCCACCTCCTGGACAGTGGGCAGTTCGTTGTCACGCGGGACCAATTTTGAATTTGAAAACAGTGGATAAATTTATTGTTGACTACGATGATGATGATTATAATTATTATTTTAAAAAATAGTGAAGTTATGAATAAGGATAGATATAATTGATAAAATAACTTTTATCTGAAGATTGAGTTTTATTATAAAGTATCGATAAAATTAGATCAGTAATAACAGTTGTATTCGTCAAAAGTTCTCGGACAGAAGTGAAGTTACATCAGACGGCAGTGAGATGTCTGACCTCCACTCTCCAACTTCTCCTCACTACTCTCATGTTCATATTCATGCTCATACGATATACATACATATATAAATATATAAATATATATATATATAAGTTCTTTATCAAATAGACTTATACATTTATACTTTCTACTAATCCAAATTTGAGATATAAGCATATATACATTTAGGTTCTTTACTTTAACCATTCTACGTCTTCTTATTACTTATATTATTTATATTTTATTTTCGTGTACTTGGATACAATCTTCCAGTTAGATATTCTAGACTATCAGAGGTGTGTTCTTCTATAATTATTCTATATTTAATTATTTGTTACAATTGACATTATCATTTATCGTGAAACATCATAATAATTATTCTGATGCTGTTTTTCAATATTTCGATTAATTCATTTATTATACGAATCACTCTTTGTTTAATATAGAACTATATATATCAACAATAATAGTTAAGTTCTTGTGATATGGATTTCATTTATAAATAACATTTATTTATTATATATTTCCTTTTCTTATTTATTAATAGAGTATGCATTTGTTTATAACCATATTTACTGTTAACTATAGAACAAGGGCCTATTCATGATTTTTATGCGTGTGTTTTGTTTAGGTTTTAAGTGGTTTTAAGTATCGGGTGACAGGAAACGTTCCAAGACCACTCAAACTGTATTTATATTTCTCTAAATATAAAATAAAGATTTGCATATCTATTCGTTCAATTTTTATAATCTAAATACATAATTTAATAAGTATGTGCCACTATGATTTATTATCTAAATTATTGACCAAATGTTGATAAAACGCAATAAGTATTAATATATAAATTTCAAATAGAGTTTAAATGCGCGCCTATTTATGTATCTCAAGTGCACTAATCAATTAACAGGTGGAGGCACCTGAGGACGTAACAAATAAGTTGACGGTCACTTTCTGAGAAAGTTGGTCGCGAAAATTGGCAATCATAAGTTAACGGAAAGTTGCCTTCAATTTTCTCAGAAACCTGCATTCCAGTTGGGGCTCTATACTGAGGCCAACTTTCTCAGAAAGTTGGTGGCAACCTGTAACCAAAAGTTACAAAAGCTAAAGTTGTCGTCAAATTGGTTGCAACTAATGAATACTAACTTTTTAACGAGAAACTCTAGGTAGGGAGTTTGCTTTAGTAAAAGTTTAGTTTACAAATGTTTTCTTACTGTTGAATTTAACGTAAATTTACTGCCCAAATTAGAATGCTAATTCACTTAAATCGTTGCCTAGAAAAAAATTGTCAATTTTCAGGCAAATTTTGTGTCAATTTTTTGTTAACTCGAGTTGAAAAATTGTTATTTTGTTACCGTCAAATTGTAGACAATTCTATGTTTAAATTTGCTTACCTTCTGAAATGGTAGAATAAACATTACCGACTTTTTTTTTTCGTAAAAAGTTACCCTGAAAGCCAGACATTGCTCTACAAGTGTTACAGTAAAACATTTATGGCTGACTTTCCGAGAAAGTTTCTGGCAAACCTTGGTTGGATAATACTTTTCTTTAAGTTGGCTTCAGAATACGGTAGTTGCCTTAATATAACTTGCCGAAAAAACCTTACGTCAATTCGAAGTAAAACTTTCAATCAACTCAACGTCATTGTCTGACAGTATTGTGGTCAAATTTGAATTTAAATTACAGACAATTTACGGTCAACTTAAAGGTAACTGCTTGCTCTCCAACACTTTCCTTTAAGTTCCTGTAAGGCTGAGTCGCACCTAACGAATTCTTGAATTTAAGAATTCTAATTATTTATTAAATAATCATCGTAACAGCAATTTTCTTAGCTTCCGATTAAAAGCAGAAGACGAACTTCCTCGGGAGATTTTCATCATCCGAATCTCATAAATAATTAAAATTCTCAAATTCAAGATTTCATTAGATACTGCCGAGCCTTAAGTTACCTTTAGATTGCGGCAGTAGCTTGTAGTTAACTTACAGCTAGGGTTAGTAATGTGAGGCTGACCGTCAGGTTATTTTTTGACCGTCACGTCATGGTCACAAGACCGTCGGCGGACCGTTCATAAAATGACGGACCGTCACCATTGTGGCGACATCTTACAAACTTCTTTCTAACTCTTAGACAAATTCAAATTTTGAGACCGTTATTTTCTTCAAAATACCACGAGATAAGAATACGAAGGGAAACTAAATTTTTCTATCATTTGTAAGAAGGATTGCGTCTAATCATCTAGCTGGTTGTGACTGACCAAATTCATGACCACGTCCAAATTTGTGACCGAAAATTTGATGACGGTCACAAATCATCTAGCTAGATGTGACTGCCCAAATTTGTGACAAAAAAATTTTTGACGGTCCGAAATGACGGACTCAGACCGGAAATTTTGTGACGGTCATTTCGCAATAGAACAGGTTCGTCATTGGGTGCCGAAACTTTATAAAGTTATTAATTTGGTATAATATACTGCTACCACTAAATCGCACGAGCATAAACCTCCACTTGCTGGCTCCTTGAAGTTGGCCCCTTTCAAATTTTTTTTTACACTTTTTTAGAATTTGATTATCATAAATCGTTTGTCCGTCGTTTGTCTTTGAATGTTCGTCATTAATAATTGTTTGTCCTAATTTTGTTTATTTATAAAAAATTAAATAAAAATTGATTGTTTAGTTAGCCCCCCCTATGCAAATTATAATTTTATTCTATCATATTTGGTTTATAATTATCTATAAACGTTTGTTCGATCATTAATTGCGTTTGTCCTATTATGAAAAACAATTTTTAACTATTATTTAGTCATTTTCATTTCTAAATTTTTCAATTAACAAAGGTATATACTGCGCATGCGCACGTTATATTTTCATCAAGTCGAATTTTCTCATCTGCTGATCGTCGCTCTCATAGAAATTTGTTTGCTTGCTTACCAACTTTTCGGAGTACGTGATTAGTCTTGGGCCTAATCGGTCACCACTGAGAGCGCTCAATTTAGTTCATAATCCAATGGCGAACTAGTTCGTTCTTTTAGTTCATTAGTTCTTTTGTTTAAATAATTTAATAAAAACAATAAATAGAAAAAAAAATATATTTATGATTAATGCTGGTTCTGTTTATTTATGGAACATAAAATTTTTTATTTAAATAAGAATGAAAAAATAAAAGAATTTATATTAATAATTAGTCAACAGCTAGTCTCGTTTCTAGTATAATGCGTAATTATATTACAATACTTAAAAAATGCTAATTATTACAATTAAAGTTGACATTTTTTTATAGCACATCAAATCTTTTACTTAAGTAAAAATGAAAAAATTCAATAATTTATATTAATCATTAGTCAACAGCTAGTCTCGTTGAGTAATGATCTAATATATAAAAATAGTCTCTCGCAATATCAAGGCGCGCACAGAAAAAGTAAATAACTCGGTTGGTCACATAGCGCCAGTGTCTAGTTAAACCGACGCTAAAAAAAATATAAAAAGAACTAAGAGCGAGATCATCGACGAACTAGTTCGCATAGTTCACCTAAAGGAGCGCTCTTCCGACCTAGGTCGTTCGCGAACTACCCAAGACTATACGTGATTGACAGAATAATCCATGGTTATTGTTGACAATACTTTCAACAATATTTTATGAAAAATTTAAATAACATTGTGCGAAACATTTTCACTTATTTCTTGGAAGGTAAATAGAAATTTGATAAAATTATTATAATTACTGGCACTACAATAAAAAATGTAATATTTATTTTTGTTTCTAGGCAATGGAGTATATTTTATCAAACTCCATTTTAGTAAAAATATTTTGTGATTTAATTCAGTATGGATCATACGTGATAAGAATGGAGTGTATTTGTTGTTACTTTCTGACAATGTATTTCCCAAATTTTTTACTCAAGATTCCGTGGTCATTTTTAATTCACTGTAAGTTAAAAAAAATTTTACTATTTGTTTCCAATTAAATAACGAATTTTCATCTTCAACGCTTTTATCAAGCACGTCTGTATATAACCTGTCGAGTACTTTCATTACACATTATGGATGATACTAATGAGACATAAGGAAAATTTATATTTTTTGATAAATCAATTATTAGAATAAGTATTTGTATTGAATTGTAGTGGTTTAAAAAAAAACTCATAAATAAGACTGTTCAAAACCGTAACCCACTTATTTTTAATTGATTTTATAAAATAATGGGCCGACAGATAAAATCACCGAAATGAGATGTTGGCCATTATTAATGTGACTAATGTCACATACTAAGCTGTAAATTTAAGAGTAAGATTAAAAGACTTGTCGATTTATTAAGTTCAATTTTTATTACAATTAGAATTTTCGTTTTAATTAAAGTAGAGTAGAGCTATTATTATTATATAATAAATTAAAAATTGTCTTGGACAGATTGGAGTAATAATTTAATTGTATACTTAGAATAAAGACATTTTTAGCATAACTATACAGTACTCCTTATGCATAACTAAAAACTAAAATAAATAATTAAAACATTATGATTGTGAAAATTTAAGAGACATCTATTTGTTTACTTATTTTTTTTTTTTTAGTGAATACTTTTAGTGCTAAAACCATGCAAAAAGCAGATAAAATAAGAGCTCTGTTAAAAAGCTAGTATACAGCTTGAAATATTTATCAAGCTGAATAGATGAGCAGGCGTATGACACCGGTATAGATACGATCGATTCGCGCCGCCACGTTTCGCATATATATATATATATGTGTTTGAACGTGTACTTGGCGCGAGACACGACCTTATATCCGGATCTTCCAAAGCTTTAATGAACTTATTTGAACATTAGTCAAGTAAATGTGCAGTTGTATCTTTTTTATTCATGAGTGCATAAAATTTTTTTTTTTATTCAATGATGATCCATTACTTTTTAATCAGTATTGACTCACATAACAATAAATTCAATCAATTTTTTTTTATTTCATACATTCATTTTATATACTCATTAAATTTATGTTTATAAATATTTTTTTGTATTACAGGTTATTAAATTTTCGACATAAGACATTTACATTTAATATAATGAATACTACGAGTGTATTTCTGTGCCGATTTAACTTAAGAATGAAAATATCCAATTTGATTATTTATAAAAATAATTATTTCGTTTTATTTATTTGTATGGTAAGTTTTATTACTGTTAAAATTTTATTGATATAAAATAAAAGATTGTAAATTAATCATAAGTCGATAAATTCATTTTCTATCGGAATTCTGTGCTTAACCAATTATTTATTGATGTCAATTTAAAATGTTAAAGTATAAATAATTTATAAATGATGTAAATCGTATAAAATATTAAATTGAAAAGTTTTTTAGTTTTTTTATTTACGATTTTGCTAGTATTTTTTAATAGACATACGTGTATATTTATACATATATACGTTTTTGTGTTAGATTGTATCAGTATTTCCAAACAAATGACGAACGACAATCATTACATTGTTATACGCTATTAAAAATTAATAATTTTATAATTTATATCTAAACAAATAATTCTTTTTCCAACTTAAATGCGTTATTTCTTCTAATAAATACATTATTTATTTATATTTTAAATAGTTGATTTAAAAACTATTGCTTGTTATAAATATGCTGTATAATCATTAATAAGTAAGTCATCTCAACCACACAAAAACTATCAAAAATTACTTATTTAATTATTAATACTTTTTTTCTTTTTTTTTTTTTAGAATATACTCAGCAGCAAATTTTAATAATGCCAGCGGTATCAGCAGTACCTGTCACTTTAGCAGTTCGTGTATTGAAAAAATACATAACACACTTTACTACAGACAAATTACCACAGCATTCCTCATCTGTATGGAAAAGCATTGCCAATGACATCGAAATCCAAGGATTGTGGACTGTTGATGCTGTACGAATTAATGTACGACAAGATCGAAGAAAAATTTCAACTCTCGCTCGAGAAGAATGCGGAATTTTCATCCATAATAAAGAAGGAATTTCTCATAAGCTGAATGATTCAACTCATGATCATGATGACGTTGACACCACGTATGATTTAGATGATAATGAAAAGGATGAAGATGGTGATATCAAGGATTTTGATTCTAACGAGTGTGACGATGATGATGAGCGTGAAAATTTCGATGTATTAATCACAAGAGAGCAATGGAATGAAATGAAACGTGATGAACCACTTATTTGTAATGGACGGAGATATCCTGGATTTAAACCTGGTGTATGGACCAATATTGTTTCATTTGCTTTTTGGGAGCAGTATCGCCTCAAATGTGCGTTTGTTTTTAAACGGGGTAAAATCCATGAAAGTGGCAGTAATTATGCAGTCATGACTGGACGTTGTAGAGATCGCACTTGTCGAAATCCTCTTTTCGGAATAATTAAAAATCCTCCTGGAGATGAAGGTCCTGTCTTCATAACCATGAAGTGTCGAGATACAAGATTTTCAAAGCACGCTGATGTCAAACGTCCTCTTAATGGTAAGAAACGGAATGGTGTTCAAGAAAGATTACTGCGCACAGGTGTATTGGCTTGACGAAAAGAAGAAGCCGAAAAAATTTTGAAACCAGGAGATACCGGATCACCGTTTTTATATGATTCGAGTACTCTACATCAAGCCAAAAAAGAAGCTTCGGACAAAGAACTTGGGATAAAACCTGATGATCGAAGAGATGTTATATTAACTATACGCAAGATGAACGAAGATCCATGCTTTGCGAATTCTATTTTAGCAATTGGTGATACCCCATTCTACTCATTTTATGCAACTCCAACTCAGTTCCACACTTATGCAGAATATCTGCGCATTTACCGGAAATATTCATCAATATGCATAGATGCGACTGGTGGTTTAGTGAAAAAATTGACTGACTCTCGAGATAAAAAAACTGGTTATATATTTTTGTATCAAGTCGTGATTAACTTTAAAGGCACTTCCATCTCAGTTTATCAGATGTTATCAGAAACCCATGATGCCAAGTTTATTTCTTTTTGGCTTTCAAGGTGGGTCCAGAAAGTTAATCCACCACGCGAAGCAGTCTCTGATGGATCTAAAGCACTTCTAAATGCAATGTCAGATTCATTCAATGGTAAATCTCTGAAGGAATATATTAATTTCTGTTTTGAAAATCTGATAGGTAATACAAATTTAGAACCGCGCACTTTCATACGCTTGGACACAGCACACTTTATTCATTCTGTCAGCAGATGGGAATGTTTTCAATCAGTGCTTCATAAAATTGTAAAATCTTTTTATCTCTATTGTACAGCACTTATGATTGATTGTAAACGATTATCTCAACTGGAAGGAATTTTTATCTTGACATTAATCGTATCTGGTACTGAGTTTGAAGATTCAATTATTTCTGTGTCTGATGACTGTATAATTACTCCAGTAGAAGCTAGAAATCAATTAGAAAAGTTCATTTCAATTTGTAATCCTGACTTGACAGTTATTGATTCTATTGAAATTGACACAGAAAAAACTATGATTTTCGATCAATCATCGTGTGGTGTCGATAAGAATGGATGGTCTTTAGCTCTCTTAGTATGGATTGATAATCTCTGTAAAAAAGCTAATACTATAATCTTCACTGGAAGCAAGCTTAACAGTTTTTATATGCCTAAACTATATGTTAGACTTGTTGAAATAATCAAAGAGTTTCCACTTTGGACAAATGTGTGCACACCTGATACGATGCCACGAGCAACGTCTAGTTATATAGAGGCTGATTTCAAAGATTTAAAAATGAATTTGAAAAAAAAAGTAAAATTACCTACAACAGAAATCAAATTTCTGAAATTACATATTGTTGATCTTTTAGGTGGTGTAAATATATTTCGTTCAAAATTGACAAAGTTCGTGGTCGATAATTGTTCTGAAGAAGAATTAAACAAACCAAAAGATGAAAATTTGTTTGAAAATTGGAAGGGGTTGGGAAAGGATGGAAGTTCAAACGATTACGACTGGATAGATGATTACGTGAACTCATCAATGGATAAAGATGATCAAAGTGATTCTGTAAGCCCGTTGAAAGACAAAGATGGCTTAAATTATTCTGTAAATCTCTCAGAGAGTCATATTGATCACAATTATAGTGCAAACTATTTGGAGGAAAAAAATGATGCAAACAAAATTATTAATATTAGTTCCACTATAACAAAAAATTATAACAGTCTAACTGCAATATCATCAAGGAATCGTCACGATGAAGATATTATCGCTGCCGCTCATACTGGAGATGATAATAATACTTTAATTACATTATTATCAAAGGATCTTCATGATCAAGATAGTATTATTACCTCCGATGCTGCTAAAGACGTTAATAATAATTTGAATATGTTATTATCAAAGAATCATCATGAACAAGACATTAGTATTGCTACCACTGATGCTGGGGATCCTAATGATGGTTTAAATATATTATTATCAAAAAGTTATCACCATCGAAATGATGTTATTAAATTGAGAAATCCTAATAATTTATCAAAAGTGATTGAGAATGACAATAAAAAAAATACTCCGGAATTATTAACTATGAAACAACATAGCGGGTCTTTATCAGCAGCTGTTGAAGCTATGGTTCAACAAAAATCCATTAATAAAGAAGTTGGTCTATATTTTCAAAATTTCCCTGAAATTAAACTACGAAATAATTTAGTGGACGTGAAAAAAACTAAAATTTTCTTACTAGGTAATGGTAACAAGAGTGGTCCAGTTGTATTTAATGGAAAAAAATGGACAGCACTTAATACTTGTCCTTTTGACACAATAATTCAATTGATATTTGTTGGCGCGTTAGATAGTACACGTTTTCATAAATATATCACAAATTTAGATATTCCTGTATTTAAATTTTTGAATGACTTTATGAAAAAAGGACCAACAAAAGAAATTTATCAACAACGCATGTCTATTTTACATCCTATTTATAATGTTTCTATTGTAGATAAAAAACAATTAGAAGAAAAAGACATGATGAAAATTAATGTTTCTCCCACTATTAATTGTTATGATAATATCAGCAAGTTGTGGCAAACTTTACTTAAAAATGCGCCAAGCGTCATCGAAACTTCATTTTGTTCAAATTCTTCGTGTCAAGTACACACTCAAGCTTTGCCAGTTCTTACTGTCAATCATAAAACGATTGATCGTTGTGGATTTATTGCTCTCGAAAAAGCTTTAAGTTTCTACAATAAAATCTTTAATGTTCAGTGTCGGTTTTGTAACAAAGCAAAAGCAACCCGTGTTACTGTTCCTAAAGAGTATTTATTTTTAGAATTAGATATACGTGGCAATATCAATGCATCAAGTGGCAAAAGATGTAAATTAAGTCAATTTCCTATTCATTTAAACTTAAAAATAACAGATAATAGGTCTGAAACTACTCTAAGTTACCGGTATACTTATTGCTTTTAACAATATTTAATTTTATGTCTACAATTATGACTAACTTTTGAAATACTGATTGATTTTTAGATTATCTGGAGTAGCAGCGTATCGAACTGGTCATTATTTTGCTTACTGTCGACGATTGTCGGGCAGTTGGCAAATTTACAATAATTCTTCAGCTAAACCAGAATCTGCAGCTCTCAGTACTGAAGTTGAACCCCACGGAGTTTATTATATTTTAGAATAATACAGCAATAATGAAAATACTATTAAATTTACGTCTTGTGAAATTATTATGTTAATTTTATTTTAATGTTACATTTCTTATAAATAATTATATATGAAGAAATCAAAAATATAATATTGAATACAGAATAATAAATGTTATTTCATATCATTTTATATCAATAATAAATAAATAAATTATTTATAGTATAAGCAAACTTCGAATGAAAATTCATTTCACGGACATGTAGCTATAACATGTACATAAAGCTGGAAATAATGTAAATTTTTTATTTCAATTAAAATATTTATAAAGACTATTTACTGAGATATGTACAATGCTACGATAAATATTCTATTAATGTTTTACTCTTTTTAATTAATAATTATTCATTTTTATACTATTGACGAACGCTCAAGAATTATTTATTGCATTGACTACAAATATGATGCCAATTCAATATTTATTTACATGATCCTGAAGTTTGGAGACAATTAACAATTTTCGATTTTTTTTTTTTTTTTCCAACAATTATATTTGAAGAAAAACCAAATTAAACATATGCACATGTAGAAAATTTTAAAAACTATAGAATTTTAAAAAAATCCAAAAATTATTAGACGCTGGCTAATTTCAGTGTCATTAATTTGTTGATAAAAAATTAAGAAAAAAAATGCCATCAATCATGAGATAATTTTAATAACTATATATATATATAGATTAAGATTAAGTTATAAAAATAAAATTGTCCACATGTGTAAATTATATACTGAAATAATTTTTTTTATTTTTACTATTGTTAATAATTAAAGATTAAAACAATCAATTTTGTATTTTAGATAATTTGCAGAATCCTGAATAGAATTATGTGTGAAAATCATTCATGTACATTAAAAATAATAAATTTAATCATCTCAATAAATAATAACAATGTTCCAAAAATCAAATGTATGTAAAATAAATATTCATATTCCCTATATTGAAGATATTTATATAGCAATACGTTTTTTCAATCAGACACAAAATAATAATTCAATAAAGTGAAAAATAATTTTTTTTTGAAGATAAATATTTATTTATCAATGATAGTGCTAATAACAATATTTATAATTCCTGTTCCTATTTAATCATACACTCGATAATCAACGAAGTAGAGGTTTTTGAAGGTAGAATGGAATCTAGTAAATAAGAATTTATAGAAGTTTACAACAACATATAATTAATGAAAATTTTTAATTTTCATTCATAACCTGTAATTTTTACTATTATAATATTATTCAAGATTTCACTCAAGAAAGATGCAACGTCATCAAAACAAGCACTTAGTTTAACATATTTATTATGATTAATTATTAATTAAATTTTATATAGCAACCTCTAAGTAACTCATTTCTTTTTTAATCACTTATTTTTACAGATTTGTATTTCGTGACACCGAAAATAGCTGACATCTGACGATTAAAAATTTTTATGTAGAAACAATCTGAATATTGTAAAAAATAATTACATCAAAAAATGCACACGAAATTAAAAAAAAAAATTTACTTACTTTTTCAAATTTTTATTTCATAAATTTAATTTTTAATTATTTTAATTTATATAAAAAAGTTTCCGAAGGCTTGCTCTCTTCTGTATTGTTTAAAAATAAAAAATTCACAATTAAAATATATATCAACAATAGCTAAAAAATGCGAAATTATCAAGTCAACAGAAATAAATTCATTTTTAAATTTCACAAAAATTATTTTTATTTTTACAGTCATGAACATGATACCTCATTAATAGATGAATAGACATTAATACATCTTTTTATATATGGACCCTATATCTATTTTAAATAAAGTAGATTTGTATATATATATATATATATATTTTTTTTTTTTTTTTTAAATTAAACGATTCTTGATTCTAGTGAAACTATTTCTTAACTAACCGCAGTAGCTATGAAATTATGACAATAGAGTTCTCTCGACTACGTATATTATTTTAACATATTAACCATATAATTAGACAAATGTCACTTGAATTTAAAAAAAAAAATATTAATTTCAATTTTATTTTCATTGCTGATAACATTAATATGTGTGCTAACAAAACTTATTACAAGAATGAAAGAAATAATCTTAACTTGATTAATCGTAATAGATTTGATTGAGAACAACGAAATTTTTTATTTACTTGTAATTCACAGTGAAGAGAAAAAGTATAATAGACACAACATTTCTTCTTAAATAAATCTTTTTTTTTTATTTTAATACTTTTAGCACCACCCTTTAAACCTTGCTTTTGTTTTGCGCTGTAATGGGTACATTACCAGATTTGATTATTTCATCAGAAATAAGTTTAGAAAATTGTTTTTCAACTAATGATTCAAATCCCATATCAGATCAAAAATTTTACTCCATCCCTAAAACATTTTCCGATCCATGAAGAATTGTTAATTTTTCATTTAAGCAAAACACTATAAACAGTTTTTCAATCATATTTTATTTCCAGTCGACTCCATTTTATAATAATAATAACAATTAATTGTCACTCGAAAATATTTCAAGTAAATAATACTTAAATGAGAAAAACATGCCACACAGTTTCAAGATGAGAAAATTTTCTTATGAAAATGCAATAATCTAAAAAAAAAAAATTTTCAATTCATTAAAAAAAAAAAAAAAAAGCATAACTTTGTCGGCCAAATCTATGGCAATAAACTATTAGATTCTTTTTCGATATGTTGATCATCAATGACAACATGAACTTTTTGTTGGGAAAAAATCGAAAT
Source organism: Microplitis demolitor (assembly GCF_026212275.2). Lineage (NCBI taxonomy): Eukaryota > Metazoa > Arthropoda > Insecta > Hymenoptera > Braconidae > Microplitis > Microplitis demolitor. The sequence goes on from NC_068545.1 coordinate 15,750,156, forward strand.
AAGAAAGTACCAATTATTCTTACAAATATTTTGAATTACTCATTAAAAAACTGATTACCATATTTCTATGTTAATAGTTATTGTTAACAAATGGCGAATGCTAATTTCATTTGAAAATAAATAAAACAATAAGTAGTAGGTTATTTTTGACTTTCTAATACATAAGTGGGGTTATATTTTTGTAAATTTTATATAAGTATATTTAAATTATATTTATGAATATGGAACGTTGTTATTATTGAAATGATGTTTCAAGATTATACGGCATCACTTGAAAAACTACTTTATACTGTAATTATAGACAATAATTGATAAAAAATATATGAATATGACTTATTAGATATAATGAAAAAAAACCATAAAATTATAAACATTAAGGCGTACTTAGATGAAATTGTTTCATTTCTACAACGACAATTCATGCATCTGTGACTTTCATGAGATCTATAAATTATAATTACGGAGAAACTGCGAAATCCGAAAAAATACTTGGAGAAAAATTTTAATTGATGTATCATTTATAAAAAAAGTCTGTAACCCGATTGACACCGCAGGCTGTCCCTGGAATTTCTTGCTTTATCAGATTTGTAGAGTAATATTAATCTTATCGATTTTAATAAGTTCAATAAGCAATTGAAAGGATAATGAGACTAATATTTAGTTATAATTGCGGTATCGGTTCTAGCGATGTTTCCATAATATACTTAATCTTCATAACATAGTTCGGTGTAAAACGAAATTAATATTATCACGCTTACCATATGAGACTGTATTAAATCGAGTTGGTGCTGGACCAGGATGTAATTAATTAAATAGGGTAATAATTACGCGTGAACAATACTTCAAAAGACCTTAAATCCTTCTGAGCCTGAGACGGATTAACTTTTTTTGTCATTGCTTATTTTTTTTTTAAATTACCCGCCTTCATCATTAAATGCGCGCATGCGCAAGACAAGTGTTCCACACATATGAATATATAACTAATTAAAAACTACAAATTAACATAAAAACAGACAATTTAACAATAGGACAAACACAATTAATGATCGGACAAACGTTTATAGATAATTATAGACCAAATATGATAGAATAAAATTATAATTTGCATAGGGGGGGGGGGCTAACTAAACAATCAGTTATTATTTAATTTTTTATAAATAAACAAAATTAGGACAAATAATTATTAATGACGAACATTCAAGGACAAACGACGAACAAACGATTTATTACAATCAAAATCCAAAAAAGTGTCAAAAAAAAATTAGAAGGGGCTGACTTTGCTCAGCTCCACTTGCTACAACTTTCGATGCTACCAAGTATGTTGACAACATGCAATTGCTGACTCGAAATTATTGTAAACTTAAATAAGGCTAGACAAAAATTCAACTGGCATTATAAGCAAACTGCTCTCAATTTATTTGACTCATTTTAAAAAAAGTATAAAATACTAATGCATTAAATTATCGTTTTTTTAATAGATTAGTGACTATTTTTCATGATAGCAACAAATACACATGTAACATTTTATGTCCGACTTAATCACTGTATGCAAATACATAACATCAGTTCGATGTACAACTGTTCATAATTTGACATCTTTCTACATTACTAAGTCACCATCTTGTACTGCTACTATCAGCCATCTGTATTTAAAGGAAACAACATTAAATGCAACTGACTAAATACAAATCTGTCTCAAACATCCACTAGAAATAAATACAGTCATTATTAACATCATTTGACTCTTAACTATACCGGTCATAATATTCAATCGAAATACTTTTCGACTCGAAAGAACTGGTTGTTAGGACAAAAAGATGGCACCCTCGTCATTTAGGTCCGTCGGTCACAAGACCGTTAGCGGACCGTCTTGTGACCAAAACTCAAATGACGGTCATTCTTCATCACTAGGTAGAGCTAATCCGATTTGGAGGGAGATGGGATTGAATAAACGAATTTGAAGTAAAGTTGTATTGTAACACATGTGTAGAGATGTGAATAGATATTTAAACTTAACCTAGAAGTGCAGAATCTGAATAAATAAATTACAGTGCTTCATTAATCAATAAAATATACGCTTCTATAATCAAGTTGATTCCTATTTTATGGCAGATACTGGCTCATAGCACTGAAAGCTGTCAGTCCAGAAAAGAGGAAAACAATCACTATTCCTGCTCCCTTACTATTTGTAACAGAGCACGCTCTCAGTAGTCTGACTGTAATCTAAAGAAAATGCTTTTAGTAGCTGTACTACAACATTCAGTAGTTATTAATTTTTTGATGTTTTATACACGATCTGTTTAGTATAGTGGAGAAAAATTACAACAATATTGTTTTTATATCAATTAATTATGGCAAATCTTTCTGATATCACCTGTGAGTTTTCAGATGATAATCCTTCAGACATATTAGCTGATCATCAGTCTAAATTCGTAGTAGTTGGTCGAAAACCTCGAATTCATACTTTAAGAAAAAAAAGGCATTTAATACAAAAATTAATCACAAGAGAGGTAAAAATTTATTGTTTCCAATAACTTAGTAAATATTTGTCAAACACTATTATGAAACGACTTTAGTTTTGTATTGATTAAGAAAAAAATTTAAATCAAAATCAATTCGGTTTGAGTCAAAATTGGTTAAAAACCATAGTTTCATAAACTTACGTGATTCTCAGAGGAATAAATTGCACATCATTTTTAATTATCTCTGTTCTTAACTGCTCTTATAAAAGAAACGATTTGAAATGATTAGAAAAACAAAATTTTAAATACTTTTTAATGCTTTTCAATCCTTTGAATACTTTCAAAGCATCCTTTTTGTGGGCATTTAACATTGCAAATCGTTTCGAATCGTTTTTTAATCAAGGTGTTTAATACTTGCTTAAATGTTTGTTAAAAACCCGCGAGCGCTGAAAAAAAAAAGTTAAAATTCAAAGAATTTTTGCACTACGAATTCAAGTTAATCAATTCGTGTGTGATGAAACACATGATATTAATTATTTTATTCTAAACGGATAGTCTTCTGAGTTTGATATTAATGCGAGAAGTAATGCAAATTAATTTTTAAAATCTTGTTGTATTTCGACAACATTTGAGCTGTCAATAATCTACATTCAACAAAAAATTTAAATTTCATTCATGAAATTAATCTGTAACTATTGATAGTAAAAAAAAATTACTATTTTTCATAACTCACTTGTGTCTAAATATTTTTTTTTTTTCAACTGTTTGGTTTTCTTCCAGCCCATATTTTATTTTTTACTATTTTAAATTTTCTATTTATTAACATCTTCGCATATAATGACTAGATTTTTAATGATTATTTTTTTTTTTTTTTTTTTTTTAATATCAATTGTTTTGATGATTTACGTGTTGCTATAGTCCACCAATATTTGAAAAGTTAGTTTAAAATACGTTTCGTTCAAACATGTGGTTTAGAGAATTTTGTCTGCTTAAAAGAACATAAACAATTATTATCATGCATGTTATTATATACAAATCAATAGATTCATAGAAATGTATGCCACAAAAATTTCACGCTTTTTAGCAGATTGGTTTCAGTGCTCGGGAGCTCTTAAGTTTGTAAGATTTGTAAATCAAATATCCTCGATATCATATAATTGAAATTTTATTTCAAATTTTTAATTAAGGTCAATATTTTTAATAACAATTATGTTTCATATATATCTGAGTAGCATTTAGTTAATCAATTATGAATAAGCGATGCTTTTCGTAGATTAGAGGCTGCTTATCACAGTATAAAAATGATATACAAGACAGAATATTCGAAACAATACCATCGTGGGGTTATTTATCACTTCTTCAAGTCATTCCAATGTCTGCCATTCAAGCTGGGTATGAACAAAATCTTTTAAAAGTAAATACCTGAAAATTAGTGTAATTTTTAGTAACATTCTAAATGTGTTGTTGCAATTTCTGTTTATTCAAGACATATCGTTATGGGCCTAACACAATGTGGTCAATTTATTCTCACATATACATATAATCTTGATCTAAGAGGAATAGGTTCTCTTTACAAATATCGTTTGCATTGGTGGATATTTTCACCAAAAAAATTAGCACATAAAGTTGCTGAAGTTGTTCTTTTTGGTAACTATACTATTAACAAAGAATTGGAAATCGTCATAGCTCAGTGGCCAATGGAAAAGAATAAAATTGTGATCCATGGTTTATAGTAAGTATATGTGTAAATGTATATTAATATATATTCCGTATATTATGTATTACTGTTTCAAAAAAAAGTGACTAATTTTTTTTCTCTTCATTATTTCGAAATTATTATTGGAAATGACAAAAAAACAATATTATGAGTTTGAGCTCTTAATATTGAAATTAACAACTGCTGCATCGCAATTTTCTATTCCCCGTTTAAATAACATGGGAAAATTTTTTTTTAAACTTTGAATTGTTATTGTTTACGGTGGGAATATTACTTTAAAATGTTTAGTAGATATTCTTTAGGGAAATTCGATGCTCTACAAAAAATGTCTCTAACAATTTTTCGATATTTTTATTTCTTCAATAGTTATTTAAAGTTAAAGTTGGATTGATGATAAATTTTTACATTTTTCTAATTTTTTGATGCAACCATCAACTTTATAGGAAAATTTTATAGGACATTTTTTGTAGACCATTTCATTATCTATAACTTATCTCTGAAAATTTTCGATATTTCTTACAAGTCGTACGTTATTTGCATTTAACTGAAAATTTCCTCACATAATCATAATTGTATTCTTTAAAAATAATTATATTGCTTGAATTATTAAAATTTGAGTCTAAAAACTATTTTTATAAGTAAATTAATTACGGCATAGTATTCCCTTTTTGCGAACAAAGAGTGCCGGTTTATATTATTTGATCTTTTGATATTGCAAGTTACAAGTGAATATAGAAAAAAATTTCCCAATTGTAATAAAACTCTTTTATTTTAACAATTGACATTAATTAAATTATAATATAAAAGTCATTTTTAGATTTGCATTCCTTACTCATCAAATGCAAAAAAAAGACAAAACAAAAAATAAAATTTTCAATAAATGTCGAAAAAAAAAAAAATCTCAAACCTAAAAGAACAAGTTGCCATTTTTTTTTTTTCGATTTTTCACTTTTTTATTAATGATGTAAGCATTAAAAAATAAAAATCGTAAATAAAGCAACCAAAAAAATTTATTTTTTTGATGATTTTGTTTTTTTATTGCTAAAAGTTACATAACAATAATTTAAAAAAAAATTTTACTTTTATTGTTTAAATAATTGTTATAAACAAATGCCTTTTAATAAGATTCAATAAAATTTTTTTTTGCGAAATAAACGCTTAATCAAAATAATGATTTTTAAGAATAAAATCGTTTTTTAAAAATTTTTTTTTATTGCTAAAAAGCGTATTTGCTAATTAACAATTTCTTTGTATGTATCAATAAGTATTCATAAAAATTACTTTTATTCATAATTCATTAAGCAATTGAGGTAGAGCTCCGGTTCAAAGCTCAATTTGTTTAATGATTAATGGAAAATAAAAAAGACTTGGTGTTGTAGGCGTATCTTCAATAAGTTATTTTAATAGCAATGAAGAAGAACAGAAAGGTAGCGACAAGTCCAAGTGTACAATAATTTAAAAAGTTATATAAAAAATAAAAAAAAATTTTTCTACAAAAAAAACGCATGATTGTTTTTAGTATTAAAAAAACAATATTGCGTAAGAATTTATTTGTTCATTACAAATTGTTTGTTTAATGAACAAATAATAAATAAATGAAAAAAAAATTTTTCTGATATAAGAGAACATGATAAATTATGATTTAAAAAAAATAATGGTTCCTTAATATTAATATTGAGTAACAAAACAAAATTGTTAATTAGCAAATGCGCTGTTTAGCAATACAAAAATTTTTTTAAGAAACGATTTTTTTCTCAAAAATCGGTATTTTCATCAAGTGTTTTTTTTCCAAAAAAAATTTTATTAAATCTTATTAACAATACATTTGTTTATGACAATTATTTAAACAATGCAAGTAAAATTTTTTTTTTGTTCTGACTTTTGTAACTAATGAACTATAAATTGCTATGCAATTTTCATCGAATATTTTTGTAGAGAATTGAACGCTCTACAAAAAGTTCTGACATAATTTTTTGATTAATCAACTCATTCAAAAGTTATTCAAGGTCAAAGTTAAATTCATTATTAATTTAGCCGTTTTTTTTATAATTCTCCTAATTTTATTAGTTTCAAGGTCTTAAAATGAATTGAAAGTTTATTTCTAAGGTTTTAGAGTTCAAAAAAATAAAACTATTATCCTTTGTCATTAAAGATTTCTGTAATTTTATTGAAAATTCATTTTTAAATAGATTGCACATAAAAATAAGTTAAATTTTATTCATGGCCTGAAGAGTTATTCGTGTTTCTGCGTTTTCATAATTCAGACCAACAGACAAGTGATTTTATTTAACATATATGTATTTATGACTAACAAATATTATGAATTAATTGCTTAAAATTTATAACAAATTAAAAATGTATTACTTCTTATAAATTTGAATTTTTTTTGTCTAAAAATGATTTTTACAGATTTACATGAAATTGAACTTGCTGAAGAGTTGTCTTATTGTGATTTGGATATCTCTGCCGATGTTCGCGAACTACTTGCAATAAATATTGCAGTTGTTGCTCATCTTTTGTGAGGTAATTGTTGTTTTCCTCAATTAAAGCAACACATCGTTCAGCTACATCATTAGTGACTTTTAACGTATTGAAATATTCTGAAAATTCCTTATATGAATCATTACTGCATCATGTTGAAACATCATCCTCCAAAAAATCGCATGGCAAATCGAATTTTTCAAATAGTTCTAGCGAATTTTTGGAGACAAAGTCACTCAAATCTTTTTGCAATAAAGATTCAAGATTTTGCTCCATAATCCCATACCTTTGACGCATTGGTGTAGAACTTTCCCGATTTTGAATTGCCGCAAAAAATTTTTTCTTTACATCAACAGATACATTATCGTCAAATAATGAGATTGTGGTCAATTCTTCATTTAAATTCTACAAGTGTTTAATCATTTTCTGACAAGCTCGTTGTAACACTGGTGGATCAATGTTTTTAGAATGAATCAAATTCTTCATAAATTCTAAGTCATTGTTTTGCAATTTTTTGCATGGTGCATTGCACGAGGTCGTTTAAAAGAAAATGATTTTTCATAAGAACTATCGAGGAACACTAAACATAAGAGTAAAAGTTCTTGATAATCATCTCGAGGCTGTGACATCTAAAAAAAAAAAAAAAAAAAAAAACAATTAATCAATTGCAATTTAAAGATTTAAAAGTCTCAATAAGAGTAATAAACTATTTGTAGCCGTAGGCAGTTGTTAATAAAAGTAACAATTTCAGCTTTTTTTTCTATTGAAATATTTGCTACAGTTTCATCCTCAATTCCGCTTTTATAATTGGATTGATCAACTTTGTCCCAGTAATTTTTAAATCTAACAAATATTGGAACGTTAGAACCCGATGTCGTCTTCCAAAACTTCAAAAACTCTTAAAATAATCTCTACTATGTGATGGCGACATGGGAGCCATACTAATTTTCTGCTAAGTTCTTTTTCGATTAAAACACAAGTTCCTTTGTAAATACCTAAATCACAAAAAGATATAAAGATAAACCAATTATACAAACTTTATAAAAATTCAATGAATCATACCAGTATTTACAGGTGGCGTATCAAAACACATTGCTTTCACACATGAAGCAACTTTCCACTGATTCAAAGTGTTAATAACAGCACAAGCTTGTTTAAGAGCACTTCCGTCGTCAGCTTTTGGAACGTCCACAGTTTTCGTACTTGCGATATCACTGAGAATTTTCCCGTTCCAATGCACTACATAACGGTCGTCTGTGTGAAATTCAGATTTCAAATCCTTAGCGATATCTAACCTAAATTTAATTCGCGTTCAGTAAATTGTACTGTAACTCAGATTAAGAGTTGATAGATTGATTCCTACACTTTTGTACGCAGCAGCTAAAATAAAAATGGCATTCCTGTGAGCCACTTGTGATCGATCGTGCAGCACAGAGTTCAGGTGTCATTACATTAAATTTTGGAGTTTGTTTCGGTTGGCTAAGTTGGCTTTCAAAATCAGATACATCAGTAGATATATGACTTAATGTTGTTGCTGATAGGTTAGATTGAAATAATGAAGATTTTTGAGTTGCTACACGGAGAAGAAAAAAAAGTAACCTTGCTGCGCCGAACACTAATGCGGTCAGTATAGTATACAAAATAGCAAAATTTCTTTCAAAACCGTAAGAATTACTCTAACGGCAGCAATAATTACTGTCTCCGACTGCAGTCAGCAGTATTGTGCACATTACGGGGATAGCAGTAGTAGTTACTCTACAAACATCAATTGTTTACCTCTCGGAGAGTAACTATCACTCTTTATACTCGTCTCTTTGCGGTACAACAGAGTTATGAGTAGTTGATACTTCACTTTTGTGACTAATGCCGGGCGCAATAACCAGTCATATCACAAACCAGAATCACAATCGCCAGACAAACCAGAATCAATTTAAAAAGTTATTGAAAGTGTGAGGTTATGTTGCACTTATTTTTTGACACTTATTTATTTTAATTGTTCAATTATAAAAATAAGAAACACACTTATAAGTATTTGATATATTTCTTATTTTTGCAACATAACCTCACACTTTCAATAACTTTTTAAATTAATTTCATATTATTTTCTGGTAAAGCATGCGCCATGCTACTGTGAAGCCTGCGCAGTGCGATTGTGATTCTGGTTTGTGATATGACTGGTTATTGCGCCCGGCATTAGTCACAAAAGTGAAGTATCAACTACTCATAACTCTGTTGTACCGCAAAGAGACGAGTATAAAGAGTGATAGTTACTCTCCGAGAGGTAAACAATTGATGTTTGTAGAGTAACTACTACTGCTATCCCCGTAATGTGCACAATACTGCTGACTGTAGTCGGAGACAGTAACCATTGCTGCCGTTAGAGTAATTCTTACGGTTTTGAAAGAAATTTTGCTATTTTATATACTATACTGACTGCATTAGTGTTTGGCGCAGCAAGGTTACTGTTTTTTTTTCCGTGTAGAGCCACATTAGCATCAGGTTCGTTTGTATCTAAAAATTATTATTGAAAGTATATTGCAACAGTAATACATGAATAATTGAAATAGCAGTTGATCTAGAACTTAACAACAGACTCTACGTCCATAGCATCTTCAATATTTTCCGCTGATCTCAATCGAACAACATTATCAAACAAATCGAATCTACTTTTTGATCGCTGACCTGATAAGAGCAACTTTTTATCATCAGTGAGGTATTTTTCGACATTTACTTTGGCAATGTTGAATAAATTTGTTAATTTTTGATGAAAAATTGCGTCATTTTTTTCTGTATTGCAGACCGTTTTCGTTGAAAAGACTTGTAATTTTTTGTCTTCTTCTAATATTTTTTAAAATTTTTTTAACGCATATTTTTTTCCCATACGTTGGGATGCCAGCCTCTGACCACTTTTTTTCGAGTTTATTAATTACTACATGCGAACACCCGCTTCGCTGGGTTTTTTTTTGGTAATGTACTTATTAATGTATGTAATTTTCTGGACTGTTCTAAAAATTTCGAAAACGATTTGATAAGTTCTAAAATATTTGAATGTCGAATATCACTTAAAATTAATTTTTTTTTTTTAATCTTATCTCTAGAATATTTTTATATTATAGAATGGTGTCGCTTTAACTCCATCATATAAGTTCGCTACTGCTGTATAAATACACAAAATTTAATAACTTTATTATAGTAACAAATGTAATTTAAGACTTTATTGAAATTGCAATTTTAAATTTCGCGCCCCAAATAATCGTTCTTTTAAGTCCATATTGTGTACAATGAATGAAATTCAACTATTCGACAACAGATGGCGCCACTACACTTACTTTCCAAGTTGAAGGGTTGGAAAAGCCCTTATATCTTTAAAGACACACTCTTTAGGTTATAACGGGAACTTTCTTGTTCGAGGGGGAATAAAGGGCTATCATACTATATAAGTCCCTTTATCGTGCTGGGACTCCTTTTTGAGTTTTATCGGCAGGCACATTTTATCAACTTAGTTTTATTATATATAATGATTTTTTGAAGACTTCCTCTATAATTTACTTTGAGAATATTTTTATGATAAAAAAATACCGCAATAACCTCTTTTGTTGAGGGAAGTTTACGTTCAACGAAATCCTCCATTGGATCACCAATAATATTGATCAATTTATTTATTTTCAATGCTATCATATAATTTACAAAGAAAATTTAAACTTGAAAATTATGAATATTCACTAATTGCTCACAAGTTTCCACAACTTATGTAAACAAGACGTTTATTAAAGCGCCGTCTGATTATCGATTTTGAAATGACAATTTTAAAGTAACTGATTACCAATATCTATAGAGCTAACTGTCATTAATAAATTGTTTTAAGTACTTCATCCATCATTATCATATACCGAAAAATATTGGTTAACTATCTTCAGAAGTCTAATTAGTATTTTATAAAATATTTGGGGAACATTTTTTCTAAAAACAATATTTTTGCCAAATCATTCAGAAAAACGGCTAAATTGATAATGAATTTAACTTTGACCTTGAATAACTTTTGAATGAGTTGATTAATCAAAAAATGATATCAGAACTTTTTTGTAGAGCGTTCAATTCTCTATAAAAATTTTCGATGGAAATTGCAGAGCAATTTATGGTTCATTAGGTACAAAAATCAAAACAAAAAAAAACTCTTTTCCTGTGTTATTCTTATGAGAAATCGAAAAGTGCGAGGTGGACAACCTTAATATTAACAATAAGGGCTCATATTTTCCGAGGCCTATTGTGGCATCTAAACGAAACTTTTGAGCCTGGTTCCGAGAAAAAAAAAATTTTTTTGAAGTAAAACTTCTTTAGGCGCGACTAGGAGGTAACTAGATGACAATACAACGGAAGTCGGTTACGGCAATATGACGTCCCGTTTCTGTACCATCCAGTTTTTAAATATTTTTGATTTTGTCAATAAATAGTTCATAAATAAATCAATCAAATGCTTTTGAAAAAAAAAATAATTAATAAAAAATATTCAATTTAATAATAGTAAACAAATAATAATAAAAAAACGACAGTGCGTGTAACATTCACACGCGATTGAAGTAAAACTTTTTTGATATTGGACGAGATGGCGATTAAGTTAAAAATAAATACATCATATGAGACTTTAAAAAACCATTTATTGACGATGTAACTCTAATAGTAATATATACATTTATATTAATGTTGACCACTACACATTTTAAAACAATATTTTGATTACTACACGGAAAGTAATTTCCTTTAAAAATTACCGTTAAATTCACTGTAATCGTGGGACGAATAACACGACCTAATAATTTGTCGGTGTTAAGTCCGACTTTGGAAAAAAAAAAAAAATCTGGGCGTCGGTTGATCCTGCGGGCTAGCCCCAAAACTTCCCGCTGTTTTCGATCTCAAAGAGCTTGAAAACATTAGTGTAGATATATTTTCGAGCTCGTCGAGCTCGAAAATGCTATCACATGCAATTGTTTTTTTAAGATCTTTTCAAGCTCTAACAAGTTACCTGTTATGCTGAAGTTTGAAAATTTAAGAATCGAGAATCATCAATGAAGCGGTTTTTAAAATTTAGTTCCTGATTATGTTTAGTAAAATGAGTGTATTGAGGCAGAAATCAATGTCAGGGATCAAAATCGAGATTTAAATAAGTTCTGACTCATGTAAGAAACAATAAAATATGAAATATCCGATAAAAATATTAAAAACTACGTTTTATCGATTTTTTTGTTGATAATATGATTTAAACTGAAAACCAAGTTCGATGACATTATATGATTAAAAGAAACCATAAAAAAGATGAGTTGGTATGATATCAGGCACATTTTAGTACGTTATATTATGATTTATCCGGAAAAAATAACATAAAATGTTCTTTTTTTAACCTTCGCCGATATCTTTTGAATTAATCAATCGATTTTGATAGTTGACGTGGCAATCGGCGCGTTTTATTGAATTCTAGAGCTGATTAAAATTTGAAATCGATCGCGTCAGTCGTTTCGAAAATATTTAGAAAAAACCGTTTTTCACCATTTCTTTCTCCCGCGATAACTCTCGAACGAATTATCCGATTTTGATGTTTGAGGTGGCAATCGACGCGTTTTATTGAGTACTAGAGCTGATTAGATTTTGAAGTCGATCGTATAAGTCGTTTTTGAGAAATCAATAAAAAACTAACAAAAAAATTTTTTTTTTTTCGTAATTCGCAAATATTTTCGAGTCTATTTGATCAAATAATCTGAAATTTTTAGGAAAGTTGATGGCCAACAAGCTCTTTCGATTGCCACCTCAGCCATCCAAATCGATTCATTAGTTCAAAAGTTACAAAGAGTTTACACACACACACACACACACACACACACACACACACACACACACACACACACACACACACACACACACACACACACACACACACACACACACACACACACACACACACACACACACACACACACACTCGGACATCATTCTGAAAATAGTCAGAATATCTTCCTAGGACCTCAAAACGTCGACATCGATTTTCGAAAATCGGGGTGAAAACAATGACTTCCTGAAATTTTTGAAAATCGTCGATTTTCTTAGCGGGAAGTTAAAAATAATAATTTAAAAATTTTATGCATATATATAAATATATACATATCAGCGCCAAGTTTCTTTGGTCTCTCATTCTCTAGATCTTCCTCATTTCCCCACGTAATTCTTTTAAGTTAGTATGATGCGTGATACACCCACAATTAGCGTTGATGTATATTGAATCGTGTCAACGGTACATCTCGTGCGATGCAATTCACCAAAAAGAACCCCTACCTAGGACCGGTCCCCATGGTTGCAGGGTCTTAAGAAAAGATTTAAGAATCACTCTACCGCGCACAGGCTTGCTTTCCGATCGGAACTGATTTCGAAGTTTTCAGTGAAGAGTCAATTCTTAGGTATAGTGGTATCCTTACTTATAATTGATTAAATATTCATAAGAAAAAAAAAAAATATTTTAATTATTAACGCAAAAGAAAATAAAAGTTATAGTTGCTCTGGTTAAATCGTAGTTTTGGGTGTAGTCGTTGAATATATAAAATCATTGTGTAGTTATACGCGTATTTGTGTAGTTGGGTTAATAAATAATAAATATAAAAAAAAAGTGTTGGTGTTTTTGATTATTTTCGTAAGTGTTTACCTTGTGTAATCCTATAAAAAAAAACGTCGAATAGTTTAAGTTCATATGTGTATCAGTTTATAAACAAAAGAAAGTAAAAATAAATAAAACCAAAAATTTTGAACAAGTGAGAATTTTCTCCGTTATCCATTTGGAAAATTCAATTTTTTTTTAACTTAAATAAATAAAAGAATAGAAGAAGTTTACTAAAGAGAAGAGAGAAGCAGAGATTCGCCAGGTCAAGTCTGCCCTGATCCAAGTGGACTTCCGGATTCAAGGTCGCAGGACTTCTGACTCGCCGGCGGCTTCAGGTAGTACAGAAGGAGGTAGGGAAAACGACACTAATTGATATCAGCGAAGTAATAAGTCTTGATTTTGATTTTCTGAGATATCTATTTCCTACTTAATGCATTATCACAGCCATCCTGGGGAAAGTTTTGCTAATTAATTAATTTAATAATCTATGTTTATCCATAAAATACCCCACAAACATATCTCAATTCAAAGAAAAGAGATAGTGAGAGAGTAAGACTTGCAATCGAAACAAGTCCTAAAACAAACAATTAAAACAATTGAGTATTCTTGCTCAATTGAAAAAATACATTAGTTAGTCCGGGCGTCTTCCAAACGCGTTACCGTAATAATTATTAAAAGTTTGAATAAAAGTAATTAAAAATTCCTGGACATGACATCGGTAAGTCAGATAATTTTTCACTTTTTTTCAACAAATTTTACCGTAGTCTACTGTAAGTTTTATTCGGTTTTCGGTAAGTTTTATGAAGTCTACCACTGAATAAATAAATTTTCCCCTAATTTTTATTTCAAAAATGGTAATCAATAAAAGCACTGCATTATGTCCCACGATTACAGTGAATTGAACGGTAATTTTTAAAGAAAATTTCTTTCCGTGTATCATACTTCAAATATGTTATGATTGGTTTATGATAACTGAAATGAGAAACATAAATTCTACTCTGTAAATTTGGAACTGGAGAATTATTCATCGTTAAATTTAGTTTATCACCTAAGAAATCAATCAATGGTCGAGATTCTTCTGAACGAAAATTAACATTGAAATCTCCAGCAAGAATTAATGGTATCTCATGGTAATTAGTATTTAAAAGACTTGAACCTTCATTAGTGAAGTGAAGTAATTGCTGATGAATAAATTTTATGATATTCGATACAGTTTTATTGGGAGAAATGTAAAGAACAACTATAATCAATGTTTGATCGTGTTTGTTTACACAGCGAACAACTGCAATATCAGAATCTCGACCATTGGTAGATTTCTTAGGTGATAAACTAAATTTAACGATGAATAATTCTCCAGTTCAATCAACAATGTTTCTTGACTTATGTGCCTGATATCATACCAACTCATCTTTTTTATGGTTTCTTTTGATGATATAATGTCATCGAACTTGGTTTTTAGTTTAAATCATATTATCAACAAAAAAAATCGATAAAACGTAGTTTTTAATATTTTTATCGGATATTTCATATTTTATGTTTCTTACATGAGTCAAAACTTATTTAAATCTTTATTTTGATCCCTGACATTGATTTCTGCCTCAATACACTTATTTTACTGAACATAATCAGGAACTAAATTTTAAAAACCGCTTCATTGATGATTTTCGATTCTTAAATTTTCAAACTTCAGCATAACAGGTAACTTGTTAGAGCTTGAAAAGATCGTAAAAAAACAATTGCATGTGATAGCATTTTCGAGCTCGAAGAGCTCGAAAATATATCTACACTAATGTTTTCGAGCTCTTTGAAGTCGAAAACAGCGGGAAGTTTTGGGGCTGGCCCGCAGGGTCAACCGACGCCCAGATTTTTTATTCTCATTTCGCGGGAATCGACATTAAATTAAAAAAATGACCGGTGGTCATTTTTTTTAGTTGGTCAATTGACGTCAAATGACGAGCAATTGACGAGCATTTGACGAGCACATGCTTAGCTTTACATCACTAATCCTGATTGACTCCAAGCGTGCCACCGGTGCAAACGTCTCATCGAAGTCAAAACGAGGCCACTGTGTGAAACCCCTCGCTACGATGCGAGCTTTGCTGCATTCTATAGTCCTATTAGCGTTAACTTTATTTTTTAGTATGGTTTTGGAGTCGATGACTCTCCCTCGCTCCGGTCGCTTTACCAATGACCAGGTCCTATGTTCTAGGTGCGCATGCACCTCATCAACTATTGCACGTCTCTATTGCGCTGCATCAGGTCCAGCAATTGCTTCCTGTAGTTGCGCATCTGCTGAAAATGCGAACTCTTCAGCGAGATTAGCTAATTCCTTACTTTCCACCAAGTCACAGTTATCGTTCGGTTCCATTTCTCGCTTTCTTATCGATTTGAATTAGGGAAGTTTCTAGTGTCCGTTTTGTTCCGCGGTTATTTTCATAATCGAGTTCCAAAATTTCGTCGTTGGCATCTTCAACGTAGTTGCTAGGCTCCTGAGTGTCACCTGGGGCCTGGTTTTCATCTCTAGCTGGTTATTCAGTGCGACTTAAAGCACAGCTTGAGGCCCTGCTGGACACGCTGATGAAACGATACTGCGTCTTGAGCCTTCCGCGCTGTCCGGTCTTCTGTATGCGTGGCCTTCCTCCCCCACGTTTCTGCGCTTGATCTTCGGAGCACTCATCTCAGTCTGCCACTGGTTCAAAATGTCTTGTTAGTTCGTTCTCAGCACTTGGGGTGTTGTATTCAATTCCTACTGGTCCATTTTGGGAATTATTGAGCACGTAGTCCTCGTTTATGGCTGCATCTCGTGTTACGATTATTTTTCCTGTGTTAAGTCGAACTCTGAATGCCTTCGCCGTAGTAGAATATCCCACAAGCCGTCCCTCAATTGACCTGTCCTGCAACTTGGCTCTTTTTGGCGATTTGTTCAGCACAAGTATTGTTGCGCCGAAAACTCTTATGTGTCTCAAGTCTGGCAATTTTTGATGCATCAACTCGTACGCAGTTTTAGTGTCGTGGCTTCGACTGGGACTGCGATTGCGCAGATAACACGCCGTTGCGACTACCTCGGTCCAGAGTGAAGTTGGTAAATCTGACTGTATAAGCAGACACCTTGCCATGTCAATTAGCGTTCTATTCATACGTTTAGCAACTCCATTCTGCCGAGGCGTATGCGGTATCGTCAAGCACCTCAGTATGCCTTCATCTTCTAGGTATTTATATCGAATGCGAAGTTGCAGTATTCGCGCCCGTTATCAGGCTGCAATCTTTATATTTTGAATCCTGTTTGTTTTTCAATTGCGTTTTTATACTGTGTTACGTTCCCGTAATATTTTATTGATTAAATTAAAATAATTATTTTTAATAAATTAATTTTATGCAATGCAACGGAATCGGTTACGATAAGAGAGTCGCCGTGGCTCGCGGGTTGTCAAAATAGATGACGATGCATGAAACCCGGGCTACGACGATTCTCTCACAGGGAGCCTGAGATGCAGCGTCAACATTTTGTCAACTCTGTTGGCTTTATTGTATTTTCATAATTACAAAATAGTCAGTCTTGGAAAAGAGCTCATAGAGCTCAAACCTCTGCTCTCCATATAATTAATAAACTCCCCAATTAATTTTAAATCGATTAACCCTTTGTTTTGGGGTGCCATTGGTATCCTAAGATTTCAACCGTACATTGAGGAATGCCGATACTAGCGCTCCTCACCTCCTGTCCAATTATTAGGAACGCTAACACCGGCGACCTAATAATTAATCCAATCCTGGGTGCTGCCATCGGCTGACCAGGATTAGCCAGATCCCGCATCCTCTCAAACAATACGGAGACCGGGTCGGGAAATACATTTTGAAATCGTGAAAAATAAATAAAATTAATAATTAATAAAATAATTGACAACCAGGGCCCAGCGGGGGTCTAATTTAATAATTAAAAATTATTTTTATTTTTAATTAATATTGGGTAATTTCCCAAAACGTAGCAACTGTATAAATGCTTCACGTACTAGGGCCTTACTCATCAAGAAAAATAGTTGACACCAGCTGCTATAATCGTCTACGAAAGTTACAAAATATCTTGACTTATCTTCCGACCTTACTTTACACGGAAAGAAAATTCTAGCAAAATTTACGATGTTAATATCGTAATCGTGGACTAGACTTTTATTAACTCCAATTTTAAAATATCTTATTTCAAAATTTACTATGTGGGTTATATTTTTTACTATTAAACATTGTAATTTTAACAAAAACTTTTAAGATTAAAAATTACTTCAAAAATTACAATGTTAACATCGTAAAAAAAAAAAGAAATAAAAATTACAATTCAAAAACTATATTTATTCCTATATTTATCTTTCTATGTACTGTTGAATAAAATAAATATTACAGTGCTGCCTCTCTTATAATACGATGCAAGCTATAAAAATTACGATGTTGTATCGTAATTGTTAAATATTAACTGCATCTTGCGCAAGAGACGTTCTCATAACTTATGACTGTTTATTCAAATCGTTTATATGGACGTTAAAAACTATCTAAAGTGTAGACTCTTCGGTGGCCGAGTGGTCCAAGGCGTCGGACACTTCGCATTCGAAAGGACTTGGGCTCGAATCCAAAGTCCGAACGATTCTTATTTTATTATTTTATTTCTAATTTTTCTTTAAATTTTACGATATTTACATCGTAATTTATATTAAAGAGCTTAAGACTTGGTATTATTTGTCTGAAGTATTATTTCTTGAATGAAATTTCCAACGCTACATCGTAAAAATTATAATTTTGAAAGTTTAGTCCACCATTACAATAATCAATAGGACAAATTACGATATTATTATAGTAAATTTAATTAGGGTTTTTTTCCGTGTAGAAGGTTCACAGACGTCAGAGTGAACTATCTTCAACAGTTTGTTGCTTCTTTCTTCGCGACGATTGAACTGTTTGGCTGTCAATTTCCCTTTGTGACATACGTCACATGACGACTCAGCGCTCGTTGTAATTGGTGTCATACCTAAAGCCAGACCTCTTGATAGACTTTTGATTGCATTCATATGCAGGTACTCTAGTCGCCGATGCCATAGGTCTATAACTCCATCGCGCTTCTCAACTGTGACGGCGGTATTTGCTTGCTCGTTAAGTTCCCGTAAATAGTATAAGTTGCCAATCCGGTCCGCGATCATCTTCATGTTCCCGTTTTCATCCTGTACTATGGCCTCATTTTTTCTAAAAATTACATCCCGACCATTGTTGGTAATTTTTGATACAGAGATTAAATTCGTACGAAAGTTTTTAACAAGTAAAGTATTGTTTAGATTTACCTGCACGACATCTTCACCAGTGGAGGCATTTATTTTTATGTTGCTTCTAGCACTTACTTTTTTTAATGTCATGTTCGCCATATTTAGGGTCGATGCCCTAACATTCCTGAATGTTTGTCATAGTACCTTCATTGGCGCACATGTGAGCTGAGCACTCGCTATCTAGACACCATTTGTCTTTAATGGATACGCTCCTAGCTTCTTCAATCTGCTCGATGAGGTAATTCTCTTCAGCCACACTAGCTCGACTTACATTTTTTTCGTGTGATGGACAGTTAGCAGCTAAGTAGTCGGTACACCCACCCACGAAACACTTACGTTTCTTTCTTATTATTATTATTATTATTTCTTTTTTTGTTTAATGCTCAGGGGGTTATTCCTGGTAGTGTCCGACTCTACCGAGGGCCTCACCTGAGCGCCAAATCATTACTACTGCGATGCTTCATCAACAAGATGATCAGCATGCGCAGCAGGCCAAGTTTTGTTGCCTTAGGAGACGGAGAGATCCGAGTATGACAGCCTTTTGCATCCGCGATGCCAAAAACTCAACTTGCGATAAACAAGTTGGGATTCTAGCCAACGCAGACACAAAAGTCTGTTTCATCCCTCCTAGGACGCCAACAATAAGTACGACAAGCTTGACACGATAGTCTAGGTAAAGTTTGCCAATTTCAAACAGGATATCCTGATATATTTCGTGTTTGTGCTCCTCTTTAACCGTGATGTTATATTCAGCCGGAGCTGAAAACTCAATAACATAAATTTACGAGCGGTTTTATCGAAGAGCACAATATCAGGTTTATTATGGTCGATTTTCCGCGTTGTTGCGAATGGCACGTTTCAATAAATACGGCAACCGTCATTCTCAACAACTTGCGGAATATCTCCTGGCAAATAAGGCAGCACTGGTGTTTTATCGATTCCGTGCGTATGTCTAAGATGGTAATAAAGTACATTATGACGCTGGACGTATGCATTTCTTGCCAACACAGGACATGCTGACCAAAGATGCATAAGCGTCTCTGGATGCTGTTTACAAACCCTACACAAAGTGTCGGGTAGCTGCACCTGGAGTACTTTAGCACGGTATTCGAGAGTGTTAATAACACCATCTTGGCAGGCAAAAATATATCCCTCAGTCTCGGACATCAGGCCAGCTGACTTAAGGAAGGAAAACGTCAGCTGCTCGGACAAGCCATGTTCAAGTACGTGTTTAAAGAATACGCTGTGCATGGGCTTGTCCATGTGTGTGCTGAGCAGTTTTTGTTGCTCAGCATTGCTGATGACCCTCTTAAACTCCTGCTTAGGGAGGTCAATAAGAGGGTTTACTCTTCCAAGACCGAGGGATTTTGCCGCGTAAATTGCTGCCTTATATAAAAACGCTCCCTTATGTCTATTCTCATGACTATGAACAATTCGCATAAGGAAGTCGTCTTCATTTGCAGTGAAATTAACAATCTCGTATGTTATACCGAAAACCAAACGATCGTGTAGACACTCCAAGCTATGTAAACCTCTCCCTCCGATGTTCCGGGAAAGGTATAATTTGGTGACTGAGGATTTAGGGTGCATGCTTCGATGCATATTCATGACTTTGCGTGTCTTGATATCGAGGTCTCTGAGTTCTTTTCGGGCCCATTTAAGGACACTGAAAGAGTACAGAAGTACCGGGACGGCAAGCATGTTTGTTGCAGAGACTTTGTTTTTCCCGGAAAGTTCTGATGACCAGATTTCCGGAGTCTCCGCACATACTCGCTGCAGAGAGTCGTTTTGATTTTCGAGACATTCTGCATAGGACTCCTGTCAATCCCTAGATATTTGTACGACTCTCCGGCGTCAAGATGGTCAATGACGCTCCCATCTACTAACTCGATTTCATACACCTTCAGATCATCCATGTAGAGTAAGTGGGTGGTCGAATACTTCCGATCAGTTGGTGGACCCACTGAGTATCCACGGGTGCGGCGTAGCGCAACAGATATTGGCAGTAGTGAGATGCAAAACAGCAGAGGGCTCAGAGAATCTCCCTGAAAGACTCCTCGTTTGTACTGAACAACTTCGGTTACACGTTTGTCGTTGCCACATTTAATGTGGAACCGTGTTCGCCAAAGTTGTATCGTACGCTGAATGCATCCCACTGTATCGCGATTGACCCGAAGGCATTTGAGTAGAAAGAAAATAAGCTCATGAGATGTTGAATCGAATGCCTTACGGTAGTCAATCCAGGCCATTGAGACGTTGCGCTGATAGCATATAGCGTCTTGAATAACACAACAATTCACTAACAGATTCTCTTTGCAACCTGACAGGCCTCTTCTACTGCCACGTTCGTATGTCTGTTGTCATACAGGGTCTATCTCCTGCAGAATGCGATTATTCAAGATTTTAGTGAAAATCTTATAAACCGCATTCAAGCAGGTGATAGACCTGTAGTTTTTTGGGTCAGACAAGTCACCTTTCTTCGGGATGAGCATGGTTCGCCCTTCTACAAGCCAGCATGGAATTGGTTCATTACCTCTGATAAAACGCTGTAAAAATCTGAGCCAGATGATTATGGGTAGAAGTTAGTTTCTTCCACCAAAACAAGTTAATGTCATCCGGACCCTGAGCAGCCCAGTTCTTATCATTATTCAGAGCTGAACGAACTTCTTCCACGCTGACTTCAGGGCTCTCTCCATCAGCATTGTCGTTGCGATGTTGTCGACAAAAGCCTCGAAGTCGTTGAGAGCTGGAGTGTCACGATTCACGTTCGGTTGATCACCATACAACTCGGACCAAAAAGCTTCTACTCCGTTATCGGTAAGCCGCTTCAGCTTTTTCTCTAGTGACTTTTTAGGTCACTAGAGCCCGCAACCTGTTAAGGGAACCTTCTTTGATGTTTAGAAGATTCTCCTTATTCAGTATGTGATGCTGATATCGTAGTCCAGCCGCAATGCGGCGGACTTTAGATGTAAACGCTTTACGTGTATTTACATACTCAATCACACACTGAATGTGGGAGACATGTTTCCGGAGATCATCAATCTTCAGTGAAAGCTGCCCAATGCGCCCTCTCATCTTAGCTTCAGGAGAAGAAGTATTTCTTCTTGCTGGAGGTAAGAGTGAGGAAGTAGCATCATAGACAGCTTGATTGATGGTGAGCAAAGAAGAGTCTTCCTGAATCCGAGCAAATAGTTCGTGGTTTTCCGTGTCAAGTAGGTATTTTTGGTAATGTATTTTCTTCGAGATACAT
Organism: Microplitis demolitor; assembly: GCF_026212275.2. NCBI lineage: Eukaryota > Metazoa > Arthropoda > Insecta > Hymenoptera > Braconidae > Microplitis > Microplitis demolitor. The sequence goes on from NC_068545.1 coordinate 15,772,006, forward strand.
ACTTGCCGTGTGTTAAAATCATCGTCGGCGTCTTCGGAAAAACGGCGTCTCTCCTGATGTGGCTGTGCTGGAAACGACAGACGGTGAGTTAACCATCTGTTAGTTAACAGTGATCTCCGTGTTCGCCGGAGATGAGAGGCATAATCACGAAGATGTTGTTGTGAAAAGTAGCTGAGGTTAGGGTGCATATCGCCCCAAAGAGCATGCATCCTAGTCATATAGCCTCTTTGCTCCGGTTCACTGTTATTATAGCACATCAGGAGATCGGCTATAAATTTAAACTCGATCATGCGTAGTGCGGCACATGCGCATTGATTTTTTCCTGCCTTGTGTCGAGAAGACGACCGCCATTATCTTTCGCTATATAAATTTAAGCGATAATACGTTTTATAATTTAATCGTATCATTTTGTGCTTATCTTCAAGTAATAAATTGAAATGATAATTTAATTAAATCAAATGATCATCAAGCTCATCAAAAATATAATTATTTGTATAATTTTGAGCATTTTCAATGTACAATATGCGAAGCATTCGACAATAAGAAAAATAAAATAAAAAAAAAACTATGGAATTCACGTACCGCACAACCGGGTCTAGTATAGAGAAATTAATAAAACTACTTTACTCTTATTTACTTGTATCACTCATAGTGTTTTACAAGACTACTACATTCAAATTCTCCCTTTTCTCGCCTCTTTTTAATTTTTGCGATGCCCTGCTACCTCCCTTGTGCAATGGAGGTGCAGTGGCGTAGGAAAACCACAGAGAAAACCTAGCTAGTACAGTTCGGTTTGGGTGAAGCTCCAGTGGTCGATAAAATTCCCATTTTACCGATCACTGGATCTTCATCCCGCGCCTAACGATCAGAGACCTTCGTTCGAGCCTGACGCGTCTCTAAACGGTCACCCAGCCACCCAGTAGTGATTCTACTCGATGCTACTTAACTTCGGTGATTGCCCGAGCCACGCGCGTGCCGAACGGCTGCCTCAGCCGCTTAAATTGATAAAACTATACCGTATAAATTGAACTATATATATGTATATATAAAGATGAGATGTATTTATATTGATAAACATAATCAATAATTGTCATCGCTAAAAAATATTGCTCGATATGAAACTCTTGGACGTAAAATAACTCGACACGATTGACATTAATTAAGTAACGTACACTGAGAAAAAAAAGTACTATTTTCGAAACAAGAATTTCTTGGTTCAAGAAATCCGTTCAAAATATTTATTTTATTATTATTAATTATCAACTTCTTGAGAAAAGAGCATCAAATTTTTTTTTGATATTATATTATAAGTAAATAAAAGAATAGCTTTACTTGAATTTAATAAAAATTATTTCCTTCAATTCTACGAATTCTTGAGACAAAATTATATATTCTTGAAAATTATCAAGAATATATGTTCTTGTATCAAGTAAATGTTCTTAACAAAAGTATTTTTTTTTCTCAGTGTAAAATGAAAGATGAATTAATGATGGTATTATAGATAAATGTATAAAGAAAAAAAAGAATATTAAACAGAAAGAAAAAATAATGATTAATGAAAAAGTTCATCGATGTTCTTAACCCATTTTTATATTTGATTCGTACTTATTACTTATTTTTAATATTAACTTCTTCGTCTTCTTTTTCGTTTTTTTCTTTTCTGATGCCTAAGTTTAAATTGTTCTCATAAATTATAATATTAAATTACTGAGAATTTTATTGTGTATGTAAATAATTTGTTATAAGAGCAGCATCTCTTTCGTCAGAAGTTTGATACGATAGATTTAATTATGTAATTTGTATTTTTTCTATGTGCAAAAAATAAAATTTGATATAGGAGAATTTGGATGCCTCGAAATATTTGTAGGCAAAATGAGCCCGCTAAAATTTTTAACATGAAAAGTTTCTGAAGGGGGGGGGGGGTAAAGTGGGCTGCTTAGACTTTGAAAACCTACAAATATTTTTTAGCCAAACGGATTCATAAAATTGTTTTAACAGAAATGATTAAAGAATTATGATAAGGGGAAAACTAGGTCACGAATTCAACAGTATTACTAACTATAATTTTTTTTTAAAAACAATTTATTCTATATAAACGAAAATAATTAAAATATAAGTGATCAAGTCATGAAATTATTAGTTGTTACCACGAGTGATTAAAAACTTAAAATTAAGTTATTTTAAGATCTAAATCTTCACTATCAACCCTTTTTATACTAAATACATAGTAAAAAGTTTCAACGCTTTTTATACTAAATACACAGTAAAAAGTTTCAAAACATTAAACAAACGAGAAACATACGTTGAGTTTTGTTGGGGGCCTGTTTTGCCCAACTTTTTAGGATTTTTTAATTTTGATAGATACAGCAAATTAACAGCAAAAACTCAGCAGAATGAAAAAAAAGTAAAACATGCTGAAAAACTCACATTATAAAATTTTTTTGAGGGGGTCCATTTTGCTCCACATTTTTTAATTTTTAATTTTTAATGGGCAGAACAAATTAAGGTCAAATACTTGGCAAGGGAGTATAAAAAAGAAAAACAAGTAAAAAAAATTGAGGATTTGAAAATTTTTTTTTTAAGTGGCCCATTTTGCCTCTCCCCTTTCTTCTACATAAATACATTAAGAGCGAGCTAGTATTTACATACGTAATACTAACTTGCTCTTAAAAATTATTTATAATTCACCGTTTATTAATAACAAAAAATATGTTTATTATATTATAGATAATTTAATAAATAATTTAACAAATTTATAAATAAATCTTGCAGTTTCTAAAAAACTGCTCCAGAAAGCTAACAATTATTTCAGATTCATAAAAATTTAATAAATTATCTACAAGTAACGTAAATGACTACAAACCGTTGCTTTATAATCATCCTTCTTAGAATTTACTTAGTTTTACAAGTATTCAAAGCTTGATAACTTTTTACCAATTAGGATTACGATAAAACTATATCAAAGTTTTTTTGTAGAAAATTAAACTTCCTATACGAATATGTTCATGAAAATAAAAATAATAGATTTTTTGTAGTTTTAACTGAAGGAAACAAAAAAAAAACTTATACATGCTATTCATACACAAAAACAAAAAATGATTGAGCGCCTCATGGAATTAAAGTATCACGCTGGCCTTTGGCGGTAATTTTTTTTAAAAACTTTTGAGATGATGGGAAAAGAAGGTTTTTTTTTGGACCACTCTAATATATATATACTGGTCCCAAAAATTAAAGGATAGAAAAAAAATCGAAATTTTTGGGTGATTTTCAATATGCTGTAACTCGGTGAAAAATGATCGTAGAGTGAAAAACGAAAAACGCAAATTGTAGCCCCAATATTCTAGTTTTTAGATCTGGACCTCAAATTTTTTTATCATGCACGGTTCCGGAGTAATCTTAAGAAAACTGCCGAAAAAAAATTTCAAAATTTTTGCTCGTCTTTCAACAAGTCTATGGGCTTCAATAAATTTTTTTAGATAATCTGACCGTATGAATCTTTCAGGAAATTTTATGCCCTTCAATTTGGTGGCCTCGAAAAGTCTCTACAACTATTTGGCGCCGAGTTATCATTGATCAAAGCAAAAAAGTCCATTTTGGCTATGATAATTAATAACTCTGGACGTATTGGTCGTACAGAGAATAGAAGTAGGGTTTTGAAAACCGAAAAACATTCTCTAAAAGACAAAATTAGTGGCTTTTGATGGAAAAAGTTTTTTTTAGCAATAATGTTTATTAAAAAACAGGTAAAAATTCGAATAATTAAGGATATTTGGAAATCTTGCTATAACCTTAGATATAACGGATAAACAAAGGATATCGTCGTTTTTTTTCAACCTCAATGTGTCCTGAAAAAACCCTGAAAATTTCAAAGCGCTGCGATTTTTCTTTCTCAGTGTCCCGAAGCTTTAAATTTCTCGATTTTGCCAAAAATCACCATAATTGGTAGTTTGTCGGTTTTTGTTCATTTTTTCAATTTTAAAATGTTTTTTTTTCACCAATAATCTTGATTTCTTTGATCAAAAAGATTGATTATCGAAAAAAATTAAAAAAAAAAAATGTTGAAATTTTTTTTTTTTTTTTAATTTTTTTTTTCTTGTTGTATCCGTAATGATTTATCATTGCCCAAAAAAATTCCTCAATTTTTTTTACCGTCGGTATGTGTGTAAAAAGCGTAAATTCGACCGAGCAACCTCCACGTGGTACGCTTTGGGTAACGCTAATGCCGATGGTAAAAATAAATGGTAGTAACTTTTAGTAAGCAAATTAGAAACACAACCTACCCCCTTTGGCTCTGGTACTGCTCGCCGGAGTCCAGGGTGGAAAACCAAAGGGGTCTTCAAAGAGACAGACAATATTAAATATGGCGATTTAAATTTTATTCAAATCAACACTCTACATGGGCTTTGAGCCCTGGTTCTACTACCTCTACAATAATTGATTACGGTTTTTAATTATTTAAATCACGGTTACGCGGTCAATTCACACACACAAAAGTTACGCGGACTAGTGACGTGGTTCTACTCTCTCCCGGGTGCTTCAGGGGTGTCTGGTCGACTTTCCCGTCGGCCCTGCACGAATTCCCCTTCCTCGAGGGTAAGCGGATGGTCTCCGTCTAACCTCCACGTAATCGGCTAGTTTCACCTACCACCCCTTGGCAGAAGGCCTCAGAGTGGGGACCCTCAAATCTCCCCGAGAATCAAATTTCGCTTACCTTGGTCCGGTCGGACTCGGGGTAGTCGAAGTTCCAGATGTTGTCCAGGGAATGATCTTCCTCCAGAAAACGTCTCAGGAGACTAAGTTTCCAATACGGCCTTTACGAGCGCTTTTATTACCTGATCCATCCGCCACACATACGAAAAGGGATAAATTTCATCGCCCTCTAGCGTCGCTTGCTTAAGCGTGGTGATCGAGAAATTATTCTAAGTCCCTGTGCGACCAAATCAAAGGGAAACAGAAAATTACAAAATAATATGTCAAGAGACTGAATTTCTTCTAAGTTTTTGTGCGGTAATATCAACGAGAATTGAAAAATATACTTTAAACGAAATGTAAAAATGATTTGGAAAGAAAAAGAATGTGTTTAAGAGTTTGAGCAAATATTGAATACGGAGAAGTTAGCCGTACGGCTTACGCACTCGCGTGCGAATGGAAAGAGAATGGAAGAATACACGATTAAAATACTAAGTTAATTTCAACTCTCACACATTATTTCTCATAATTTTATTTTATTTTATATTTCTTTCGATCTCTTGAATCTTTTAAAAGATTCACATGGAATTATTTTTCACGTTTTTTCTTTCCCTTTGATTTTGTCGGCTCGGGATTTAGAATAATTTTCACTTGGCGCGTATCCCTATACTCATACTTATTCACTCGTACCAATGTAATATCACACAACATCTTAGTAATAATATAACACAGCCATAGTAAATAATAAATCACATAATTATAGTAATAGTGTAAAGTATATTGAAAAAGAAATAGAGATCAATAGTAGTTGAATCACAAATAGTAGATCATAGTTGAACATGTAGTGATTAAGTAGTAGTAGTAATAGTTATAATCGTAGTTAAGCTAGTCATAGGTAATATAAAAAAAAGTTTTTAAGTACAAATAGTAATTAGAGTAAGCACCATAGTTTTGGGTTTAGTCATAAGCAAACAAAAGTAATCATAGTAATTATAATAATACTAGTTATAAGTCATAGAAATATTAATATAAAATAGTAACTAATACTCGTAGTAGTAGTCAATAGAATAGTAATAAATCATAATAGTAATAATGATAGTAATAAGAAAATCACAAATACTAGTCAATAGTAATAAGAAATCATAAATAATAGTAATAGTTGAATATAGTCCATAGTATAATAATAGTAGTAGTAGTTATAATAATAATGATAAATCACAATCGTAATAAAAAAATCTGGTCCGCACACCGATCCCATCACAAGTCATACGGTCAGATTATCTAAGGAAATTTATTGAAGCCCATAGACTTGTTGAAAGACGAGCAAAAATTTTGAAAATTTTTTTTCGTCAGTTTTCTTAAGATTACTCCGGAACCGTGCATGATAAAAAAAATTTTAATAATTTAAAAAATAAAATAGCAATTGCCATTGTTTTTTTTTTTAATTATATATTTTAAATTTTTAAAACTCCTATAACTCGGAAACTATGGACTTTAACGACTTGACTCATAGGGCTTTTTTTGAAGAGAATAAAATTTCCTATATAATTCTCATCAATTTTTTTGGTGTGCATTGATTGATTTTCGTTCTGCAGGCCAATAAAGGTCAATTTCATAGGAAAAATGACTTTCCCAGCGGACCAGTGAAACAGCTGGAATTACAGCTAAGTTACTATGAAGAATACCAAATGCTCTACAATTTGCGACCAAAACCGCGTTGATATCATAAAACACATCTGAGTATTAGAAAGTTAAAAAAAAGTTATTTTATTTACGTGTATTTTAAATGGGAAATCTTGGAAATCAAATGGAAAGTACTTAGGATTGGAATTAAGAACTCAAACTTGGCAGGAATTTTCGTTTTAGCATAAAAAACAATATTTTGCTTCATGAGCAACGAAAAAAATACTTCCGCCGGAAACGAAGCACCCTAATATATACATATATATATATATATATATATATATATATATATATATATATATATATATATATATATATATATATATATATATATATATATATATCTAAACTAATAAATGGAGAGCCGATTTTTTTATTCGGTTATACTGCGAAAACTACTGAACCAATCGAAATAATACTTATATCATAAGATGCAGCGTGTTTCGGAGAAGGTTTTAGTATATGATGTGTTGGTAATTACTTATCGGAAACTTATATTTTTTTGACTTGAAAGTAATGAATTTTTATTGTAACTAAATTTATTCTATTCGATTGTTATTTGTTTAAAATAAATTTTTTAATTCTGTTCGTTATGTTTATTTATGGATTTGACATTTGGTAAACCGAGTGCTGTCAAGAATCATTTATAATAATGCATTTGCGAGATATCATTACTATTCGCCATCGGTGCATCAGGGCTAATCAATTATATGAGTATGTAATTTTTGTTGGTTTGAAAATTAATGGTACAATAAAAGTTAACAAAATTATTATCCTAAATAGTTTCAAAGAATTTATCGTGAAGACGTATGAGTTTCAATTCAATAATGGCGTTGAGTATTTTGTATTTACGCTTTCTGAAGGAGTATAGTTATTAGGAGTTCAACTTTTATGATTCTTCGGTTGAGTCGGATACATTCACTTAAATTTCATGATAATTACGTAACTAATATTATTTGATTTCTTAAACCCCATATATTCGTAAATATATTCTAATAATTGTTTTTAATAATTTTTAAAGATTATGAGTCTTCCAGCTTATTTAATTATGCACCAGAAGATGACCCGTAATTTAGTGTATAAAGAAGCATTGCCATAACTTTTTAGTTTATATATATAAACTAAAAAAGTAATTAAAATCATATATATATATATATATATGATTTTAATTACTGTTAAAACCGATATTTTTTGTTATCAATAATTTTTTTCATATCCTGTTGCAGTTCGGATTGGGAACTTACGCAGACTACTGCTCGTGGATATTTAACGTTCACAACTTTGCCTTCTTTAGCGAATTGTAAAGATTGTGCAAAATTTGCCGCTTCATATGAAGAAGAAGGTACTATACAATGTTCATAAAAAACGAATAATTTATTTAAATTATACTTTTTATTATGTTAACGCAGAACCGGCAGGTAATTGGGATGGCTGTAGACGATGTAATTGCTTGCTCCATGGATTAACAGTTCACACTACGTATGAAGTGATTTCTCCTTATCCGCGATTTCGTGCCTCTGTATGCCTCAATTATTGGAACCACGTGGTCATAAATACCGGAAATTTTTTACATGTACTTACAGTTCATTTACATGTACCTGAAAATAATGATAAACGTATTTATGAGAAACAAAATGCTGTATCAAATATCGTGAAGAATAATGTTAGTGGTGTTGAGAAACTCGATGATATACGAACAGCGTATCACATTTATTCAACTGATGAAGCTGTTACTTCGAACGCGTTTCATGAGTTGTCGCTTAACTCCAATTATACACATGATCAAGAATTTTTAATCGAAAAAAAAAAGTTTTATGATGAAATTTCCACTCTCGAATCGCGTAATTCTAAACTTAATGATAGTTTTAATATAAAAGCATGTAAATGTTTAGATTTCGTTGAGTGTTTCTGTATTTATAAAGAAAATGTTATCAATACTTCGCAGCAACGGTCTATTCTTGTAAGAGATAAAATCTCAGAAGATTTCTATGAAGATATGTCTCAAGAATTAAGTTATAATAATGAATCAATACCTATGATAAATCATTTACCTTATTCAACTAAGTTGATTCCTCAAAGTTCTTCAATTGATTTAAAGAAATCAGAAACACTCTTTACATCGTCTTCAAATATTTTTAGAACGCAAACTTTCGAAACTGCTTACGGGTGTGAAAAAAATAAGCGCTTATCGTCTCAACAACCTGATATGTCCCAAGATGATAAAAAGGTATCGTGCGTTACTACCATCAATTTTCCTCTACGTACTTCTTTACAGTCTTCTCCAGGAACTCATATTTATCATAAACTTAAAGAAGAAGCAGAAAAAGCTTATGAATTTATCGATGATACCCAAGAAACTTGCGAAAAACTCAGTTCATTTCGGAAAAGACAACTTGCAGATAAAAAGTATGAGTTCTGCGAAGAAACTGAAGATACTGAGAATATTGTTCCTTTTAAGTACATCAGAAACCAATTAGAGTTTGATCATAGCAAGTGGCATCATAGTAAACGTGGAAATAATGACATTGACGATATTGCTTCTAATCAAAATATTTTATATAGTTTCCAGCCAGTTAAATCAGGTTATATTTGATATAAAATTTTAACATTTAATGTTATGTATGGGCATTCCACGTCAAATCAGACACCATTTTGTCTTTGTACCTCTGATTTTTTTTGATAATTTTTTATGTTATAGTACCCATTGAAAAATTCTCCTATGATTTTTATCAATTTTTTTCGTCCAGTGGTTTTCGGGATACCGGTTTTTGAAAAAAAAAATCATTCTTTTTTTTTCAAATGCCCGTAACGTTGCAAAAAATGGGCCATCTCGGGCGTTTTTTTTTTTTTTTTTTTTTTTTTTTTTTTTTTTTTTTTTTTTATTACATTTTTCTTTCTCACAACACTTTTAGAATACAAAATTAAAAAAAATTTCAGAACTGTACTTCTATAAAATTTTCAAAGTTTGATTATAAAATGTTGATTAAGAAAAAATACGTTGCGATCGATTTTCTTGAAAATTTTTTCTAAAATATTGTCACCCCGCAACTTTAAAGCCTAGTCCCTTACAATGGGCTAATTATGGAATCTGTTTTTTTCTAATTTTTAAAATTTAATGTTTCAGTTCATTGTACTAAAATAGGTTGCTGCATGTTTTTCAAAAATCAACATTTAATGATTAGAGCTCGAAAATCGTATGGAAATTCGAGTCAGAAAACTTCGTTCCGTTTTTATTTTTTCTACACTGTAGAAGATTGGGAGTGAATTTCGGTCCGGTCCGGAGCTTTAAGGTAGTTCACTCGCGACCTATAGTGTGTGCTGTTGCTCACTCTTTTACTTGAAATCGCTTACTTGCTTTTTTTCGTTTGAAATTTTGAGACAGATTTCTTCGAATATTTATAACTATCTTACTAATCGGGAGTATGAACATTTTTATCTATTTTTAAATTTGAAATTTTTTTTCAGTAATCTGCTAGTTTTTGAAAAGATTCTTAAGTGAAAAAATTTGAAATATACGTGAAAATATGACTTTTCTTAGGTTAGTCCGAGCTACTACATGTTAACTGTGTACACTTTGATTATCAATATCTCGCCTTGCAAGCGGTAAAAATTTGTGATTTTTAAAAATTACATGCAGGATATCTACCTTGATATAATATTTCAATTGTATGAGATTCTTATGAAAAGTCGGTTTGTGAGTGAACTACCTTGATACTTAAATAAATTTATATTTAATAGAAACAGCTGTGAATTAGAACATAATTATTCCAATAAATTATTGATTCAGACATTAATAAATAAACTTAGAATTTTATATTTTTAATTCATAAAATTTTTTAGTAAGTCACTAAATTATAATTTCATATTTATAACATATTGTGAAAATATTAAATTATTGAATAGCTATAGTGGCATAGTTTTTATAGGACTAGTTTATTCTTCGGTACAATATGAATTGTTATTTCATGGTATGATTGATGCAAGTCATATGACAGTTTGTGACTCAGTGGAATTATATTTATCAGTTTTATTATCAGCTGCTTATCATTTTTAAAATTCATTTCGCGTGAATACATGAAAAGGGAGCTCAAAATTATTTCCGTACCCGGGAAAAAATCATTAGACCTGATCATGAATGATGAATCGTTAATCTCATGCATGGTCATGCTTACTCAGGCATGATAATGCTTTCTCATGCAAGATCACGCATGTCCATGGCTAGTGAATATTCAGGCATGATCATGCTTGACCAAGCATAATCATGTTTGACAAAACATGCTCATAGCTGGCGAATATTCAGACATGATCAAGCCTGTCCAGGCACAATCCCAAGAATTATTTAAAAAAAAAATAAAAATAACGATAATTCGATTTTAAATTAACTTATTCTGTTAGTATTGTTGTATAGTTAACGTTTGTTGGCTGAAAATGACTTTTGAAATATTACCCATAACAGGTCTCGAACCCACGATCGTCGTGTTATGAAGCACATCCGCTGTCCACTAGGCTCACCTACCTCGTTTAGTTTATGATTCTTAACATCTTTTGAAAACTCAGTTGTAAAACATGATATGTAATTTGAATTCAATCATGATGTGGTTATTTAATTTTATTCTAAACAATGAATAGAAAGAATTCTAGTTATACATTAGAAGCAGAATTAACAATTAAATTAATTTTAATTATTAAGGTAGTTTGGCACCCACAACTCTCAAATTTGACCCCCATTTTTTTTATTTTTATTTTAAAAACTATATTCAAATATACTTGAAAATAAAAAATCAGAATTTTTTACCACGTCGTTTAAGAGATATAATTAATTAAAATCATGTAATTATACACGGGCTCTTATGGTTGTCTTTATTCAATTTTACCGGAAATCAGTAATTTGTAAGAAATTGACAAACCACCTACAAAAAAAAACTTTTTATTCGATAATTTGATACCTAAAGTATATTATAACAAAGTTTCGGAATGATTTACCACACGGGTTTTATAAAATGAACTTTTTAACATTGTGATTAGTTATCTGTCTTTGCTTTTAGACGGACACTTTCTTTCTCCCAAGTTTACTAGAGAAAAAATGGCGGCTTCATTGTGCGCGCTAAATTTGAAATATTCACTGAGTGAATCTTCTCATTTGATTCATGATATCAATAATATTATTGAGTTCTATTTCCACCGTTAAACATTATTTAATTATTTGAAATATTTATAATTCCAATAATGATAATAATTATGATAATAATGCATACATCATTTAAAATTATTTACGTAAATGCAGTTGACATCCTCTCTGTTGAGGTTATATTGACCTATTTAAGGGCATTCTCCAAGGGTGCCCCCCCACTTTTTTGTAAAAAATGAGTGGCGAGCACCCGAACTAAAAAAATTCCTAGCACAAAAAAATTTCAAAATTAAATTAAAATTATAAAAAAAAAATAAAACATATAAATTTATAATTTTTAAATAAATAAAAAAATAAAGATTTTATTTAAAAATCATTAGATGTTATAAAAATAACCTAAAACATGAAATTAAGAAATTAAATTTTTAATGACTTTGAACTGTCAATGTCGTATTTATTTTACAAAGGATATTACAAATTATTAAAGACATTTATCAAAAAAAAACGGCAACGTACTCGTAATTTTAACAATATGTAGAAAATTTTAAAAATAACTCACAGTAATTATAAATTGTCTGCTAAGCGTAATATCTTGAATAAATTTCAGCATGAAATTTATCATTTAGTAATTTTTTATTTTGACAGGTGTAAATATCAGGTCTGTACTTTATTTGGGGCGCCTGAAGGGCACTTGAATATAGTCGCGGGAGAAATTAAATTTGAAAAAAAATTTATTTTTTCAGAAATAATATATAGAATGTATAACTGTATATAATGTATATAATGTATATATATATATATATATATATATATATATATATATATATATATATGCGGCCATGCATGACTGTATTAAAAAAGTTGGTATGTCCATGTATGGTCATATATGCTCCATGTATGGCCATATATGCTTCATACATGAGTCATATACGGCCATGCATGGCCATGTATGATTCATTTTTTACCGGAATGCACGCCTCGAACGCTCGTCTTGTGATAAATGAATCATACTTGACCATGCATAGCCGTATATGGTTTATATATGGTCATACGTGGACATACAAACTTTTTCAATACAGTCATGCATGGCCATATACGGTCATACAAAACCATGTATGGCCATACATGGCCTTGTATGGTTCATATATGTTCATGTATGGCCATATATGCTCCATGTATGGTTATGCATGGCTATGTAAGATTAATTTTTCGACTATTACAATTACTTACATACAGAATGTTGCGGTGTTAAAAAAATAGAAAATTTTTTGATATCACTAACAGCATATTGATGATTATATTTTGCTTTTTCGAAAGTGATTCTATTCTTTGAACCGTACGTAGCAGAACTAAACTTTGTTGTAACTGTCGGTCGCATAGCCTAGTCTTCAAAGCGTCGGTCTCCCGTACGGAAGGTCCCGGGTTCAAATCTTACTAAAGCGGGTGCGGTTATTAATAAGTCTAGCGGTTTTTCTGTGAATTAAAAATTTCCATCTCGATTAGGAATTCAATTATTCGCATATCTGATAATCTCTGCGTCGCCAAAATAATTAAAAAAATAAAATTAAAATTTTTTTTTTTAATTTAGTTAAAATTTCTATACATAGTCATATATGGCCTATCAAGCCATGTATAGCTATACATGGCCATGTACGGTCATATATGGTCATACATGCTCATATATGGCCATGTCTGACCAATTTTTATATACGGCCATGCATGGAGCATTCATACATGGTCATGTACGATTAATTTTTCACAGGAGGGTAGTACAGACCGTTAAACCGAATTTTTTTATAGGATTCTTGTTTCTTCTCTCATTATCTTATGAGCAACAAGACCTACAGAAAGAATGTAGATCATAATTTTATAGAAAATTCAATTTTCTACAAAAAGGTCCTTACATAGAAGAAAAAATTTCTTCGCATAAGAAAAATTTCGATTTGTGAAATGAAAACAATCATTTTCTTGTCCCAAAAACTATCTTATTGGCTCGAGAAAATTTTTTCTCACCCCAAAAAAATTTTAATTTTCAATTCATAATACAAAAGATTTCTTAGAGCAATTAAAAATTTTCTTGGGCCGAATAAAAATTTTTTGTGCCAAGAAATTCTTTTTTTCTGTGTAGCACCAAATAACTAAGATCAATATTTTCTGAGATATTAATCATTGAAGTTTATGTAGCATTGAATTTTCATATAATGTCAAATCAAATCTTAGAAAATATTGATTTTTTATTTTAATCCTAATTTTAATTAGTAATTACTTATCGATCAAGTTGCAATTTTAGAGAAAAAAAATTTTTAATTATATTTTTCTGAAGTTTTTTTTATTTTTAAATAAATTACCCAGATATCAGGATGTTAGTGATTTGGTGCTACACAGAATAAAAGAATTTCTTGGCTCAAAAAATGTTTACTCGACCCAAGAAAATTATTACTTGCTCTAAGAAATTCTTTGTATTATGAATTGAAAATGAAAATTTTCTTGGGGTGAGAAAAAATTTTCTCGAGCCAATAAGATAGTTTTTGGGACAAGAAAATGATTGTTTTCATTTCACAAATCAAAATTTTTCTTATTTGGAGGAATTCTTTTTTCTGTGTAAGGATCTTCTTGTAGAAAATTGAATTTTCTATAAAATTATGATCTACATTCTTTCTGTAGGTCTTGTTGCTTATGAGATAATGAGAGAAGAAACAAGAATCCTATAAAAAGAATTCGGTTTAGCTGTCTGTACTACCCTACCAGTATGAGTTACGATTTCGCGACAATGGGCACTTTTGTACAGCATTTAATTCTGAAAAAATTCCATTTTTTGACAAAATAATACCATAAAATACCGCTGAGTTATAAAAATTGAAAAGAAAAAAATCACTTCCCGTGTATTTTAAATGGGAAATATTTACACGCTGTGGTAAAGTACTTAATATCCTTAATATTAATATTAAGGGCTCAAACTTCCAGAAAATTTTTTTGGGTGTATTTTCAACAAAATTTCGGGATGGAAGTGAAAAAAAAAATAGTCGCAACAAAAAAATCACCTTAGTATAGTGGGGAGGGGGGGCAAAAGTGGGTTAGGGTAGGCAAAACGGGATGCCCCCAAAATTTTATAAAAACATTTTTTTTTTTTTTTTTTTTTTTTTTTTTTCATATAATTACTATTAATATGATATATTTGTGCATTTTTAGCCCTACGCATGACATCTGGGGCAAAATGGACCAGCTGAACATTCTAAAAAAATGATTCTTTCAAATTTTTATCGTCAAATTTAAAAAAATTCAATATATTTTCCCACTTTTAGCCCTACCCATAACACATAAGGCAAAATGGACCAGTCGAAAATTCTGAAAAAATGATTCTTTCATATTTTAATCGTCAAATTAAAAAGAATTTAATATATTTATCCATTTTTCGGCTAATTTTCTATAGCTGGGCAAAATTTGGCCACTAAAAATATTCGAAAATAATATTTTATTCTTTAATTGATAAAATTTTTTGAATAATGCAAAATAATCAGTAATCTAAAAAATCAAAAACACGTTTTTTGGGTCCAAAATGATGATAAATAAGAAATATAGAACTATTTTTTTTTTTTATTAAATAACAATTAGTAATTAACCCGTCAGCACTTCCGTGATTTTTAGTGTCTCGCTTGCGTGACATCAACATCCTATAAAGTTGAATAGTGTCTTGTGAGCAAAATGCTCATAACAGGAGTGCTGACGGGTTAAGCTAATCAAGTGGGAACGATTTATTACACCTGAAAAATTTTCTTTTCAGTATCATAAAACTAAAATAGTTGTCAAGAGAAAGACGTACATTATTAATGATGAAAACAATTTAAAAAAAAATTTTCATTTTCTGGTGGAGCCCTTGAAGGTTAAAAAAATATTGACAACGGGGTCGGTCTTTGCACAATAATGGGCTACCCAAACTCGGTCTCCAAAGGTTGGTCCGAGATCCGACCAACGTTTAAGTGACGAGCCTCGGTTCGCCAGTCTTGTGCTACAATTCAGCCACTACTCAAGTAACAAGCCTTAGTTTACTAGTCTTAGGACAATGTTCAGCCAATACTCAAGTGACAAGTCTAGGATTGCCAGTCTTGGGTCAATATTCAGCCAATACTTAAATAACAATCACTGGCTTCCCAGTCTAAATAACAAATGGCACTGAAAAATCTCTGGCTTCTATGTATAGTAGAGTGTTTCAAAAAATCGACTTTTTTTTTTTTCTCCAAGAACACTGAAAAATCGACAGAGTATTTCTAGACAAAGAACCTGTTAAAATATGAGACCTTAATATTAATATTTAAAGGTGGCGATTCATCATTTTCTATTTTCCAATTAAATAACATAGGGAAAAAAAAATTTTAAGTTTGGAATTTTATACCTCGGCGATGGCTCATTGAGCAAATAAGTTTAAGACATATTTTTGTCGAGAATTAAACGCTCTACAAAAAAAGTCTTTTATCATTTTTTGATAAATCCATCCGTTCAAAAGTTATCTGAGCTCGAAGTCAAGATAGAGTAAATTTCGAGATCTTTTTACTTTTCCGGCGAAACTATCGGACTTATCATAAAATGTCATGAAATCTTTTTTGTCGGCAATTTTATTTCCTACAAATTAATATTGATTAATTTTTTTCGATTTCTGCATTTTTTTCTAGTTATTTCCATTTTAATGTCAAGCTCATAAAAAAAGTGTTTTGATCGATTTTAAGAGCTCGACATTAAAACGGAAATAACCAGAAGAGAATGCAGAATTCAAAAAAAAATTTATCATATATAATTTGTAGGAAATAAAATTGCCTACAAAAAAGAATAATTTTCGTACGCTCTAACTAATAGAAAAAAAAATTGCTTGAACCAAGAGAAAAGTTTCTTAGGAGAAAAGATATATGTAAAGAAGAGGAAATTCACCAGTCCTAGGTAATAGCAGTGGGAGTAGTTCGGTGCTCGCCACTAGATAGCGCCTACCACTTGTGAAGTGTCCCTGGTAGGAAACGTAGTTCAGACGTATTATATTCCAGACTTGGAAGTCATTCTGACACGAGTACTCCTCTGTTCTTTGTCAGAGTGACAAGTGCCATTTTTGGTGGTAATATAGTATATCCTATATTACTTCATCACATGAAATCTAATTATTAATATAGATTCAACGTTGATTTTAATACATTTAATTTTTTAATTTTTTACCATTTAATAATATATAAAATTATTTTTTCCCGGGAATCGGTAATTTTCGATTAATTTACAATCGAAACCTTCCGGAAATATCTGATTAAATCTGATTGAAACTGATTGAAAGTCAATCAGAAATTTCCGATTGACTTTTAATCAGTTTTAATCGGAATCATTCGGAAGTTTCCGATTAAAAACTCCGATTGAAACTGATTGAATGTCAATCAGAAATTTCCGATTAAATCTGATAAGACGTTTTCAATCAGTTTCAATCGGAGTTTTTAATCGGTTAATCGTATTCAATCGGTTCGATCGAAGTTTTTAATCATGGATATTGATTTAACTATTTTTAATTCAAATCTGTGTCAGAAAAATAATTTAAATTAGACTTATTTGAATTCCAATTACTTGAGCTACAATAAATCCAAATTTAACTTAAATGGATACTAAGTAAGCTGAGCTATTCAAAAGCAACTTAACAATAAATGATTTAAGTAAGTTTAAAATACATTTGATTTTGATATTATTACTTAAAAAAAAAAACGATAGACTCTAATAGCTGCTTGTATAAATCCTATACTTGTTTACAATCCTTTCCCTTGAAACTGATCCATTTTCATAAAATTCAATGAGAATTTATGAGAATTTATTGGATTTTATGAGACTTTCTAAACGAAGTTTTTATTGAATAATTTGATTTGCTTAGTATCCGTTTAAGCCAAAAAAGTCAAATTCGAATAGTTATTTATCAATCCCAGAATATACTAATTTATATATTTAAAATTTAATTGTTGGTTAGATTTTTCGAAAATATCCAATACAATTTTTATTTAGTTGAAATATTGCACGACTCATGATGCGAAGCATCAGAGAGTGCTTTACGATCGAAACATTTTTTTCGCCTCATTTTGATAGCTATTTTATTATTATAGCCTTGTTAGTTCACGGAATTAAGATATTTTGCATACTATTGTCGAGATAATTTAATAGAGATTAATTCCATACTTTTTAAAAATTGATTTACTACAATAGAATCGGAAAAAAACACCAAAATAGGTGAAAAAACTTTCCTGTCCGTCATGTATGAAACCCCGGAAACACTGTAACTTGTGAAAAAATCCATTATTTAAGTTAAATTTTTTTTTAAAAAATTCTAATCGACAATTGTAGGTCACTGAATGCGAATGATTAATTAATTCAGTGTCGTTTAATTACAATTAATAAAAAACGAAAACTACAAGACTGTATATCTATATATATCCATGTAAAATTAACATGGATGGTGATATATCTATATCTATAGATATTATGTACATTTTATTCCACCAGGGGCGCCTGTGTATCACTTTTTATTATATAGAACACATTGCGAGGCTGCACGTGATTGTGAAATCAAAGTGAGGTTACCGTTTGTTAATTGCAAAATGGTAATTTTTGTTTTTTATTAATTATCAATAATAAAATTAATTTAACTTGATTTTTTTTTTATTTATTTTTTTTTTATTTTATTATTTCATAATCAAATGAGCATTATGAGTCATGCACTTTTGGATTTTCCAAACTTTTTTAAATAATTCATTTAAAATTGAATTAAATATTAGATTATTTTAAATTACCCTGATTGAAAGAAACGATTTTCAATGTTAAATATCCATAAGAAGGGCGATCCATTAGTATTCAAAAGCGTGTAGGAAATTATTTAAATATATAATATAATGTCATATAAATGCCAAAGTTTTAGAATATTCAAAATAATAATTTGTAAGTAATTATTTTTTTCGTTGCAATGAATAAAATTTCATTTTTTTCTGCTAATATTGATTAAATAAATTAAAAATTAATTAAAAAGAGGCGTGACGTCCATTCATCTATGATCCAACTTTATAATTATAAATTTGTGTCATTTAATTAATACAAACTCGTATTTAATCGTCTATGCTCATACACGACCATTCTTTCCCAGTCATGCATGTTTGAATATAGCTTTGCATGAATCATTCGTGATCAAGCATAAATTTGCATGCATCATGCATGCTTATGTATGATCATACAAAGCCATACTCATGCATGCTTATGCATAACCAGTCTTTGCCCGTCAAGCGTAATCATGCACGTTTGAGTTTGACTACATATTAGGGTGAGCCGAAAATTCGCTGTTTTTTCATTCAAATTATCAATAGCAAAAATACCGTTTATAAGGCTTAGAAAAAAATGTGTGCGAAAAGCAAAAATTTTAGGCAGATGTCTTAGGCTCGCCAAATGAAGGGAAAGTTCAAAGTCGAAAAAAAAATTATTCAGGTACTTATTCTGATAGAAAATTTGATCCTCTACAAAAAAGATTCTTTAAGAAAATTATGAGAAATTGATAGTTTTTGAGATAGTAACGATTTTACATCAAAATTTCACTTTTTTGCGATCTCCATACTTTTTAACGATGAATTATAGTAATGTGAGTATATTTCTCATTGAAAATTTGATTCTCTACAAGAAAGGTCCTTTGAAAAAATCATGTCCAATTGAAATTTTCTGAGATAATGACGATTTTATGTCAAAATTTCACGTTTTGCTATATCCATGCATTTACCAATGAATTTTAGTAGTTTCAGTATGTTTCTCACTTGAAATTTTACTCTTTACAAAAAAGGTCCTTTGAAGAAATAATGTCAAATCGAAATTTTTCGAAATAATGGCCATTATATTAAAGATACTAATGTTTTTTAATATTTTTATATGTTTTTATAGTGAGTATACTCAAACAAAAAAAAGAATCAGCCCATTACTCGGTCATGAATGGCTGCCAATTTTCAAGCATCGGCCGAAGATCGGCTAAATATCGGATGATAACGGTATGCCAAGCATGGCAGTCGTAAGCATTGGCCAATCGTAGCAATCAATCATCGGCCAAAGCTCGGTATCAAGCGCACTCGATCAAACCGTTGGCCAACAAACGGCGGGTAATTGTGCGCCGTTTTTATAAGCAGAAAGACAGCTGCCAATGATTCACCATGCAAGGGCCAGTATAGTTAGCCATTTATTGACCAATCATTGCAAACTAGGCATTAGCCGATCTATTGGAAAATTTCGAAGCTTGGCGACTTTGTATCGGTAGTGATTATTTGTGGATATATTTTAAAGGTCATATAATTTTCCATGAAAAAGGTCTCAAGAAGAAATTAAGTCTAATTTTTTGTTTCAGAGATAATATCAATTTTATTGAACATTTTAGCATATCTTTCATTAATTATACTCTCCATCAAGTTATTATTTTCGTATGGACATTTTTTGTAGAGAATCAAATTTCCAATTAGAAATCCAATTAGAAATGTGAGTAACATTACTATAATTCATCGTTACAAAGAATGGAGATCGCAAAAAAGTGAAATTTTGATATAATATCGTCATTATCTCCAAAACTATCAATTTTTCATATTTTTGTTAAAGGGCCATTTATGTAGAGAATCAAATTTCCTATCAAAATAAGTACCTGAATGAATTTTTTTTCGACTTTAAACTTTTACTTCATTTGGCGAGTCTAAGACATCTGCCTAAAATTTTTGCTTTTCGCACACATTTTGAACTTCCCACTAAGAAAATCGATGATTTTCAAAAATTTCGGGAAGTTTTTGTTTTCACCCCGATTTTCGAAAATCGAGTTTTCATTAGATGTCGATGTTTTGAGGTCCTAGAAAGCTATTCTGACTATTTTTAGAATGATGTCCGAGCGTCTGTATGTATGTATGTGTGTGAATGGTCTATAACTTTTTAACTTATGAATTGATTTGGATGTTTAAGGCGGCAATCGAAAGAGTTTGTTGGCCGTCAACTTTCCTGAAAATTTCAGATCATTTGATCAAGTAGACTCGAAAATATTGGCGAATTACGAAAAAAAAACTTTTTTTTTCTTAGTTTTTTATTGATTTCTCAAAAAGAAATTGAACGATAAACTCCAAAATTAAATCAGCTCTAGAACTCAATAGAACGCGTCGAATGCTGCCTTAACCATCTCAATCGGTTAATTTGTTCGAAAGATATCGTTGGAGAGAGAAATGGTAAAAAACAGTTTTTTTCAAATATCTTCAAGACGGCTGAATCGATCGTTTTTAAATTCTAATCAGCTCTAGAATTCAGTAAAATGCACCTATTGCCACCTCAAATGTTAAAATCGGTTAATTAGTTCAAAAGGTATCAGCGTTAAAAAGTTAAAAAAATAACATTCTATGTTATTTTTTCCAGATAAATCAAAATGTAATGTACTAAAATGTGTCTAAAATCTTACAAACTTTTCCTCTTTCTGGTCTCTTTTGATCATCATATAATGCCATCAAACATGTTCTTTAGTTTAAACCATATTATCAACAAAAAAATCGAAAAAACACAGTTTTTAATAATTTTCTCAGATATTTTATATATTATTGCTCTGACCTAAGCCAAAACTCATTTAAATCTTGATTTCGATCACTGACATTGATTTTTGCCTCAATACATTTAGTTTATTGAACATAATCGGAAATTAAAATTTAAAAACCGCTTGTTCATTAATGATTTTCGATTCTTAAACTTTTAAACTTTACCATAAAGCGTAACTTGTTAGAGTTTAAAAAGCTCATAAAAAAACAATCACATGCAATAAGATTTTCGAGCTCGAAGAGCTCGAGAATATACACATTAATATTTTCGAGTTCCTTGAGTTCGAAAACGGCGGGAAGTTTTGGGGCTAGCCCGCAGGGCCAACTGACGCCCGGATTTTTTTTCTAAGCCTTATAAACGATATTTTTGCTATTAATAATTATAATTTTAAAAAAGCGGATTTTTGGCCCACCCTACTGCATATGTCATGCGTGAACAAGTGCTTTTGTATGAAACCATGCAGAACCATGCTCAATCATACATGCCAATTCATGACTATTTATTCTCCGTCAAACATAATCATGCATGATTGACGATGACTTTGCATGAATCATGCGTGATCACCCTGGCGGTTTTGAATTACGGCGGAAACATCGTGGAATCTTGGTGGATCCACCGTGGTTACACGGTGGGTTTGTGCTATTTTACCACCGTGATTACACGGTGTACCTCTCATGGTTCCACGGTGTACCTACCATGGTCCCATGATGTATCCACAAATTTTATTACGACGAAAAAGAAAAAAAAATAACCGCAGAGTAGTAGGCTCGATCGCGAGACCTTTGAGTGTTAAGTCTGATCTGGTACCGATTGTGCCAAATCTCACACTTGAAACATGAGGTTGATTGAATTTATTTAGATAAAATTGAACTTCAGAAAATTAAAGACATCAAATAAATAATTGTTTTCTTATTTGCGTCATATTGAATTATATTATTGTTCATATGGTAACGTGACCAATAGTGGTATACCCACTAATAACGAGACAATAAATACTTGTTTTAGTCAATTATATAAACGAGAAGTTGAAATTTTTCAAACTTAAATAAAAATTTCGTAAGTTAATATCTCGGTTTTTTATGACTAAATTCATTATTGAAACTTCGAAATCGCCTTTCCAAAAGTTTTAAAAAAATTTGTATTCTTTATAACATTCATGAATGCGGTAAATTAAAAAATTTCATCAACTTTATAAGATTTATCAATCATTATAAAATCAGTTTTATCGAATAATGTTATGTTACATGGGCGTATCTTAATTATTTCACAAAACTTTATGATTCACACACCTGCAAAGCATAATATTCATTCAGAAATTGCTATTAGATAGAATTTGCTAGAATTCAATTATTTAAAACTTTACATGATCATATAAAATTTTATATAAATTAATAAAATTATATCTACGTTTTTTGACTGAATAGATAAATATAGAAGATTAGATGCAAAAGAATGTAATTTTATATATTTATATGAAATTGAACTATAAAGATTTATATTACTATCTATAAATATCAGTGGGTATACTGTGTAATCACGGTGGATACACCGTGGATTCATGGTGGTAAAATGACACAAACCCACCGTGCATTCACTGTGTTTACACTTTTACGGTATTTCTACCGTGATTCAAATCCGCCAGGGCAAGCAGAACTTGCATGCATGATTTTTCCACGAATTATTATCATTCATGATCATGCATGATTGAGTATGGCTCTGCTAGATCGGGCATGGTCATGTATGATCATGTAAAATTATACTGAGCCATACAAGATCATGCATGAACGTTCATTGTCCTTCATACATGGCCAGGCATGACTTTCCATGAATCGTGCATCTCCATGTACGATCATGCATGTTCATGTATAGCCCTGTATGCTCATGCATGCCTTTACACGAATCATGCGTGACCGTTTATTCCTCGTCATGCATGATCGTGCATGGTTAAATATAACTGCATGATTCATGCTTGATTCATGCATGTTCCATGCTCGATCATGCATGCTGATTTTTTCCCGGGTACTCAATATAAATGTCAAAATATCAAAGACCTAAGCTCACTATATGTCTTAGTAATTTTTTTTCATAATTAATATTTTCCGAAACTTCTCGTTGGAGTGAAATTCACTCCGAGAGAACTAAATAAATAAAAAATTATCCACTCTACGATAACTCCCTTTCGGAGTGAATTTAACTCTGAAAGAAAGTGAATAAATAAAAAGTCATCCAGTCCGCATTTACTCCGAGTTCACTTCGAAAATTTTTTACAGTGTAAAAGTGCGTCTAAATACGGAAATTAAAAGAAAAAAACATCCCTCTCACTGAACATGAAATTTTGAAGAATTCGAAATAAAATAATCCCATCATTTGCCCAATAAGGAACTAGACTTAAAAGTTGCGGAGTAAGTGACAGTTTTTAAGAAAATATTCTCAAGAAAATCGATCGTAACGTGTTTTTTGGAAATCAACATTTTATAATCAAAGTTTAAAAATTTCATAGAAATACGTTTTTGCAAATTTTTTTGATTTTATTTTCTGAATGTGTCGTAAAAAGGAAAATTTCAAAGAAAAAAAAAACGTCCCAATCGGCTCATTTTCCGCAAAGTTCTGCTCTCTAAACATGAATTAGTGACTTGTCTCTGATTCCAAATGCATATTCACTTTTTGTCGATGCTACAATCGTATCACGCACAATAAGTGAGTATTCACTATATGAATATGTAAGTATTAGAATTCATTGATTTGATTAGTGAATTTGGGAATCCACTGAATTGATAAGTGAATATGAGAATCTATTAAATTGAAAAGTGAATATGAGAATCCACTGATCTGATCGGTGAATAAAAAAATTATATTGCGAAAAAAAATCGGTTGATTAGCTGACCCTGTGGGCCAGCCCCGAAACTTCCCGCTGTTTTGGAGCTCGAAAAAATTGTTGTGAATACATTTTCGAGTTCTTCGAGCTCGATAATACTGTTGTATGCCGTTGTTTTCGGAAAAAAAAGGTGTTTTACCATTTTTTCTCTAACGATATCTTTCGAACGAATTAACCTATTGAGACGTTTGAGGTGACAATCGACGCGTTTTATTGAATTTTAAAGCGGATCAGATTTTAAAATTGATTTATCTAGTCGTTTTTGAGAAATTTCAGAAAAACCAAAAAAAAATATTTTTTAATTCTTTCGTTCACGGTTTCTCTTGAACGAATGAACCGATTTTGATAGTTGAGGTGGCATTGGACGCGGTTTATAAAGTTTCAAAGCTGATTAGATTTTGGAATTGATCCATCAAGCACATTAAAAGTTATCTGAAAAAAACATTTTTGAAAAAATTTTATTTTTGGAATATATTCGAACGCACTCTACTGATCAAGCTCAATTTTCCACAGCTTTTAAATATTTACAAGCCGCGTCGAATGACGCCTTGACGATCAAAATCGATTCATCCGTTCAAAAGTTACAGATATTTACATACGTACGTACACGCATACATACGATCGGACATCATCATGAAATTGGTTAGAATATCTTCCTAGAACCTCAAAACGTCAAGATCTGATAGAAATTAGGTTTTTGAAAATCCAACCGAAACGAATAACTTCCCGAATTATTGAAAATTTTCGATTGTCTTAGCGGGGAGTTAAAAATAAGACACTTTTAATTAGATCTGAAACGTAATCTAATGTATTAGAATCATTCTTTAGAGGAAGTATACATGATTTTGATTGATCAAAAAATCCCGGTGACTGCTGGGCTCGAACCTGGATCGTTCCGATGTAAAGTCTTTGATGCTATTCACTGTACTCATGACGGGGAACCTCTACTTCCGGAGCTGAACCTGTCACTCTAGCGATCTTCTGAAAGGGCGCCACTGAAAGCATTTACCTCGGTCCTCCAGTACCGGAGTTAATTAAAATTAGAAGTGGGAAAGGTGGATAGAGTAATCAATACACAATGTCGAGTTATTCTTGTAGTTTATTTAATTATTTTACACACACACACACTGCTCACACACCCAGGCACATATACCTGAACGCACATACCCTGTATGTGCTTTCTTAGCACACGTGGATCCCCTGGGTCCCACCGTATAATAAAAAAATCGGAGACAGGCGTCCTGCCCTGACTTCCGTTAACTTTACCTCTTGTCCCGCGCATCAGGCTTGGGGGTGCGACCTTCCTGGCCTCTCTTCCTCGTTCCGGGGTTGATTGGGCGGACGTTGAGCAAGTCTAGGACGTGACTGACCCGCCACGCTTTCCCAGAGGTGTATTCGGCAGTCTAAGGACTGTATGGCTGGCTACCTGCCTTGCCGTTTGACTGCTAGTGATTCGGGCGACCCGCCTCGTGATCACGTCTATTCCTCAATGTCTGGACTCTGAGGAAAGCAATTGCTAACTGTCTCTTCTGGTCGAAAACAGCCCCTTTTATACTGATTCCGGGCCTTCCCTTCCCCTAGGAGATCATCTGATAATTGACGTCAATCGGTGCTTCCTCTTTACCTAATTCGTAAAATTTAAAGGGCCGCTAGCCACTAGCTAGCCTTTTCTACTAATTATATCTATTTTACTCAATATATAGTATATACATGCAGGGTGATACTGAGTCACCAGACAACCGTCGAAATTATTTAAACAAAATCTATCAACACATTGTGACTTTACCCTATCACACGCTGACATACGCATGTGATCGCGTAAGTGTAAATAGTATATTCATTATGATACCAAAGAATTGTAACTGGGTATATTTCAACCTTGCTAAGTCTGGCCTCTCTATTAATTGATCTTAATAAGGGCGCCACTGGAAGATAAGTCTCAGCCTTCCAGAACCGGAGATGTTAATTTTAGAAAAATCAGGGTCGTTGAATTATTTATATGAGTGAGGAAATTGAGGAATTAAAATTTATTTAACACACAATTTATTCAATAGAATTATGAACTTTTATATATTAATTACAATGCTGCCCACTGGGCTACTATATTTACTTATAACTATTTATACCACAATTTAGTCCACCAGACTTTATACTCTTACAATTATGAGTCCCCTGGACTTTTATAAGTTGGTCACCGGCCTGGTCCCCTGGATCTTAATTAAAATAAAACTGGCAACTTGCCAGATCCCCTGGATCTAATTATTTAAAACCAATTTATTGAAATTTTAATCCCCCTCGAATTAGTTTTTTCTCACACACTCACACATACACACACACACGCACAGTTTTATTTGATTCACTAATTGCCCCAAAATTCAATTTATATTTTCCAAATTTTATTTATAATTTTACTGACTCTAGAACCGCGAGAAAAATCAATTATTTAAATTTGAATTATTTAATCTAATCGAATTTTACCCCGTTACAGAATAACTGATGAAGGAATAAAAAATCCGTGAAATAATGATTGACGTACTCTTCGTATAAAATATATCATCGTTCTGTACTTCAATTTTTTTATTTTGGAATTTTTAATCAGAATTGTTAAAAATAGCACTATATTTATATTGATATCTAGTAAAAGATTTAGTTTGTTTTTCACAGAAGTCAATGGAATAAATACTGACTCACGTGAATAGCGACATACACAAGACTGTACATGATCAAGTGTATATATGATTATTTATGATCAACGCTAGAAGTCATTTAATATTAAAAACGAAAGACAAAAAGTCACTGATGATCATGCATTACCATTCATGATCACGCATGACCATGTATCAATAATCCGAATACTCTTGCATCAATCATGAACGTTCATGCAGGGATTGGAAGTAACAACTTATGATTAAGCATGATCATTTCTGACCAAACATGACCAGTGTGTTTGACAATTTCACTACTTTAATTGTGAAAATCATTAATTTGCTAAGTAAATTGTAGCATCAAATTTATTACTGGAATTTAATTAGTGAAATTGTGAAATTCACAAATTAAAAAGTGAATAACAGCTTTACTAGTAGAAATTATGAAAATATCGCTAATTCATTAGTGAAAATCATTGATTTACTAGTGAAAATTATAGTATTAAATTTATTAGTGAGAATTCAATAATTTGTTGTTTAAATACATTGATTATAAAGTGAATATAGCTTCACTAACGTAATTAATGAAATTTTTACTGATTCATGTTAAGAAAGTGGGCATTTGAAAAAAAATCGATTTTTCTCGAAAATCAATATTTCGAAAACCGCTGGACAAAAAAATTGAAAAAAATCATAGAAGTCTTTCTCAATGGGGACTATAACATAAAAAACTATCAAAAAAATCGTAGATGCCAAAGCAGAATCGTGTCCGATTTGGCGTGGAATGCCCCATTTATATATGATATAAATAAGTAATTAGGTGAATGAATGGATATAATACAACGGTGAATCATTACTTTGTAAAAAAAACTTCGTAAGAAAGAAAAAAATTTTTTCTAATAGATCCTGATAATTGTTTAAGAGGGGTCTGAATTTTTTTCTCTATCACACTCAAGTTGACGAACGGTACTATCCTTGTAGCACTTGCGCAGTAAATGGAAACTTTGCCCAAGTTTTTTCTCTTAAACAAATGAACATTTTTGAAAAATGATAATGTAGATTAATGAAATTAACAATGTATGATAATGCAATTAAAAAAGATAATATAATTAAAAAAAGTAATAACAATAGTAATGCAATTTTAAATAATTTAATGATGAATATAATAATAGTAATAAAAAAAATAAATTCTTTTTTATTTGTGTAAAAAATACCTTTTTTTTTTATTTTTATTACTATTATTATGTTCATTCTTAAATTGCTTTGAATTTCATTGCTATTGTTATTACTTTTTTTAATTATATTATCTTTTTTAATTTCATTATTATTATATTTTATCATTATTTGTATTATTATTATTATTATTATTATTATTATTATTATTATTATTATTATTATTATTATTATTATTATTATTATTATTATTATTATTATTATTATTATTATTATTATTATTATTACTATTACTATTACTATTACTATTACTATTACTATTACTATTACTATTACTATTACTATTACTATTACTATTACTATTACTATTACTATTACTATTACTATTACTATTACTATTACTATTACTATTACTATTACTATTACTATTACTATTACTATTACTATTACTATTACTATTACTATTACTATTACTATTACTATTACTATTACTATTACTATTACTATTACTATTACTATTACTATTACTATTACTATTACTATTACTATTACTATTACTATTACTATTACTATTACTATTACTATTACTATTACTATTACTATTACTATTACTATTACTATTACTATTACTATTACTATTACTATTACTATTACTATTACTATTACTATTACTATTACTATTACTATTACTATTACTATTACTATTACTATTACTATTACTATTACTATTACTATTACTATTACTATTACTATTACTATTACTATTACTATTACTATTACTATTACTATTACTATTACTATTACTATTACTATTACTATTACTATTACTATTACTATTACTATTACTATTACTATTACTATTACTATTACTATTACTATTACTATTACTATTACTATTACTATTACTATTACTATTACTATTACTATTACTATTACTATTACTATTACTATTACTATTACTATTACTATTACTATTACTATTACTATTACTATTACTATTACTATTACTATTACTATTACTATTACTATTACTATTACTATTACTATTACTATTACTATTACTATTACTATTACTATTACTATTACTATTACTATTACTATTACTATTACTATTACTATTACTATTACTATTACTATTACTATTACTATTACTATTACTATTACTATTACTATTACTATTACTATTACTATTACTATTACTATTACTATTACTATTACTATTACTATTACTATTACTATTACTATTACTATTACTATTATTATTATTATTATTATTATTATTATTATTATTATTATTATTATTATTATTATTATTATTATTATTGTTATTGTTATTGTTATTATTACTATTATTTTTATTATTAATATTATTATTATATTATTTTAAATTTTATTATTACTATTATTACTGTTATTATTATTTTCAAAATTATTTATTTACTTCGAAATTATTGAATAGATCGCCGCATGGGCATTGTAGGTCATGTGGTTTTGCGAGAGTCAATCACGTCGTAGTCGTCTTGAGCGAGAGGCACAGCCGATATAGGCTCTTTCTCGCACCTTAAGGGTCACATAGTGCTGTTTACACGCACTTACGTGATACTTCAATGACGATCTGGTAGATTGAAAGATCCATCAACATGATCAGGCTTTTTGGGATTATCTATCTTTAATTATATATATTACCCTCCCAAAATTTCTGAGTGCCTCAAAAACATTTTTTGACTTTGTTTTACTAACCATTTTTTACTCGTCTGGCTAACATTAAGTGCTGACTAATTGATCTGGCTTTTTCATAAATCAATTCTTTACATATCTAACTTAAATATATATAAAAATCAAAATGCC
The DNA here is from genome assembly GCF_026212275.2 of Microplitis demolitor. Taxonomy (NCBI): domain Eukaryota; kingdom Metazoa; phylum Arthropoda; class Insecta; order Hymenoptera; family Braconidae; genus Microplitis; species Microplitis demolitor. Next base: position 15,801,635 of record NC_068545.1, read on the forward strand.
TCAAAAACCTTTTTTGAATAAGGAAATTTTCCTTTTTCAAAAATTCAAGGGTTGCCGGGGGACCGCTATCCTCCAGCCAGACCTTAACTATCTTTGTTAGGGGTCTTTCAGAGCCCCTCACAAAATTTTGCTAAGTGCCTCAAGAACCTGCCCAAAATTGCTCATCAGCTCTCGGACTATAATGTTTTATTGTTTTAATGGGAGTCTGTTTTCGTCATCGTGTCGATTGGATTGGCCTCATAGACCGACTTTTATCTGTCCACCGAAATTGTGATTGGTAGGGTTGTGTGAATAGTTCGAACTTACGAATTGTTTGTATCGAATCTAATCGAACTATTCGATTTCAACTGCGAATCGAATTATTCGTAGGTTTTTGAATTATTCGTAAATTTACAAATAATTCTAAAATTATCTCTGGAACGACTTAAAATTGTCATAATTTCTGTAATAATTAAAATTTCTGTCGGCAGTAAATAGAGCTTAGACAAGAATCTATAAAAAATTATTTTTGGTTACTTTAAAAAGTAAGCTTTCTGTTAAATAAAATTTGAATACCTTAAAGCAGAGCAAAATTTTCTCAGTTAGAGTCAAGCAATTTGAAAAGTTACAAATAATTCACAAACTTTCGGATAACTCTAAAATTGACGAATAATTAGAAAAATTACGAATAATTTTAAAAGATTCAAATTATTCGAATAGTTTCGAATTTGAAAAATTTATAATAGTTCAGAAATTCAAATCGAATAGATATATTCGATTTGATTCGACTCAGATTTGCACACCCTAAATGGTTGGTTTTCGTCCGAAATCAACGACAAAATATTTATCGTGTCGATTAATTACACGATATAGGCTTTTGTATGGTGGTGAGAAAGATGGTCCGACTTGGTCAATGCGTAGCAATACGTGAAAGCAAGTACTAAAGTTCCTGAAACGGAAAACAAAATGCTTGTCGTGAGGCAACATATCGGTTGGTGCCAATAAATTAAACTGACGTTTTTAAGTGTTGACGATATCATGAGATGATTTTTTGTTGGTGGGAGTAAGTAACTCACCAGTTAGTCGTATACCAATTCAGCCGGTGTCGTCAGTATGTCTTTTATGCGACGCGTAAGCTGAGTAACACAGCTGGTAATGTATCATACCATGGTTTTTCATGACACAAAAACTCTGATTTTAGTTAACGATAAAGTTGTTCAACGAGACTGTTAGCTTACGGATAATACGGCGTAGTGTGTGTTTTAATCTATTCAGTTTCAATAAAAATTATAAATGATTATAAAATCGATGCAAGATTTCGCCCATTCACGACAGTCTTTATTGATCGGTGATCAGGCGTATCGTTTCGGGACCAACTTAAGTGATCTTTTCATTCCAGGATGAGCGAGCATGTGTAGTGAGTTAAACACTTTTCTTCTCAGTGGTTCTGGAACATATGGTCGCACTGTACTTGAGGCAATGTCATAGTGCAATGCTAAGCCGTTGTAAAAATTTATCCCCCGAGCTGCTCTAAGCATTGATTTCGCTTGAGCAATCAGAGCGCCTATAAGTTTGGAAAGTAGATAGTTCATCAGGGACTGAAAAAGTGGATAATAGTTTGTTTGAAACCCGAAAGATAACAAGTGGAGGAGACCCTTTCCATAGGGTATGAAGAGAAGTTACGTCTCACCACTTATCCATAAGCAACGTGTTGACCAGCGCTGGGAAACTGCTATCACGGAGGGCCTTTCCAAGCCCACTTTGACACAGAGTCTCTTTATTTCCTGAGACGATAGTAGTGTTCGGCCCAAGAGAGGCATGGAATCCTGGTGGCTGTGGTTAGATACCACGCGCATTGAGGATTTTTGATTATACCTCCGGTTAATGTCCATCTTAATCGTTACTCGACTATGTTTTTCGGCTAAGAGTGTCACTTGGGTCGGAAGATGGGGGTGACCTCGCAGCACGTGTATGCCCAAAAGGGCGCAGAAACGGCCTTCGGTGAAACGGATGTGGACTTCGGTCCCGCTACATTAATTAATTGTCAAAATTTACGCGTTTCCATTTCAGCGTTGTTGTTTATTATAATAGCTGCTGAAACTCGACATCTTGGTTTTGTGAATTAACAAGTTCTTTCGATGTAGTGGCAGTAGACACTATTTCGATTTGCAACAATATGTCAGTGACAATCTTGTCATTACCCGACACATGTCTGATGTCAGCCATAAATTGCCGATGAAATTCAATCGGTGGAATTGCTATGGTAATGCTCTCTCCGCACGCTGCTGGAATCCGTGTTAAAGCGGTTTGTGATCGGTGTTAATCGTAATGTACTGACTTTCGAAAATATGCCGGAAATCTCTCACAGCTTCATAGATTGCATGTAATTCTCGATCATAGGTCGACGATTTTCGGATCGATGGCTGTAATTTTCAACTAATGAAGTCCGGGGGCTGCCAGTCATTATTTACACGTTGTTCGAGAAATGGCACTGAACCCAATTTCCAATGCATCAGTAAAAATTGTCTATTCTACGTCGGTTTTTAGGTGCACGAGAAATGTTGCATCAGCGAAAGATCGTTGAGTGACATCGAAGCGTTTCGCAAATCCGCTGTCCAGTTGACAGGATGCGATCCTTTGATTTTCGGCCCTTCCAGTACTTTATGTAACGGTGCCCAAATTTCCGAAACGTTTTTCATGAACTTTCTGTCGAAATTGATTGTGCCTAGAAATCCACGAAGAACTTTAACTGGTTTTGAAGGCTTAAGATTACCGATAGGCCTCAACTTTTTCCATCGATGGTGTAATGCCGTGTTTATTAATTGAATAACCAAGAGATTTGACCTCAATTTTGCCTTGCTGGCACTTTAAAACGTTTATCACTAGTCCATAATCATAGAGAATACGTCAAACGGAGTGATAATGGCCACAATCGACGACCGAAAAGCTTCGTTTTCCATGTAAATAGGTGGCAAAATCATTAACGTACTGCAACGCGTATTTATCAACTAGGTATAATGGCGAAGATCAGCTACTCTGTGAAGGCTGACAAATGCGTTGGCCAATCATTTTTCGGAACTCTTTCTGAGTAATTTTCTATTTCTTGGACAATAGGTCGTGGGCTTTGCAGGAAACGGGTAGACCAGGTGTTGTACGAATATGGTGCACCGTTGAGTGTTTCCTCTTTTTATTGTTGGACGGATCAGGCCGTGTGATGTCGGTGAACGCACATAGTAGTTTATCATGGACGGAATCACCGTTTACAGCCTTGATTTTATCCAATGTTGTTGCTAGGAAATAATTAGATAATGTCAAACCAGTAATGCCGTCACGTAAATATTTGCGTTCAAAGGCATACAGCTGATAACCTATGGGTGTTGTTTGCGATTTCATCAAGCCACGAGGAAAAACAGTTAAATCAGAGCCATTGTTTATTGAATGAGTGCATTAATTTTTTTCAATGATTTTTTTTAAGAAATTATTATTTAAATGCAAAAAAGTAAAGAGCGTAATTAAATAAAAATGTCGAAAAATTTTCAAGACATAATTTAGAGAAGTCATAAATGGTCTACAAAAAAAGTCCCATGACATTTTGTTATAAGTTCAATAGTTCGCCAAAAAAGTCAAATAATATCGAAATTTATTGTACTTTTAACTTTAACTAAAAAACACTTATGAACGGGTAGATTTATCAAAAAATGATAAGACCTTTTTTGTAGAATGTTCAATTTCCTACAAAAATGTGTGCTATTATATTCAATCTATTGATCTGTTAACGTGTAAAAACACTCCAAGTTGAAACAAAATTTCCTGTGTTATTTAAATGGGAAATGAAATTTTTCAATGAGCTAAGTTTGAAATCAAGATGGAATTTTTTTTTTCTTTCGCGAATTTTTTTTTCGTGGTAAACTATGATTTATTCCACAGGCACTTAAAAAAAATCTGAAAAGCGGTTGGACCCTGGGGGCGAAATTCCCAGCTATTTTCGAGCTCAGAGAGCTTAAAAACGTCATTATTGATAAACTTTTGAGCTCTTCGAGCTCCAAAAACAGCTGGACTGAAATCATACATTTCGCTCAAAAAAGTAACTTTTATCCAACGATCTTTGGAAAAATTGACCGATGTTTTGAACTTGTTCGAACTTTGGAAGCTTGTAACTTTTTTGTATTGTAGTTACGAGCATGGCTATTATGGACATTTTTGTAGGGAATCAGGTTTCCTATGAGGGTATGAAAGTCAAAATCGGAAAAAAAATTTTTTCTTTGATTTTTCCTCGAAAAACTGAAGAATAATTTTTTTACGTGTATTTTAAATGGGAAAATGAACATTTAAACCACCAGCTCCATTTTCGAGATATCGAGGTTAGGAGAATTTTTTTTTAGTTTCTGAAAAAACTCTTGAGACTATGAGACCTAAAAAAAAAATCTGGGCGTTGGTTGACCCTGCTTGCCGAAAGCCCCAAAACTTCCCGCTGTTTTCGACCTCAAGGAGTTCGAAAACATTAGTGTAGATATATCTTTGAGCTCTTCGAGCTCGAAAATGCTATTACATGCGGTTTTTTTAATGATCTTTTCAAGCTCTAACGTTTTACGTAACGTAAGTTACGTTTTATGCTGAAGTTTAAAATTTTAAAATCAAGATTTAAATAAGTTTTGACTCATATCAGAAACAATAAAATATGAAATATCCGAGAGAAATATTCAACACACACACACACACGCGCACACACACACACACGCACACACACACACTCGGCCATCATTCTGAAAATTGTCAGAATAGCTTTCTACGACCTCAAAACGTCGACATCTGATGAAAACTCGACTTTCGAAAATCGGGGTGAAACCAATAACTTCCCGAATTTTTGAAAATTTACAATTTTCTTAGCAGGAAGTTAAAAAAAAAAATTTAGTTTTGACACACCCGCAACATATTATAAGGATGTGAAACTGATGTTTCAAAATATTTGAATAACTAGAAAACAAATGCCTTCTTCTCTTGTTTTATAGATACGCAACTAAAGTCAGTCAGTCTTATATTGACAACTAAACAGCAAACATCTGTATTCAATATACTATATCTCTCTCTTGCTTTCTATTAATACTGTTAATTGTGGTGTTGTTATTTCTAATATAAGTGTGTTATTATTATAGTGTATGAGTGATATTAATTGAAGATGCCAGTTACTGCAACATATACAATCATTAAATTATGTTATTTTTTTTTTTCATAGTAAAGAAATCAGTACTCCGACTAATAAGCCAGAACCAATTGCACTGTATTGCGAACACTTATAACAGAATTCATACTCAGTATGATTGCTCATCCCGGGACGATCCTCTGTTGACCTCAAATTTCGTTTTTCCTTATCCAATAATTAAATGTACAAATCACTTTAAGCGAATTTATATTGAATCGGATGATGAAATAAAATCAGTAATTACTGATGTTGAAGGTGTGTTTAAATACAGTTTTGTGAATTTCATTAAATAAAATAATTTTAGCCAAGCTAAATATTCCAGACGATGAAACGGGAGAAAACGTCAGTTATCAATGTGTATTACCAATGGACGTACACGGATCAGGATATGTACGAATGCAAATGATTAGCAATAACAAGGCAGAAAAATTAGTAATGTTTTTATTTTCATACTGATCTATTTATATATTTTGTCGCATACTTTAATCGCTAATTGTTAAATGTATGCAAATATCGTTAAAATTGATCATGTTTTCATTTTAGATGCTGCCATATGTATCAATAAATCAATTTAGTTTTGACATTGAAACGTTTTCACATCATATTGCTGAATGGATATGCAAAAAGTTTAAAAAGAAATATTGGCACTGCATTGACTATGACATTGAAATAGTAGAAGTGTGTGCGATAAGCGGTGACATTATTTGCATGCTTATGATGAAAATTGAAGCTGATGAAAATTACATAAAAACTATCGGGTAAAAGGATTTTTAGTTTAACTAATTATATCTCATTCTTTTTCCTACTTTTAATTCATCAGGAGTTTGTGATCAACAACAGAAATACCAATCAAAAATCGCGTGAATAGCCTGATGTTAATATGTGATGATCGTAAGCAGATTCACGTGAAAAAAATCATGTGTTGTATGTATGTATGTATGCATGTTTTTTTTTTCTCCGGGAGTAGAGGATGCTCGCATCCTCAAGTGAACCCTCAGATACCAGCAACACCGGGACTCCTTAGGCTTTACTTCAGTGTGTGTTGTTTTGCTTTTTGGAAGAAGAATTCCTTCTTATCTTGCCCTTTACCTTACGTCTACCGTCCTCATAGAGATTAGGAGTTCAGGCAGTGGCACTTCTTATCTAGTTTTTACCTTCCTCGGAGTCTTAATGTAGGTTACTTCCTGTATCTGCCAGCTTTCGTTCCTCATTTGTCCGTTTCATGGTTTGGAAGTTCTGCATAGATGTCCGCTCTTTCTCTTATCAGGAGATCTATTGGCGGAATGCCTGCTATTACTTGTGCTGCAAGTATCGAAATTGTTCTGTATGCTGAGATCACTCTAATTATGCTCATTCTCTGAGCCGATGTTACCATTCTCCGTAGGTTTGACTTTGCCATGGCTTCTGAACATACTTTTGATCCATAATGTATTGTGGAGTGCACCACGTTATTCAGTAATTTCCTTGTTTGGGAATTAGGACCTGTCGCATTCATCATTACTCTGGTCAGGGATGCTACAACCTTACTGGCCTTAGACGAACATTGTGCTACATGCTCTTTATAGGTAAGCCTGCAATCTAGTTGCACCCCGAGGTATCTCAGCGATTTTTGTAGGGCAATATCGCAGCCTTCTAGGTGGAATTCCGGAAGCTTATAACTGCGTCTGTCTGTGACGAGGATCGCTTTGGTCTTGTTTACTGCCAGAGATAACCCATTCTCTTTAATTCACTAGCTTGCCCAACGTAGACTATGATTAAGCTGTGTTTCTAGTGTCGCTGTAGTGTCAGAAAACAACACTAGCGCTATATCATCAGTGAATCCTACTATAAGAGTATCTTCAGGTAATGGGATTTCAATGAGCTCATCATACATTAGGTTCCATAGAAAAGGGCTAAGTACCGAGCCCTGGGGAACTCCTGCAGTGACCCTGTATTTCTGCAGTCCATCATCAGTATCATAGAACAAGACCCGTTCTGTCAGATAGCTGTCGATTGATTGTATCAGGTGCGGTAGAAATTTTTTTTTCGCCATAGCCACAAGGATCTTATCCCATCGGGCTGTGTTAAAAGCATTATGTATATCTAGCGTTACTACTGCGCTGTAACCTTTTTTTCTCTTCGTGCCTTGCTTAGCTTTTTCCGCAATATCTACCACGGCTTTAATTCCATCGATAGTCGATTTACCCTTGGTAAAACCAAATTGTCTGGACGAAAGTTCATCTACGTTTTTGAGATGTTCCTCCATTCTGGCCAGCAGTAGCTTCTCAAGTAGCTTTCCTATTACGTCCAAGATGCTGAGAGGTCTGTACGATGACGGGTCATCAGGTGGTTTGTTTGGCTTCGGAATAAGAACCAAGCGTTGTCTCTTCCATGGTGTTGGGAACTCCCCTTTGCTAAGGCAAGCATTAAAGGTCTCTAGTAGTTGCTGTGGCCAAATTTCCACTACGGTTTTTAATATGTCACCAGGGATATTATCTAACCCGGGTGACTTACGTGGTGGCAGTCTTTTGGCAGCATTCTGCAGTTCTGAGAGGCTGAATAGGGCTGGCATATCTTCTTCATGACGCATCTGTGGTCGGGATTGATGCTGAGGAAAGAGTGTGCCCCCGATAACAGCCATACGTTCTAGCTTGCCAAGTCCTGGCGTCGGTTGGCTGTTCTTCAGCTTATTAGTTACTATCTTGTATGGGAGTCCCTAGGAGTCATCGTCGATTGCTTTACAGAGATTTTTCCAGCACTCTCTTTTGCTTCGGCCAATTTCTGCCTTCAGAATTTTCTTTGTTTCTTTATATTCTAGTTTAGCTTGTGCGGTGTCCTTCTTCCTTTTAATTCTTTGCATCTTCCTTCTAGCTTTTCTTCAGGATTGCCTGAGTCTGCTAGCTGGGCTAGTTTACCAGTTTGGCTTTTAGCCGTCAGGGTCTTTTTGAATGCTCCTTCATCCAGCTTCCGAAGTATCCAACCTCTTGCTTGCGATGGTTTTGTAAAGGGCTCCTTGCCGCAGGTTAGTGCTATCTTGAACTCGATGTACTGATGGTCACTAAGTGTGTAGTCTTCTAAGACTTTGCAATCCGATGTATACCGAGAAAGTCCTGGTGAAGCAAATGTTACGTCTATAATGGTTCCCGTCATGCCTCTTCTAAAGGTATTTGAGATACCTTCGTTGAGGGCCGTGTATCCAAGAGATGCTACCATTTCAGCCAAATGACTTCCTTTACGGTCTGTACTTCTTGATCGCCACACTGGTGATTTAGCATTAAAATCCCCCGCAACGATGATTCTGGCCAAAGTAGCTGCCCTGATATTATCCTCAAGGTCATCGATCAGCTGCTCAAAGGCTTTCACTGATAGACTAGGTGGGTAATAGCAGCTGTAGAATCTGGTTCCTAGTATTGCAGCTCACACATAATAAGGTTTAGTAACCTCAGCCGCTTTTTTAGTAGAGTCTTCCGAATATTTCCCGGAATTTGCCTTTTTATAGTGTTCGCAGACAAATAGAATATCTACTTGCTTTTCGACAGATATCTGCATTAGCAGGTTTTGAGCTGCGTGTCCTCTGCCTAGATTGATCTGTAGGCAGTTAATCATCTCCGCATTTTCATAACCTCAGCCTTGTAAGACTGACATTTCGAGCTCTCTAATATATGGTTTGCCCCTCCTTCTGCCTTATTGTCGCTACAGATAACACAGTGGTAACTATTCTTGCAGTTTGCTACTTTATGTCCCTCTATTCCACAGAGCCTACACTTTTGCGACGTCTCTTCCCCTGTGCACAGGCTAGATGTGTGGCCAAAGCCTAGACATCGGAAACAACGCTTAACTATCGGTTTTTCTCTTGCCCGGCATAATACACAGCCTATTTGTATTTTCCCTGCTTTGGTGACGGTATCGGCTGTCTCGATAGAGGTAAGCACAATAGCCTTCAGTGTGCGGTCTAAGTTTTCACGTAGTGATTTGACTGGTCTGGTCCGAGCGTGCGTGGCTTGATAGATCACAGATTCCTTCTAGAATTTCTGCCTTGGTTGTAGCAATGTCCAACTCGAAGATTTCCAATATAACTCTGCGTTCCACTGTCCGTACCTATCCTTCATCTCCTATGGCCTCTGCTACGGCTTCTTTAAATTCGTAAATATTGCCAAAGCCTTGCTTAACTTCCATCAGGAGCCCTCCAGCTCGTGTGGTCGTATACCGCTTATCTGGATCCCGCATTTTTGTGGGTCTATGTTAGATCTGATCTTACGTAAGGCATCGGCATACGACTCTTTGTTTCTCAGCTTCACCGCTACAGCTTCCGGCTTTCATTGCTTTCTATATTGCTTTTTCCGAGTATTCATTGACCCAGAGTAGTCATCGACTCAGAGTTCCTGACTTTCCGTTTTTTCTCATTCAGAGCTTCGGGTGGGCTTGAGACCCTTCTTTTCTTTGGGTCTTGGTTACTATTGACAAGAAACGCATCGAGTTTGTTTTTCCCACGTGGTATTTTATCCGGCGTTGTACCAGCTCGGCCACTGGGGTAGACGCGAAGTGGTCTATTTCATTTAGTAGTTTGAGTGCTGGCTTCTTTCTATACCTTTTCCGTAGGTGTCGCCACCTTGCACACGTTTTCGTTCCTTAACCGCGTCTCAATTCGCTCAGGAAAGTGGTCAAGGTCTTGGTGGAATACGTTCCTTGCCTTTGTCAAAGCCTCCCAAATCAAGCTTCTAAAATCAGTCAACTGTTGTATATACACTGTAGCATCCTTAATGGCATCACAGATAGTTTTGTAGACATTTCTCGAGTTTTTCACAATGGTGTCTATACGCTTGCCGAGCTTCGCAACAGTAGCGGCCTCTTTGGCCTCAAGCTTCTGAATTTCCTGCATGTATTCTACGTTCTGCATGTCAGTCGAGATGCTGCTGGGCTGCTTATCGCAGATCCCGCTTTCATCACTTGATGCGATGACGTTAACTTGTCCCTTGGCCAAGTGACCCACCAAGGGCGTCAAACAGTCGCTTAATATCGACGCCGAGTGGCCTGTTAAATCACCACTCAGCGCCGCGGCTGGGGTATCCCTCCCCTGCTCCGTAAATTGAATACTGTTACTTGCGCTATTCATGATCTTAGTTAGTGTTGAAGGTAGAAATGGAAAAGGTAGAGTTGGTCAAGAGAGACCAGACAGGAAAGAAAAGAAGATTACGCCCCAGGCAAGGTGAAGCATGGCGTAAATCTAGCTAGGGACCCTAGGATCGCCAGTTCCTGTACCCACAAGGTGTGAGCCCCTAAGGGTTGTATGTATGCATTTTTTTTTTGGGTTGGGGGGGGGGGGGGAGGAAAAATCTTCAAAAGACACCGACGGGTGTAAGTTGAAGATGATGGTTGGTAGTGTGAGATTTTTACTCAATAAAAAACCTCCTCTTCTCGTTCCCTGCGTAAAGCAGGGAAGACTGGGTTGGAACCGCGTTAGCATTACTTCAACCCAGTCCGCGTTGAGTCACATGACGCTTGCTCAAGGTCTTACTGGTCCCTTTCAGCGATTTTCACTCTTAAAAAGCGCTGCGCATACGCTGTGATCTTGACCCAGTTTTCTTCGCTTTGTAGCATGATGTTTATGAGGCTTTGCGGTTTTAGGGCTTTTCCCAGGGACGTTTCTGTGTCGTCCCTTAAATTTTTCCAGGGCGTGCACTTGAAGAAGGTGTGCTCGACATCATCGGCTTCATCCGGACAGTATTTGCACGTTAAGGCGTGCTGTCCATCTGCCCTTGACTGATGTCTCCCATCTACCCTACCATTTTTCCAAGGTTTCTTTTCTTACTTTAGATCTTGCTTCTCTTGGGTCGCAACCATTAGTTTTCAGGTCGTAAAGCTTGGCTCTTTCAGTCGGCAGTAGGTCTATAGGCGGAGCTTCGGCTATGACAAGCACCGCGTCTTCGGAGACTGTGCGGTAGGCACAAGCTACTCTAAGGGCTCCTCACCGCTGCACTGCTGCCATTTTTTGCGATACGTCTTTCGTTCCAATGTTTGTGCTCATATTTCAGCTCCATATAGCAGCACTGAGTGGACCACTTCCAGGAGAGCTCTCCGCTTTTTGGCACACGAGCCGATCATATTTGTCATAATTCTGGATAGGCTAGATACGGTCTTGCTAGCCTTTGCACACGTGCGTTCTAAGTGCTCGCGAAATGTCAGTTTTGCGTCTAAGTGAACGCCCAAAAAGCGGACTGACTTTCTAAACGTTAGCGTCAGACCGTCGACGGTCGTGCTAAACGGTTCAGGGAACCATTTTTGGCGTGTTAATACTACCATCTCCGTTTTCTGTTTGGCTAGCTTCAGATGGTGCTGATCTAGCCAGGGCGCGACCGCATCGATGGTGAAATTGACCAGTACCTTGGCCTCCTCAACGCTGTCTGCGACAATAGTAGCTGCGATATGATCCGCAAACGCTGTGAGCCTGTCGGGGTAAAGGAATACCGAGCAGCTCATCATAGTCGGTGTTCCAAAGGTCAGGTCCCATCACGGAGCCCTGTGGTACACCAGCTGTTATCTTGTGGCTCTCTGTTCCTTCGGTGGTTTCCACGATGAGTGTTCGATGGTCCAGATAGCTGTCTACCATGGTCAAGATATCACTTTTAACCTGAAATCTTTTCCCCAACGCTTTAAGGATATCCTCCCAGGATGCGCTGTTGAAGGCGTTCTTTACGTCCAGTGCGAGGAGTATACAAACTTTCCTAGACTTTAGGCTGCCCACCCACGACCTTGTTGCAATTTCTACAACCTCATTGATAGCCCCGATGGTAGATCGTCCTTTCCGGAAACCGTGCTGATTTGTGAAAAAATCTCCTGTGGATTCGACATCTTTTTGGAGTCTGGCTTGAATTAGTTTTTTAAGCAGCTTCCCAGTTATATCCAGCATACAAAGCGGTCTGTATGATGACGCTATGATCGAAGGTCCCTTTCCTTTGTCGAGAAGGACGAGTCTTTGTCTTTTCCAGACGGGAGGGAACGTTCCAGTTACAAGGCATGCATTATATTTATTTAACAGGATGTAGGGGGATTTCTGGGCAGTTAGTTTAATTACCTGCGTTGATATACTATCAGGACCAGGGGCTTTTCCGAGTTTCAGGGTTTTTACTGCGATTTGCAGTTCCGAAATAGTGAACTGCAGCACTTCAGCGTTATTTCTGTGGTGACCCTTCTCCCGCGCTGAATGCTTTAGAAAAAGCTCGGCAACGATCTGGTTCATCATGGCTGGGCTTTTTGGCGGCTCCGGTAGGGTTCTACCAAGCTTTTTTGCGACTATTTGGTAGGCTTTGCCCCAAATATCGTTATTGAGGTCGTTGCAGATTTCGGTCCACAGCTTGCCTTTACTTTTCTTGATGGCTCTATTAAGCTCCTTTTTGGCCAACCTTGTAGTATGTATGCATGTATGTATGTATGTGTGTTTTTTTTTATTTTGGCGTAGGGATAGCGCGCTATCCAGGAGATATCATTTTGGCACGGACTCACCACCCTGGGACCGCTTTCGCATTGCTTCAGGATTGTATCCGTCTTCGCTTTCGAGCTTTCTTCTTTTTAATTATTATTCCTTACGCCCCCCAACCACTTACGAGATTAGAGGTTCGGACACTGCAACTTGCCTTCGTTCAGCGTCTTATTCCTTCTTTATTACTCTAGTAAGTAAAAATGACATTAAGAGCAAGACCTCCAAACTTCCGACCGCATCAAAAAATTAAAGAAATCAAATTTAAGCTTGGAATCTCTAGATTGAAGATCCTTTAGCAATTTTTTTTCTTTCGGCCATGATTATTGCGTAATTATTTGAAATAGCTTGAACCAGAAATTTTCTAAAATAATTTGTTTTTTTTTGGTCTACAGGCTTGGGGAAACTTTTTCAAAAAAACCAATGAAAAGCTTGGTTAGCAAATTCATTTACTGTCTTTGTACGACAATTCATTGCTGAAATATCAGCGTTCAAATGAAAAAATATCGTTTTGTCGTTGGTTCGATTATCGATATCTTTAAGGGCAGCTTTAATAGTTATTGGCGTAACTAGTAGGGTAAATTATTCATAACGCATACTGCGCATTAGAGACGAGTGCTAACACATCGCGGATGGCGGATTATGATTAAACCTACATGTTTCGCTCATAACTTTATTCAACTCATGTGTGCTATTAACGTTTTATTAATTGCCTGAAATGCGAAGCCTAAATAGTTGTTTAGTGACATGGTGAAAAAAAAACTTATAATATTAAGAATATGACAAAATTACAGGGATGTTGATTTAATTTAACGGAAATTCAAATTCAATGTCAAAGTTTTAATTCCACGTTAAAAACATTGGACATCACGATCTTGGCTGCTCGATGGATAACAACAGGGAGTTGTAATTGCCCAATATTCAGTTAGAGTCCGAAAGATAGTTGCGTTTATTTTTATTACGTCACAATGGCCGGAATGGTAGACATCTTTATTGCGTTTTGACAAATAATTTTTTACCAGTCGGTAAACGGCCATTTAGGATTCAGATTCTAGGCATGATAAAACGTGAATAGCGCATATGCGTTGAATAAAAACTTGAATGAATTCCTATATGAATTCACATCTTAGTTATCATACAAATTGATCACACAAATCGGTAACACTCGCTCGTACTTCTCGGTTATTATTATTCAACGATAATAATATTAGACAAAATTATAATTGTACTAGTTTTAGTAAACAAAACGATTCGCTTAAATTCGATACAAAACTTTTGATAACGAAAGTAAATAAAATATCATTTTATTTTTATTTGCACACTCCCACACATACAACGGTGAGTCTTAATCTAATACCTGACGAATGACGTCTCAATATGATACACACTCGGGCTTGACTGCCGTAGCAAATAAGATACAGATAATTCAAAATTTTCAGAAATGCACCAAATAAAATAAAATAAAAGAATGCAATATTTTTTCACCGTAACTCGATCACATAAAGTTGTCGTTCCTTTATCATGCGTAATTATAGAGTATCAATTATCTAAACCGCACAATAACACATTTCGTTTATTCGACTCACCAAAAAACAAAAATAACTCTGTAATACACCAATATCACGACTGACACATTAATTTTGCTATCGTCAGTAATTTGATTTTTTGAATTGTGCAATAAACAAAAAAAAACATTCGGGTACTTGTTAAGCTCAGCAAAATTATACATAAATTTTTATTTAATCAAATTACTCAATTACTGGAACTCAAATTACACAAACCGGGCTACGTTACACTTCACCCACCGGTCACTCCTCTCATTTCCTCCAGATCCTGACAGGCGCCAGCTGACTTTTATTTCCCCGGTATCGGCAACCGGTCTAAACATACACGTAAATTAAAACCTAATATCTAAATCCTTCGGATATGAGAGCAATGAACGGGGATAGCGGCATGTCCTGGTGCGCTCAGTATGCTAGGTTGTAGAGAGAGGGTCGCGGTTCTTAGGACGTGGAAGAAGTCGATTAATTACATTTAATTAAAATAAAATAAAGAAAAGAAAACTAAATGAAGTGGCCTAAACGGTCCGCGGTCGAGTTACTCTCGGTCCATTAAATGAATAAATACCTGAGTAAGACACCCGGAACCTCTCGTGGACGACGAATCACATAATTTAACACACTTCCAGATAAATAATAAAATAAAATAATTAATGCGGTAAATCAGGACGACAAATATCACGACAAACAGCTCCAAGAACCTTAAACTCAGAGCCACAAGCTCCAAAACGACATCAGTCAAGGGTGTGGTCGAGGCCTACCTTGGCGGCTCTCCGACTCACACCACTCGCTCCAAGGCTCCCAACTCGACTACTGGATCTGCTCGTACTCGAACGACTCCGCATCCCA
This sequence comes from Microplitis demolitor, assembly GCF_026212275.2. Taxonomy (NCBI): domain Eukaryota; kingdom Metazoa; phylum Arthropoda; class Insecta; order Hymenoptera; family Braconidae; genus Microplitis; species Microplitis demolitor. Next base: position 15,816,675 of record NC_068545.1, read on the forward strand.
ACTCTCTGACACCATGGTCTTCCCTCAACTACTCTTCTCCAGTCTCCCACTTCATTCACTCGCACGCTCTACTACTTTCAGTCACTCTCACATCCTCACTTCTCCATCCATTCTTCCCCCACCACATATAAGCTGTAGACTCACGGGTCTTCCCGTAATGTCGCTCCCCGTGATATCCGAAGTTAGCAAACCTTGACTTCCTCGAGCATCGCAAACGAGTATGTATCACACCTTCGCACGTACTTCGTCACATCTCGGAACATGTTTGGCCAGTAGTAGTATAAGGCCAAACGGTGATGAGTCTTATCCACGTCCAGGTGACCTGCTTGCAGGGTCTCATGATTTTCCTGGAGCGCTCTCTCTCATCTCTTTAGGTAACACCAATTTCCAGGCGTCGACTTCATTGTCGATGGAATGATTTAGCCGGTGGTGATACCCGCCAGTCGGGAAATCGATTGGGCGCCCGCGTGATATCTCGGCTTTTACGCAGATACCACGGGTCTCGTACCTCCTAGTCCAGTCGGCCTGGAAAAAAGTGGTTTATTGGCAACTTTTCGAGAAAATGGTCCGATTTTGGATTTTTTTTTTTTTATACTCAGAAAAATATTCTAAACATTTGTGTGTATGTAGGAAGGTGTGCTTTTTTTTGTTTAAAAAATAGAATTTTTGCGTTGAGCTTTAAATTAAAATATCTCCGAAACTACTCAAAGGTAGTCGAGACATGCTGCTTATGAAATTTAGAGAATTGAATAACGAACAAAATGAGCCCAACCTGATGTCTCTACGACCACTAGTTTTCGAGATATTAATTTTTTAATGAAAAAAAAAACGCGGTTCCACTCGAGCACTTATAAACAAATTGCTGTAATTCCTCGAAAAATCTTTTGATTCACTTCGTTTTTTTCGAATTACAGCTATTGTTATCTGCTATAAGGGAAAAAATCAGCTTAGCTCCAAAAATTTTTTTGGAATTTATTTGAATTATATTGAGTTTTTCGAATTTCTGCATTAAAAAATAGTTAAAATAAGAAAAAAAATATTTTGATTGCATACAAAAATTTTGCCACCACCAAGGAATTGATATGAAAAAAAAATTTAGCTTACAAGTTTAAATAAATATGAGCTCTACAGAGACTTGAACTCAACTCCGAGATAGTGCGCGTGCGCCATTCCCCTTAAACCGTTGTCGGAGAAAAATCGGGGTAATAATAATAATGTAAAGCAAATAGTAATAATAGTAAGCGGCCGCTCAGATACTCAGAGTAATTTGGTTTTTTATCTTTTTTGTAATTTATTCTTTTTTTTTTTTTTTAAAGACCTAAATAACTTTTAAAAAATCGATTTGACAATATAGGTAACAATCGATTCCAAATTTTATGAATCGTCCAGAAAACCTATCGATAAAAGATTTCGAAAGCTTTTTGCTGTTCTTCCGCCCAGTGGCATGAAACATTTTTCTTGGTCAGCCTAGTCAGGGGTTCAGCCTCGGTAGCAAACTCTACTATAAATCATCAGTACTAAGATGATATACCAAGAAATCTTCTCATCTGCTTGAGGTTTCTTGGTATCGGGAATTTATGACGGGGAACTTCTCTTACTGGAGCGGAACCTGTCACTATAGCGACCTCGTGAACACACGAGTCTGCTGGACTGACACACACACACGAGTCCCCTGGACTGACACACACGAATATACTGGACTGATACACGTGAATCAAATGGGCTATTATACTCTGGATTATGGTTCTTGTGGAGAGTCGAGCAACCTGCCACGACTTCCTGGAAACTCCATATTGGCCCGACGAAATTTATTCTGACTCAAAATGACATGTTTTTTTTAAATATGTTGGACTCAGGGCTAAAAACAAAATCATTTTTTTTTTCCCAAAATTCATAATTTTGAAACAAAAAAAACTTCTCTGAAATTTTCAGGATCTCTTAAAATTCTTCAAAGGTATTGTAGTAAAAAATTTGAGCCCAAAATTTTGTGTCGCCATACGATTTTGACAATTTTTAAAAAGTCAAAATTCTATAAATTTTTTATTCTTAAAAATTCTTTTCAAAAATATTTTTATTTTTCAATAGCCCCGCGTTTGCTTTAAAACGAACAAAAGACCATTCCTGTATCTATAATAGTTTTTGAGATATTGCAGGACGCATGATGCGAAGTATCAGAGAGTGCTTTACGATTAAAAATTTTTTTTTGCCTCACTTCGGCAACTATTCCAATTATTATATCTTTGTTAGTTCACGGAATTAAGATAGCTTACATACTATTGTGATGATAATTTAATGGAGATTAATTCCATACTTATCAAAATTTTTTTTAGTGCAATAAAAACAGAAGAACATCAAAATAGTCTAAAAAAATTTCCTGTCTGTCAAGTGTATGAAACCCGTATAGACTGAAACTTGCGAAAAATCTATCAATTGAGTCAAATTTTTTTGTTTTTTTGAATTCTTCGAAAGAATTGTAAATCACCTATCGTGAATAGCTAGGTAACTCTGAATAAAAAAATCAAGAGACTGTTTATCTACATATTTCTATGTAAAATTAACATGGGTTGTAATATATCTATTCCTATTATGTACATTTATCCGACCAGAGGCGCTTGCGCTTTACCGTCCTAGTACAGCTGTTTTTTTTGTTATTATTTTAGAAACGTTGATTTGTTGATTGATCAATCCATCTATTGAATCAACTGATAATGTTAGCCGCTCAATACACATTTTTTTTGTATTTTTTTTAACTTCCTGCTAAGAAAATTGTAAATTTCTAAAAATTTGGGAACTTATTAGTTTCACCCTGATTTTCGAAAATCGAATTTTCATCATATGTCAATGTTATGAGGTCCTAGGAAGCTATTCTGACTATTTTCAGGAGGATGTCCGATTGTGTGTGTGTGTGTGTGTGTGTGTGTGTGTGTGTGTGTGTGTGTGTGTGTGTGTGTGTGTGTGTGTGTGTGTGTGTGTGTGTGTGTGTGTGTGTGTGTGTGTGTGTGTGTGTGTGTGTGTGTGTGTGTGTGTGTGTGTGTGTGTGTGTGTGTGTGTGTGTGTGTGTGTGTGTGTGTGTGTGTGTGTGTGTGTGTGTGTGTGTGTGTGTGTGTGTGTGTGTGTGTGTGTGTGTGTGTGTGTGTGTGTGTGTGTGTGTGTGTGTGTGTGTGTGTGTGTGTGTGTGTGTGTGTGTGTGTGTGTGTGTGTGTGTGTGTGTGTGTGTGTGTGTGTGTGTGTGTGTGTGTGTGTGTGTGTGTGTGTGTGTGTGTGTGTGTGTGTGTGTGTGTGTGTGTGTGTGTGTGTGTGTGTGTGTGTGTGTGTGTGTGTGTGTGTGTGTGTGTGTGTGTGTGTGTGTGTGTGTGTGTGTGTGTGTGTGTGTGTGTGTGTGTGTGTGTGTGTGTGTGTGTGTGTGTGTGTGTGTGTGTGTGTGTGTGTGTGTGTGTGTGTGTGTGTGTGTGTGTGTGTGTGTGTGTGTGTGTGTGTGTGTGTGTGTGTGTGTGTGTGTGTGTGTGTGTGTGTGTGTGTGTGTGTGTGTGTGTGTGTGTGTGTGTGTGTGTGTGTGTGTGTGTGTGTGTGTGTGTGTGTGTGTGTGTGTGTGTGTGTGTGTGTGTGTGTGTGTGTGTGTGTGTGTGTGTGTGTGTGTGTGTGTGTGTGTGTGTGTGTGTGTGTGTGTGTGTGTGTGTGTGTGTGTGTGTGTGTGTGTGTGTGTGTGTGTGTGTGTGTGTGTGTGTGTGTGTGTGTGTGTGTGTGTGTGTGTGTGTGTGTGTGTGTGTGTGTGTGTGTGTGTGTGTGTGTGTGTGTGTGTGTGTGTGTGTGTGTGTGTGTGTGTGTGTGTGTGTGTGTGTGTGTGTGTGTGTGTGTGTGTGTGTGTGTGTGTGTGTGTGTGTGTGTGTGTGTGTGTGTGTGTGTGTGTGTGTGTGTGTGTGTGTGTGTGTGTGTGTGTGTGTGTGTGTGTGTGTGTGTGTGTGTGTGTGTGTGTGTGTGTGTGTGTGTGTGTGTGTGTGTGTGTGTGTGTGTGTGTGTGTGTGTGTGTGTGTGTGTGTGTGTGTGTGTGTGTGTGTGTGTGTGTGTGTGTGTGTGTGTGTGTGTGTGTGTGTGTGTGTGTGTGTGTGTGTGTGTGTGTGTGTGTGTGTGTGTGTGTGTGTGTGTGTGTGTGTGTGTGTGTGTGTGTGTGTGTGTGTGTGTGTGTGTGTGTGTGTGTGTGTGTGTGTGTGTGTGTGTGTGTGTGTGTGTGTGTGTGTGTGTGTGTGTGTGTGTGTGTGTGTGTGTGTGTGTGTGTGTGTGTGTGTGTGTGTGTGTGTGTGTGTGTGTGTGTGTGTGTGTGTGTGTGTGTGTGTGTGTGTGTGTGTGTGTGTGTGTGTGTGTGTGTGTGTGTGTGTGTGTGTGTGTGTGTGTGTGTGTGTGTGTGTGTGTGTGTGTGTGTGTGTGTGTGTGTGTGTGTGTGTGTGTGTGTGTGTGTGTGTGGATGTAAACTCTCCATGTCTTTTTAATGAATTAACCGATTGAGATGGTTCTTGCGGCAATCGAAAGAGTTTGTTGGCCGTCTATTTATCTGGAAATTTCAGATTGATTGATTAGACGACTCTAAGACATTCAAGAAATAAAAAAAAAAGATTTTTTTTTCGTTTTTTTTTTTAATTTTTCAGGCACGATTTCAAAATCTAGCCGGCTCTGAAATAAAAAAAAGCGCGTCGATTGCCACCTCAAGTATCTCCATCGGTTCATTCGATCGAGAGATATCGTTGGTGAGAAAAATGGAGAAAAACGGTATTTTCCAATTATCTTGGAATTAACTCATCTAATCAATTCCTTAACTTAGGCAGCTCTAAAATTCAATAAAACGCGTTGACTGTCACATTGAACGTCAAAATTCGTTAATTAGTTCAAAAGGTATCGACAATGAAAAGTTTAAAAAATAACATTTTATGTCATTTTTCCCGGATAATCAATAACAGTGTTGCCAACCTACCAACTTTTTATATTTTAAGGTTTTTTGGCTAGTTATCAATATGTTATGCACTTATTCCGTGCTACACTGCATTTTTTACATACATTACTTGTTTTTTAGTGTATTGACTCATAAATCAACAACCGAACCCAAGGTATATGCCTACTTGCATGATTTTTTGTAGTGTCCTGAGTACGTTAACAGACTCGTCAGTAAGGCTATGTTAACGCACTCTTGCCTTAGACTACATCTCTTACTAGTACGCACCGGCGTTAAACTGTGTTGTGAGCTTCAGTCGAACGCTATACTAGCAAGGGAAGACGGATACATTCCAAACTACTTGCAAAAATGTGTTGGGTGAGCTGTTATACACCTTGAAAGTATTAAAATAACAAAAATATGCCAGTTTTTCTCTATTACAAGAGTTCAAATTATTTAAACTCTTAGTTGATCCTTTCTATCGCCACCGTCCATCTTACGATATTAAATAAATTATTATTATTATTAGAAAATTTATTTTGGAAAATTGCATGATTTTTATGTTATTTTTATCAATTTTGTACACTTCGGCAGTGTAGAGTCTACACGTGGCAACATTAACCTTTCCATCAATATTAGCAAAGTAGCGGTGGAGTGACTAATAAACCGTAAAAAGTCAATTTTTGTATGTTTTTCAAATCGATATTATGGATGGAAAATAATTTTGAACTTCCCGCTAAGAAAATTGTAAATTTTCAAAAATTCGGGAAGTGATTGTATTCACCCCGATTTTCGAAAATCAAATTTTCATCAGATGTCGACGTTTTGAGGTCCTCGGAAGTTATTCCAACTATTTTCAGAATGATGTCGAATTATCGGTGTGTATGCGCGCGCGCGCGCACGTGTGTGTGTGTGTGGATTTGAACTTTCTATATTTTTCAAATGAATTTATTTTCCTGAAAATTCCAGATTGATCGATTTCAAGGTATTAAATAAATACAAAAAAAAATTTGTTTTTTATTTTTTTTCAATTTTTTGGAAACGGCTGGTTTGGTTGATTTTAAAATCTAATCAGCTCTGGAACATAATAAAGCGTGGCGAATGCCACCTCAACCATCTTAATTGGTTAATTCGTTCGAGAGATATCGTTGGCGAAAGAAATAGAGAAAAACGGTATCTTTGAAGTGACTTATCCTATCATCCCTAAATCTAGGCAGCTTTATAACAAACGAATGCATTGATTATCACGTAAAACGTCAAAATCGGTTAATCAGATCAAAAGATATGGGCGTGGTAAAATCACAAAAATAACAATTTACCGCCTTTTCCCGGATAACTCCGAATATAATTTACCTCATAGGCCAAAAATCATACCAGCTCTACGTCTTTATGTTTTTTCTCGATCACCACATAATGTTACGCACCATGTTCTTTAGTTTAAATGATATTATCGGCAAGAAAATAAAAAAATCACCGTTTCGAAGATTTTCCTTGAATACTTTATATATTAATGCTCTCATCTGAGTCAAAACTCATTTTAATCTATATTTTGATCAGTTATATGAATTTCTGCCTGAATACAATTGTTTCGTTGAACAAAATCGTGAATAAAAATTAAAAAAACGCTTGTTCATTAATTATTTTTGATTTTTAAATTTTCAAACTTGAACGTAAAAGTAAATTGCTTGAGAATGTAATCCCAATAATTCTTTTGAGCCTCTTGAGCTTGAAAACAGCCGGAAGGTGTTGGGCTGGCCCACAGGGCCTACCGTCGCTCAGATTTTTTTTTTCAAAAATCAGAAATAAGGCTTGTAAGGGAATTCATTCTAGTTTCTAGAGCTGTCCTCAACATGACTATGTGACCAATAGTTGCTGAAATATCGATAATCAAAGACATTAGGATACTTTTTCATTTGACTGCTGATATCTCAGGAGGAAATTTGGCACGTTTTATTGAGTAATAGAGCTAATTAGATTTTGCAATCAATCCATAAAGTATACTAAAAGTTGTCCAAAAAAAAAACATTTCTCATAAAATTCTATTTTTTGAATAACTCAAAACATACCGGCTGATCAAGCTCATTTTTCTACAGCACCTGGGATTCAAGAAGCCGCTTCGAATACCACCTTAAAGATCTATATTGGTTTATCAGTTCAAAAGTTTTAGAATATTTACAAACTTTCGTATGTACATACACACATACATACACGCGGACATCCTCTTAAAAATAGTCAGGATAGCTTCCTAGGAACTTAAAACATCGAGATGTGTTCAAAACTCGGTTTTCGGAAATCGAACTGAAACCAATAACTTCCCTCTATTATTGAAAATTTCCATTTTTTTAGCGAGAAGTTTAAAATGTAATACCTCTCATTAAAAAAATGATTTACTCAATAATGACATTAGAATTAAGTTCAATAAAGATCCGGTGAATCATGCAAGGTGCCGTTAGTAGTTATAAGATTGAAAAGTCCAAGGGACTCATTAGTTTGCAGAAGCAGCCATTTGGTTAGCGTGTGACTCGGACGATCACCAAATTAAGTAGCATTAAGCAGGGTTACTACCCTCGTAGCTATCTTAGTCAAGATCTTGAAATCACAGTATATACAGATATAATATTTCGCTGTATTCTCCTTGACTTGCTCAAGATTTGCTCTAGAATTGATAAATTGCCACTAGGGTACTTAGTTGGGTGACCGCTTAGCCACGCGTTGAGCTTGAACAGAAGTCTGTGTGTCGACTGTACTGGCAATGGGTTTTCTCTGTGGTTTCCCCTTGCCGCTCCACTCCCACTGCAAGGTGGGGTGTAGGGAATCACGTAATGATGCAGTACAGCAGGCACAAGTCGGGCTACAGCCGCACGATAGAGGCAGAGAGTAAGAGAAGAAAACAGTTGCGGTTGAAAGGCAAAAGTGGAAATGGCTCTAGAAATGAAAAAAAATGCAAAATTAATAATTTAACAGCTTATATAATCATATTGACCTTAATATTATAATATATTTTACGTGTATGCCCAGAAGGGTGCGGCAACAGTCTCTTGTAAAATGGAGGCAGACCTCGGTCTCGTTACATTTATTAACTAATATAATATATTTGCTAGTTCACAAGAAAGAAGAAGCTATATGACGGGTTGTCAATTTATGTGGAACGTTGATACAAACCAATATAAAATAATAAGTATCTTTCCTGTTACTGAGTTATCAGAAGAATTCAATGCTGGAGCAGTGGAAGATTGGAGCCCTACATGGAATCCAACACGTAATTTTATTTCAACACTCAGAAAAACAATTAAACAGATTTACGCTCGTCCAGTACGATACATACATCATTCAGCAGGGTTTTCAGGTTTGAATACAAATTTCTATTACAATTTTTTACTTATAAACGCCTATACTAAGATTATTTTTAATAGATTCACTATCTCGAATAATTGATATGGACAACTTAACGGCATTCTACTTGACAACAATGCCTGAAAATAATAGATTATACTGAAGAACAATAATTTTTGAAAATTCAAATATGATGGGGCATTTATACTGTTTCAAGACTTCAACATATAAATATCAATGATTTATTAAAATAAAATTTATCACTTCATAAACTCGTTTTCATTAAGTTATAATGTTTTGAAAAGTATACCTGAAAAGTATAACAGGGTATATCTTAACCTTGAAGATAATACTCGGTTTTTCAGAACCGGAGATATTAATTTAAAAAATCTGGGCCGTTGAAATATACAAGAGTGAGAGAGGATGAGGGATTAAATTTATTTAACACAACTTTTAATTAACATAATAAATCAGATTTTATTTAACCAATAACAACCTGCCCACCAGGCTTCTATTCTTCTTCTAATTATTATAAAATTTCTTCACTGAACTTTTATTCCTTGATTACTAATGAGTCCCCTGGACTTATCATTCTTATAACTACTAACGGCACCTTGCCTGATTCACCGGATCTTTATTGAACTTAATTCTAATGTCCCCTGGACTTAAATTATTATTAATTGCCTACCGGCCTGATCCCCTGGATCTTAATTTAAAAACTTAAGTCCTCTGGAATTATTCTATCACCCCCCTCCCTCACACACACACATTTATCTATTTAATTGTCCACCGGACTTAACTCACACACACACGCTTTACGATATACTAAATTCCCCTTTTTACACACTTTTTTCATTACACCAACGGACTACATTTCTTTATTATTAATTTTCCACTAATGAATTTTATTGTAATTCTATACGATAATTTATCAATACGTTTGAATTTCACGTAAATTTTCCTTTTTGGATTTATTGTACTGTGAAAACTTACGTGAAGCCGATGATTCTACTTTGGACTCTTTTTCTTAGACTTTGGACTCACTTACTGACTTTCCATCCAATCTCAATTTCCATAATTTTTACTTTACGAATTATTAGCGGCTGAGGCAGCCGTTCGGTACGCGCGTGGCTCAGGTGATCACCGTAGTTAAGTAGCATCGAGCAGAATCACTACTTGGTTGGGTGACCGTTTAGCCACGCGTCGGGTTCGAACGAAGGTCTCTGATCGTTAGGCGCGGGATGAAGATCCACTGATCGGTAAAATGGGAATTTCATCGACCACTGGAACTTCACCCAAACCGAAACTGTACTGGCTAGGTTTTCTCTGTGGTTTCCCTACGCCACTGCATCTCCATTGCACGAGGGAGGTAGCAGGGCATCATCGTAATGATGCAGTACAATCATAAGCACAAGTCGGGCCACAGCCGCAAAAATTAAAAAGAGGCGAGAAAAGGGAGAATTTGAATGTAGTAAAGTCTTGTAAAACACTATGAGTAATACAAGTAAATAAAAATAAAAAAAAATAATACTTTACGAATTATTCTAATGAAATGTTTTTTTAAAATTTATAATTAATTGCTACGTCCCTAATATAATAAATTAATTTAATAGTTAATTCTGGCTTTCCTGCCGAAAACTTATTCTATTGAAGACACAGGATTGTTAACGCTTCTTATAACTTTACATTCGGTGTTAATTAATTTACTAATTCTCGCTTTCTTGCTGAGAATTATTTTACCCACAGCACTACTATGCTAACAATAAATTTTGCACTTTTCACTGGATGTTACCCTTGGCGTCAATCTGAATTTCCTTAGTCTTCACTTGGTTTCCGGCCTCCTGGACAAGGCTTACGGCAGATGGACGTCCGTTTAGCTTGTCGGCTCGACTGACTCTCTACCGTTGTCCTATTTCAATCGCGATTTCGAACAAACCAAATTAGTGAATGAGATTTTAAAATACTTGCTACTATGAATAATTTGCGGAGTTAACGTGGATTAAATCCTCTTCGGAATGAAATTTACTCCGAAAGTGAGTTTATTTCAATATTGAAACTCCGAATCAGAGAAAATTCTGATTTAAATAAAATCCACTCCGAAATCAGTCCGCAGAAAATACAAACTTCCTATTCACGCTGTATGCGGAGTGGTTTTTTTTTAAACTCCGAATCCCAAGGAGTGAATACGGATTTAAATAAAATCCGTGATCACTTCGAATACACTTCCGATTTTTAACAGTGTGATATCAATTAAATCTTAAATAGAAAGCAAAAATGTTTTTTATAAAATTTCAGATACTTTCGGTGTAGCACGGTAATCTTCCTGATGGTCTCCCTTGTCGTCCAGTTGACGGTCATGCTCATAATTTTGCTGACGCTATCGCTCACCATCTTGCTCGTCAACTTGGTGACGCTTTGATCGACATCAAAATGACGGTTTTGCTCGTCATCTTGCTATCGATATTGCTCGACATCTTGTTGACGATCTCGTTCGACATCTTGCTGACGATTTTGCTCGTTATCTCGATGGCAATCTTGCCCGATATCTTGCAATCGATCAGCAAGATAAGCAACAAAAGTGTCAGCACGAATACTTGCAAAATCACTAGCTGGCTAATTAGAGAGATTACCAGCGATACAAACAGCAAGGTCACCTGCAAGACGTCTCCTAGAATGATCGGTAAAAATACTAGCAGATTAATTAGCTATATTGCTTACGTAATCATTAGAAAAATCATTAGCAAAACTATCTTTGCGATAAACAGCATGACTATCAAAAAGATAACTAGCACGGTATCTAGCAAAATGGTCCACAAGATGTCCAGCACTACTACCAGCGTGATAAACATTTAGATGATTGCCAGGACCTTCAGCGAGATGCTCACCAAGATCACCACGTCGTTACCTACATCACTTCTTCGTCACTTGGAAAGGATGACCACTGCAAACATCAGCAAGATAACTCACAAGACATCAGTAAGACGGTCAGCTAGATAACCACTAAGTCAATTAGGTCAAACAGCAAGATTACCAGCAAAATAAACAGCAAGAACACCGCAGCAAAACAATCAGCAATATCACTAGCTAGATAATTAATAAAATAACGTTCAAAATTAATAATTTATTAATAAATAAAAGTATTTACAGCCAACATTTTAAACTTATTACTTTTTTATAACACTAAAAAACATTTTTAATCTTGAATTATTTATTAATCTTTCATTTCTCTGATGCTTTTACTTGATTCTTCTTCGCTGGATTTTTTAAATTGTACAAGAACAATGTGACACATCTATTGAGCTCTGTTGTCGTCATCTGGTTTTCTTTTTTTGTATTCTGCAATGTAAACCCTAAAACAATATGAAACATATAGTTACTTAGATAAAATCAACAATTTCATAAACTAAAAGTAGGAGAGTCACCCCCATACTATGGACCGTGTACGAAATTTACTGATGATCGCTCGCCGTATACTCCTCCAATACAGCCCAGTCTGAGATTACACCCACTATCCATTCAGTAGCAAACGTTAGGTCTAAGATAGACTAACGCACACCGGATCTCCGAAAAGTTGGTGTATTTCCCCTATTCAAGATGTCAAAATTGAGGCTTGCCAGCATGTCCAGGAGCTCATTTCCCCGCGTATCGCTATACTCCATGCCCCATTCGATCGATTTTGCATTAAAACCACCACCTATTACGGTTTCTCCTTCAAGATTGCGGAATACTCTCGAGTTCGTCGACCCTCTTTCGGAAGTTAGCAATAGGCTCGTTGGGGTGAAATAACACGACACGACGGTAACTGCTGGTGTTTTAACCCACACAATGCCCGTCCCCGATGCACTATCACGCACAGAAAGGCGACTTTGATCTGGGATCCAAATTGCCGCTGGGCCCGATTGGTAACAGTACCAATTCGGTCCAGACACAGAGTGATACTGCTCTGAAATAAGAACAATATCAACTCTGTTGTCACGATTTCTCAGGTAAAGCAGATCAAGGGCCAGTTTGCATCGTTGTAGATTTGCCTACAGTACCTTAGCCATTTTTACACCGTCCAGAACCCGCCATGTGCTCAAAGGTTCGCCCGCTCCCTACTGCTGCACAGAGATGTCAGCGCGGACGCTTGGTACAGGCCCTCTACTGGTGACCCGCTTCACCACACTGCCAGCAGCAACCGCCCCGGTCCTCCTCAGCCTTGCACGAGCCCGCAAAATGACCCAGTTCTTGGCATCGGTAGCACCGCTCAAGTCGCTCCCAGCCGCGGATTCGGCAAATCAACCAGCTGACTTTGACCTTTCCCAAAGTCTCCAAGGTCTTAGCAGCCTCGATGAGAGCGCAGACGGCTCCCCATTTGTTGGTTTATGTGATAGACACATTTATTCCGTGCACACTCCCATCGGTAGCTTTCATCAGGGCCTTTTTGACCTCTTCAACCGTCGTAGCAGCGTCCAGCCCGTCTACTACCACCGTGGCGGTAGGAACGAGATGGCGCACCTCCACGCTTCCTCCGGCTACCTCAGTAATCCTTCTACCGAATGTCTAACGATCTTTTACAAATCTCTCGAACTCGATAAGAAGACCATCTTTTCTGGCAGTCCTTACGGCCTTAGCCCCTAAGCCCAATTCCTCCGGGTAAAGCCCCGAGCGCAAAGCCCTCAGAATTTCACCAGAGGATTGGGACTTACCTGGGTCTGTTAGCACTGCCTCCGGTCGTTGCTTCCTTCTCGACCTCTAGGCATCCTTGGCTGCTGTCGTTTGTCCCGTCCCTGGTCCGGTCCCTGGTCCTGGTCCCGGCCCCGTCCCTGGTCCTGGTTCCGTCGTCTACCATACCCTGAACCATGGCTGCCTCTTCCTTTTTGTTGCTCTTCTTTTTCTTCTTCTTTTTCTTTCGGTCCACCCGTTGAAATGGTACCTCCTCCGGCTGCTTTTGTTGAATTGACTCCGGCTCCCGCTGAGTTTTCTGGTTTGCAGCTTCGATTTCACCATTTTTGGTGCGCTGCCTTCTCCCATGCGCAGTGACGACTGTGAAAGTGCCGTCAAGCTGCCGCAGCACATTTTTCTCCGGTCCATCAGCTGGGCTAATTGCAGGTCTCTTTTTCTTTCAAAGCACCGGTGTCTTCAGTTGACCGCAGACTCTGGGTCCATTGGGGGCTATTGGGCGTTGTTTGCCAAGGCCCTGTAGACGGTCTGGTATGCGCGGCCCCAAGGGTCATTGTCAAGATCGTTGCAAATGCTTTTCCAGCACTTACTTTTGCTAGACTTGATAACTTTTGTTACGTTCTGGCTCTACTTAAATTTAAATAAAATTTTTAGAAACTTTTTGTTTTGAAGTTTCGAATTATTTATTCGCCACGGCGGGCGAATAAACGATTCGACACTTCTTAGAATCATAAATAAATAATAAATTAATAAATCGTTACTTTGTTGGCGATATTATATTATCCATCACCAACAATGTAACGGAAATCTCTTGCGAAAAGAAAATTACCGTAGCTCGCAGATAGTCTAAACAGATGACGATGCATGAGATCTGGGCCACGATGATTCTCTCATAGAAAACCTGAGATGCACCGTTAACACTTTGATGAATGTATTTAATCGAAGAGCAGCAGGATCAGTTAGTTGATCGCAAGATCTCAAAGAGCACAAAACTCTGTACAATTAACTGACTGATTTGCCTGTCTCCATCGGTTTGAAGGAATAAAACCTAAATTTAAACCTTTGCATAAATCTTTGTCTAAGAACCTTATAAGGGGCGAGCGCTTACTAGCTGTTCCACCCTTCCTTTACTCAGAGTGCTAATCAGCAGTTCGGGCTCCTTCACCACCTATCATAACTATTTAGTAACTGTATTAAGCGTAATTGAACGGAAGAATAGACGCTATTAAGCACAAAGAGCTTTGATAAACTTTTTTTAAGAAACTGCAGACACGTCTGAAGTGTACGAAAAATCACCAAGGAATGATGGACAATCGATGACTCTATCAGGTGGTGTCGATATGTTCGTTGTACCCCTAATTATTCTTTTGGGTGTCTGTAATTGGTTATCAGTTTCTACCCGAGCGTCTTAGCCAATTAGAGACTCTCAGAGGCCCTAGTACCCACTACTAGTATTACCCCACCTAAGGGTAAGTGTGGCTGGCTTGCGTTCCCCCGCCAACTTCCGAGATTTTCTGGAATTGCGAGCCTCTCGCTCTAACTGTAGCGGCACGGGTCGATGTCTTCGACTTTGCACCTCAAACCATAGGGGGTGAGAGGTTCACATGCCTCAACTTGTTGTTTACACTACAACACTGTAACTTATAGACGCAGTAACGTCTTAATCCTTTGTAACTCGAGTACTTAACAGAGACTCTTTGTAGTTCCTCGACCTGTAGACGAATATTTTCATCGGTATTCTTTAGCGGATTATTTGAGTGTATTACAATGAGAATTTTGTTTTTACACTCGATACTGAGAATTATGACAGAATCGTTAACTTATGTTTGTTTCTTCGAGACTTCGAAGTACGAAATATGATTCCTTATATAATTTAATCCCCCATGTATGTTATTTTTACTTGACTAACTTAAATAATATTTTAAGCTAGAGATAAAATAAAATAAAATAAAGTGAAACAAAATAAAATGAAATAATATTTTATGATCGGAATTTTTGTAAACTCTAAGGATTAGACAAAGGTATGAGCTAAACATAAACTGGAATTTATAGTTTTATTTGTCAGATTAATAATGACTAATATTCTGTAGCGGGAATTATTTTTCTTTATAATTCCTTAATTCAAAAATCAAATTACTTAACTACTTGAATAACGAATTCTAACCGAAAAATCTAGAACTAAAAATTGCAAACAAATATACACAAAAATGGATAAATGATGCAAGGCTTTTAGGTGTTGTGGGCCTTTTGTTTTGGGAGCTCCACGTTGGGCGCCAATTTTATAACACAAAATCTATCTATGCATACGTTAATACGCTAAATTTTACGCTACAACTTCGTTTTCTATCTTTAGCCTCCAGTCTCAATACTAACAGCGCGCCAGGTAATTTTTATCGCTGGAATCACCAAACCAGTAAATCTTATAGTAGAGGAGACCGTGGGAGATCGACCTTCATCCATCGGATAACTAGATGAGACATATTTTTTATCAAATATAATTTATTAACAAACATGCCTATGATGGCTTGGCTATCAAAAAGTGTTCATGGCTATTTTTAATTAAATTAATTTTAATCAATTTTTTTTCATCACCTTCACACTTTTGATAACCGAATGAATTTCATTTCAACTGATAGTTTTCAACACACAGAATATGCCTTCGTAGGCTTGTCTATTTATTTCTGTGCATGGCTACCTGCCAAGCAGATGTAAACAGGTAAGTCAATATAGGAAACTGTAGTGTTCTGATAACCAATCGAAATTGGTATCATAAGTAAGATATTTTAATGACAAAACTAATCGTATAGGCTTGTCTGCAAAAAATCGTTCATGAAATATTATTGTCAGGCTACAAAATTTTAAAATTGGAGCTATTTGATAGGTGCGAGAGAGAAAGTAGAGCGACCGAGGTCCGTGTAATAGATCAAGACACAACATAGCAGCTACACGCTACCTGACCGTTGAATGTATCCGAGTGCGCATGCTCGCATACATGTGAGTGACAGAGACAGCATTGATTTATCACAGTCGACAGTAATTTTAAACTCTAATTTATTATAACTCTAATTTAATTATATTAGAAATACTTACGACTTTAAAATAATGAAAAATAAATTATTAAATATATTAATAATAAAAAAAAATTAATTCAACTAAATTTTTTTTCATTTTGCAGCTAAATTATAAAATTTTAAAATTATAAAAAAATTTATATTCATTATTTAAAATATATTATAGAGAATAATCTATATTATTAAGAGAATAAGGAAGATTTTGGTCCCGCCATATTTACATGCTAAAATGAGTTAATGTTATTAAATTTTATATCGTTAAAAAGATCTTGACTTGAATTTGTGTCTTTTTATAGTTTAAACACTTTTTTATTGACAAATATTGAGATAAAGCGATTTATCTATATCATTCGAATTACATTAAAATTACGCGGGAAAAAAAGACGGTCGTATTTATTTTCTTTATTTAAATTAATATTTTAATTTTCTGGCAAGGAATCTTTTTTTTCTGTGTACTTTATAAATTTCGTACCGATATTTAGGTAGTCACGTAGTGACTGCAGGTTGCTCGTTACAGAAAGCCAATTTTAAATGACATATTTTAAAAGAATTTTCTTTAAAGTCAATTTATCCTCTTTCATTTCACACAAAAAACACTTTTTACTAATTTTTGACATCTTAATAAATATTATTTAGCACGTGTTGTTTTGTTACTAATAAATTATTTTCGACTCTACCTGAGCATGCGCACTCGGACACATTCAGCGGTCAGGTAGCGTGCAGCTACTATGTTGTGTCTTGTTCTACTACACGGACCTCGGCCGCTCCACTTTCTCTCTCGCACCTATCAAATAGCTCCAATTTTAAAATTTTGTAGCCTGACAATAATATTTCATGAACGATTTTTTGCAGACAAGCCTATACGATTAGTTTTGTAATTAAAATATCTTACTTATGATACCAATTTCGATTGGTTATCAGAACACTACAGTTTCCTATATTGACTTACCTGTTTACATCTGCTTGGCAGGTAGCCATGCACAGAAATAAATAGACAAGCCTACGAAGGCATATTCTGTGTATTAAAAACTATCAGTTGAAATGAAATTCATTCGGTTATCAAAAGTGTGAACGTGATGAAAAAAAATTGATTAAAATTAATTTAATTAAAAATAGCCATGAACACTTTTTGATAGCCAAGCCATCATAGGCATGTTTGTTAATAAATTATATTTGATAAAAAATATGTCTCATCTGGTTATCCGATGGGTGAAGGTCGATTTCCCACCGGCTCTTAGACTATTAAGAATTAGATGAATTTTCGATCTGTGGAACTATCTCAAAACCACGCATAAATAAAACTGGATAATTTTTAATCTGTGGAATTATCACCAAAATCACGCATGAATAAAAACTTAAACTAAAATGCTCAGAACTTATAAGCAAAAACAAAAACAGAGACTGGAAAACTAAAACCAGAGTTACGGTATGCCATGGTGTCGCTCAGTGTGTAGGTTTATGGAGAGAGGGAGTGGCCCGGAGTACATCATTCAAAATCGATGTAGATCATTAGTGAATTTGCAATTTTTAGTTAACAACAATAATCTCAAATCTCTATTTAACAATTACAAACTACTGTAGCATCGTACAAATAATTTTTCTTTATAACAAAATACTGAATCAAATAATAATAAAGTTTAATCTTAACAAAATTGAATTGACATCTAAATGATGCGTAACAATACATCAGAAATAAATTTATTAATCACTAGAGCTAAACAATAATCTAATAATATTCGGTAACTAAAACAATAAATTATAAAATCAAGATTCTAGAACATTTTCTTTAACTAACTACTAAAACTAACGTACATGGGTCTCATATTGATGTTAATTAGACGACAAGTGGTTTAATAATTAAACATATTTCTTATAATTATTTTATAAAATAATATTAACAATAAATCGTGAACATGACTCTAAACTGTAACCATATTCTCATGATTCTTTCAGTTCTTGAATCTTTTCTTTAATTAAAACAGTAGTATGATATCTCAAGAATTTGACTCGAACTCAATTAATTATTAATAATTATCATAATTAGTTCATACCTAATTACTGATGAATAAAATATCAAGTAACAACTTACACTGTTTTAAATAATACTTTTGTAATAATAATTTCAATCTGTAGCTTTCTGCAATGCCATGATACTGTAGCGCCATTACTGGACACGTCTGCTCGTTTTGAGCGACCAGAGCCGAATGCTTACGTCCGTACTCTTCGAAAGTCTCCCTTCGACTTCTCTTTTCTCAATAATCAAAATCCATAACAAACTAAATCTTATCATTATCAATAATTGACCTTTATATTCTAAATCCATAAATCAATTTCCAAATTCTACTATATCGGTAACTGGAGGCTTATACCTTACCAAACGTACTTACTAAACCTGACTTTGAGTATGGATATCCTTGGTAGTTGCTCTCCTGGAACAGACTTCAGCTGGGATCGTAAAACTTAAAAACTGTGACCTATGACTTCCTCGGCGATACAAGTGGTCATAGCTTGTCTTCTGAGGCCTGTCAGTCTAAAATATTAAAAATGACTAAACGGCTTCCACAACAGCAACGGTCACAAAATTACTGTTGAGGCCTGCTAAACCAAAACTCAAACTGATCCCAATCTTCATTCATCAGATTCCTTATATCTTGGAGCCCTAACATTTCAGCTAGACCTATGCAATCTACCAAGAAGTCTTATAGGGATAGAACTAGGTTCTATGATCAGATGATACCGGGTGACTAATTCAAGTCCCGCTTCACAGTAACACTGACCTCCACATACTCAAAATTCCTAAACTGTAAACCAAAACTCAACTTTTTCATTATCTCAAACTTTAATCATAACCATATTCCATACTCAAATTCTATATTTCTGATTCTAATTCTTAATTTTTCTTATTAAAAACCCATAACTGTAGCCAAACGTTACTTTGTATTAATTCTCAAACTATATCTTAAATCAAAAATCTGTATCAAAATCGAAAATTACTGTAAGCTAAATTCTAAGTCTTGAGTTACCATACTCATAACTACAATAAAGTCAGTTGGTGCTTGTGACTTTCACTTTGATTCGACCCCTATGCGAAAAATAACGTCACAATATATATATATAGTGACTAGGATGAGGTTCTTGGAACTGAATCAATACGATAAATAAATTATCTGACTCCAATTATTGGTGTTAACAAAATAATAAATAATTAATTTTATTTAATTAACTATATGATACAAAATAATGCTGGTCGCATTAGATACGTGTTAGCTAGTTGTCGTGTATGTCTCAAATTGTACACGTGTACTATACTGTTATAACAGGGCTATGCTGTTACTCTGGTCGTCCTTAAATTACCTTTTTAAGGGCGCCACTGGAAGTGATAACGGCCTCCCAGAACCGGATCTTAAATCGTCAGGGTCGGTGTAGTTTGTTTAATTGTAAGAGAAGGATGAGGAAGGATAACTTATAAATAATTTACTTCTCTGATTGACACTTTAAACCTTTTTATTTTTCCAATAACCTTTTTAACCTTTGTTGACCTTTATAAACTTATTCACTTAGAACCTTTTATAAACCTTATACATTATACCTTTTATAAACCTTTTAACATTATACCTTCTAAACCTTAATTAACCTTTTATAAACCTTTTAATATTATACCTTATAAACCTTAAACCTTAATTAACCTTTTATTTATTTACCCGCAATATTTCACTCAATCTACTAATTTATTTATTTCCCGCAATAATATCTTCACTAAAATTAGCCAACTACCTTTGGCATTTCCACACACTCACACGCACAATAGTTAAGAATCGCTTAACCTTCGCGATACTTAATTACTAATTTTTCCTTTAACTCCTTATTTATTTTCTCTCACACACTCACTCAATAATTTCTAAAAATCGCTTAACCTTCGCGATACTTATCTACTAAATTTTCCATTAAAATTTTTATTTATTTTACTCACATACTCACTCTGTCCCCTGGACTTATTTTACACACACTGAATTTAAAATAATTTTCCCGCAATAAATAAATTAATTAATTTAGAAAGTTATATAATTATTAATTAATTTATTAATTGATTTTCCTTTTTCCACTTTGTTGATTATTATTCCTTTATCCCATTTATCACCAATAACTTGTAATTTCACTACCACACGACTTTTTCTCAGTCATTCCCTCGCGACGTTACCAAATTTATTCGAACTCAAGTTCCGCCATTATTCTTTTCCGCTTATATCACATGTTCCTTTTCAGGTACTGGCTCATCGCAATAATTATTCTTATTTTTCTTAATACTTTTTCTTTCATTAGTTCCTATATTTGATTAATTAAATTTATTTATTCTTATTTAATTTTTGCGTGACTTTGACCGCGGACCTTTTTATAATTTCCCCGAGATAATTTCTTATTAATTTTACTTTATTTTATTTATTTTATTAATTTTACTTCTAATTAATTAATATTCGACTAGCAGCTAAGACTAAATTCAACAGTTTCCGGTGCCTGTGTTGCCCGACCCACCTGGAAACTTCTAGAATAATTCCGGCTACCAGCCTGGAATTATTCCACTAACGCAATGGCTCCGGCTACCTGCCTGGAGTTAATTAATTACTTAATTTTCATAATTACTTCAGAGTTTAAATTATAATTTTATTTTACGAAATTAATTATTTAATTTGCGAGAATTTGGGTTAAGACGCGACGCTACCAGACGTATACTAAGTATTTAATAAAATTTTCCGGCTTACCGCCTGGAATAAATTTTATAAATACCTCTACAGTTAAAATTCTCCAGATCCTTTTCTCGTCGTGTCTTTGTCCGGATCTCATCTTATTAATCGTCCTCGTAATTAATTTTGGTCTTATTGTGGTTCCGTCTCTCTCTCTCTCTCTCTCTCTCTCTCTCTCTATACTCTCCTCTCTCTCTCTCTCTCCTTCAACTCTCTATCCGTTCTCTTCTTCAACCTGTTATAATCGGACGCAATCAGTACTATTTATAAGAAATACCGGCTACCTGCCTAGTATTTGTTAATAAAAATTGAGAATATCATCGCTTGGTTCCACAGTAAATTCAAGCTATTAATTAAAATTTACCTGGTAAAATTAAGTTAACGGCGTCTGTTTTAGCGTCTGTTATCGCGTCACTTCGTTGTTTTCTCCCCACGTCTCTACTATTCGGACGTCCCGATGGTTAATGCCCGATTCTCGTTCCGGTCCCCGTTTATAATGGCTCACGCACTCTTGACTTTGGTTGTCCTTTTCTCTCCTACTTAACTCTAAGTGGGGTCGACGGGAGAGCAAGTGAAATTTCCATTTCCGGACGACTAGTCGCTACCTACCCGGAATACCCTGAGTAATAATGTCACATGACCGACAGTACACATAATAGATTTTATTTTGAACTTAATTGAACGCGGTAAATACAAATTTACCCCGTTACACTATGTACTTGTGTGTACTGTTGCTACCGAATATCGTATCCGCGTGGGGGAAAATGTTCGGCGATCGATGACGATCAATTATTGACGGACTTATCCGAAATTATGAATATCAAATAATAAAAGTAGTGACGTGGTCGCTACATATATATATATATATATATATATATATATATATATATATATATATATATATATATATATGTAAAATGAGCGAATAAACTAATTGGATCTGGTTTAGGCGAGGTGAATTGAACAATGGAAAATTACACAGATTTTATCACAAAATAAATTATAGATTTATTTACATTTATTTAGACCTTAAAAATTATGAGAACTTATGTTCAAGCGAATGCGACTAGAAATTAATACGCGATAGCGAATGCAAACTCACAGTTATTTTATTCACGTATAAATTTACACGTGGTCAGTAACGGTTAAGTCAACAATAATTAATTAACAATTAATTATTAGCGAAAGAACAATTTATTTATTCTCAATAAATAGCGGCCTTGATATACTGTCTAAATATTGAGGATAATTTAGCGTAGCGATTTAGTTATAATTTCACACAAGTTAATTACTGAAGCGGTTCAAGCACGAGGTTGCAAGTAGCAAAGACACGTTGTAGAATGAATATTGGTAGCGTCGTTGAGTTGTCGAGAAGCTTGGTGTCGACGTGGCAGCCTTGCTGCATATAACGAATTTTCCTATTGGCTTAAAAGCGCGCCAACAGGTATCAGTTGATAGCGAGCTCTCTCATGGGCTGACCAATATAAAACGAATTTTGTGATTGGTCAGCTTGTAGCGGGTTCTCAGGACGTCTTGACACGATCCTGAGTTAGAAATTGTATGTGCCGGGCCCAAATAACGAGTGACCCGGCACTATTCTGACCTTCAGTCAGTAGCGAGCTCGGCAACTCCCGAACCGAGCGGAAATGCACGAAGCTTGATTCAAATTAATCAAGCTCGTGACTGAACATTCTCCCCAGCGCTGGCGACGGTGTCGACTGGATTGTCCTCTGGAGAGTGAACTGGCAATACACACAGCTTAGCGATTGGTCGTACAAGTTCCGTGGTAGCGGTCTTTAGCGTGACTACTCGAGTCAGGCCATCTCTGCCTGGATGTAATGCGAGTACTCGAGCAAGCGGCCATTTCGATGGTGGGAATCTTTCATCAGTCAACGAGACTAATGAACCCAGTTTGATATTGTTTTGCGGATTATGCCATTTCGAAATAGATTGATGACGTTGTAGGTACTCTGATGACCATCTACTCCCAAATCTCTGGAACATTTGTTGTAATTGTTGCCAGCGTGACAACGTAGCTGAATTATTTTCCAGTAGCGAGGGCCCAGGTACGGCGATTAGCGGTTCACCGATGAGAAAGTGTCCAGGAGTTAGAGCGGTTAAATCTGCAGGATCTTCAGATAGCGGAGCTATCGGTCTTGAATTTAACACAGCCTCAATCTGTGTTAAGACTGTAGCGAGTTGGTCGTAAGTCAATAGCGATTCACCAATAGTTCGTTTGAGATGAAACTTGATTGACTTTATTCTTTCTTGAGCGTGGCGTCTGCTCCTACAAAATTTGTACCACAGTCCGAGTATAGGATACTGCAGGCGCCTCTTCGACTAGTGAATCTTCTAAATGCTGCGACGAAAGCGTCAGTAGAGTAATCGGTGACAATTTCAATATGTATAGCGAACGTAGCGAGACATACAAACACAGCGATCCATCCTTTATAGGTTTTGGCACCTCGACCTTGGAAGGTCTTCAGGGTTACTGGCCCAGCGTAGTCTATTCCAGTGTGTAAGAATGCTTTAGATGGTCTTACACGAGCGGATGGCAATTGTCCCATTAATTGTTGTGCACGAACACCTCTATGTCTTGTGCACACGACGCAGCGAAGAATGTGTGATCTGACTGGAACTCGACCACCTTCTATCCAGACAGATCTCCGTAGATTAGCGAGAGTCAATTGAGTTCCCCCATGGAATGTTCTTCGATGCGAATGATCTATCAATAGCGTACTTAAGCGTGATGACCTTGGTAAAATGGCTGGATTTTTCTGTTCATCATCCAGCAGCGAATTCTTCAAGCGACCGCCGACTCTGAGTACTCCGTTGTAGTCGACGTAGGGAATCAATTTAGCGAGGTGATGATTTCGATGTAGAGAATCACCATCTTTCAATAGCTTCAGCTCTCGCGAATAGTACTGACTTTGAGTATACTTGATCAACAAAGTCTTAGCGAGTTCCAGGTCAGCTGTAGAGAGTGGTGTGGCCAGTGAGGACTGTGGCACTTTTTTAAATTTAGCGATGGCACGAAGACAGATTCCAAGAGTGCGAAGTAAAGGTGACAACTTAGAGAATTTTTCTAGTAGCGTGTATAGCGGGTGTGAATCTGCCTTAAAGATGGTAAAAACCAGACCTGGACGTTCTTCAAGATGTGATACCGTCTGCGTAGGGATATCAAACGATGGCCAGTTATCTTTTGATTGACTGAGCCACTTTGGTCCCGTCCACCATAGCGAATGCTGTTCTAGTTTGGCTGCTGTTAAACCTCTTGAAGCGCAGTCAGCTGGGTTAAGTTTTCCAGGAACAAAATCCCAATTGACACTTGGTAGCGATTCTTGAATCTTGGTAACTCTGTTGCGAATGTAGACTTTCCATCTAGCTGGGTTGTTCCGTATCCACGTTAAGGATACAGCGGAGTCTGTCCACATGAAAACTGGAACGTTTTCAAGTTTCAAAACCTTCTTGACGTAGAGTACCAGTTGAGCGAGTAAGACAGCGGCATTGAGCTCTATTCTTGGTATAGTTATAGGCTTCAGTGGTGCAACTTGTGTTTTGGCACACACTAGCGAAATATTGGAGCTTCTAGTAGCGTCAGTAACTTTTAGATAAACTACAGCAGCCATAGCGAGTTGTGAAGCGTCAGAGAATCCATGTAATTCGATTGATACACCATTTTTCACATGATTCCAGCGAGGTATCTGAATCTTCGAGATCTGATGTAGTTCATCTCGAAACAAATTCCATTCTTGAAGAAGCGACGGTGATAGCGTAGCATCCCAGTCAAAGTTCTGCAGCCAGAGCTTCTGCATGAACATCTTGGCTCTCACGATGATCGGTGCCAAAAACCCCAGTGGGTCAAACAAGCGAGCAATTTCAGATAAAATTATGCGTTTAGTTGTTGGTGATGCTTCTGGATGCGAGTAGCCGAACTGGAATTTATCCTGTGTTGAATTCCAGGTTATTCCGAGCACTTTTACGGTAGTATCCCCAAGCTCTCTTGGTGTATCTTCTTGGGCTTCAACAGGAGCGACTTGAGAGAGTAATTCAGTTGAATTACTTGCCCACTTGGCAAGCGGAAAACATCCTGTGGCACACATATTTTTTGTGTCGAGAGCAACTTGGATTGCCTCAGCGAGTTCATCTGCACCTCCATAGATGTCATCAACGTAGCGTGTGTTAGTTAGCGGTTCGACAGCCTTCGGAAATTTATTCCCTTCGTCTTCAGCGAGTTGTAAAAGTGCTCTTCCAGCGAGATATGAAGCCGACGTTGTTCCATAAGTAACAGTAGCGAGTGCAAATACTATTGGGATGTCATCTTCGTCAAACCAGAGTATGCACTGTAGATGATGATTTTCCTTGTCAACTGCGATCTGACGAAACATTTTTGTTACGTCAGTAGCGAAAAGATAGCGATGGCAGCGGATGCGAATAAGTACATCACTGATGTCAACTTGAATCTTTGGGCCCACATGAAGTATCTCGTTGATAAATACGCCAGATGTTGTTTTCCAGGACCCATTGAATACCACCCTGAGCTTGGTGGAAGTGCTCTGCTCTTTCAGAACCCCATGATGAGGCAACAGGTAGCTGTTCGGTGGTAGATCCTTTAATTTCATACGTTTCATGTGTCCCAAGTCTTCATACTCCTTCAGGAAGTCGAAGTACTTCTTGTAGACTGGATCAGCTTCCAATCGTTTGCGAAGACGTAGTAAAGCGTATTGTGCAGCTCTGAGCGAATCACCCAGTTGACTTGGCGAAGATTTAAGCGGCAAGCGAACGACATATCGACCATCAGACTGTCTGTAATGTGTATTGACAAAGTGTTGTTCACACTCTTCTTCTTCTTCAGTATAGCGTGTAGCGAATTCTGTCTGTGGCTCTTCTTGGTACCAAAACTTGCTTAACAAGTCTTGTAGTTGATCATCAACAGCGACATGATGACCATAAGCTGTCAATTTTGATGTAGCGGTGCCACAGATCCATATATGATCCAGCCAAGCGATGTTGACTGAGCGATTGGGTCATTGTCACTTCCCTTTCGTATTTTAGCGTTGATTATATGTGCAGCTGGTGCTGCACCCAGAATGATGTCAATAGGTCGTGATGTCAAGAAGTCTGGATCAGCGAGTTGTAGCCCAGTTATATGCGGCCATTTCTTCTTCTTAGTTAGCGTAAATGACGGTAAGTTTACCGTCAAGAGAGCAAGCACATGGGCTTGGATAGTAATGGAAGCGTTGTTGTGTAGCGAATGCAGCGCCATCTACATCTACCAGTTCCGCTAGCTACGTTGCTTTCACTCCCAAGGACCGTACGAGTGAACCGGGCATGTGCCCAATCTGCAGGGAGAAACATTTTGTTCTCTTTTGCCCCAGCTACCAGAAGGCGTCGCCACTGAACAGAAGAACGATTGTACAGCATTATCGTCTCTGCTTCAACTGTTTGGGACGCCACCGCTACGCTGACTGCAGGACTAAGCAGAAGTGCCGCCATTGTGATCAGCCACATCACACGTCGACGCACCTTGACGATGGTGCTGCTTCTAAACCAGCACAGGACGCTCCTGTAGCTGACCCAGGTAACAAGTAGTTCCAATTTTGGTAACTTTTGTTTTGAATTTTATTTTTAATTGTTTAATTCACCTCGCCTAAACCAGATCCAATTAGTTTATTCGCTCATTTTACATTTTGGTTAGAAATTGTATGTGCCGGGCCCAAATAGCGAGTGACCCGGCACTATTCTGACCTTCAGTCAGTAGCGAGCTCGGCAACTCCCGAACCGAGCGGAAATGCACGAAGCTTGATTCAAATTAATCAAGCTCATGACTGAACATATATATTACATAATATGACAATTTTTTAATATCAATGTTATCAAATTTTTATTTTGTCAATTATCAATCAAACTTAAATCCCCAATACTTAAAAAATGTTCAAAGGTTTCGACAGCGATTTAAAAGTATAAATCGATATCGATTTATATATGAATATTCATAAGTTTATAGATAAATCGATTTAATTATAGGTATCTAATGAATTTTATTGTAATTTATGTACAAAACCAAATTCATCATTAGGTGCATTATTTACGAAGGATGTATCAATTTGATTATTTAAGTTAAGTAATGCCATAAACTTCTATTAATTATAAGTGTGTAACAGCCCGGGAAAAAAAATTTATACATAATTATATAATATTTTATATAAATGCTTAGATAAAATTAGATATGAGTTTTGGTTTGATCTAATTTTAAATATATATATATATATAATTTTATATAATTATATATAACTTTATAAAGTAATATATACAATAATTGTCATGAAAAACAAAAAAAAATCCTGTCGGCTCATGGACTCGAACCCGGGTCCTTCTGGTTCGAAGTCTCAGTTGTTATCCACAGTGCTGTATCTCACAACATCATGAGTTAATTGTATTTATTTAAATTTAAATGAACTTAAGAAAATTAAAGACATCAATAAATGATTGATTTTGTTATTAGCATTGTAGTAAATTATATTATTGTTCATAAAGTAAAGAAACAATTAGCGGTATACCCACTAATAGCAGGACAATAATTAGTTCTTTTGGTCAATTAAAAAAAAAATCAGAAATTTAAATTTTCTAAACTTTACTAAAATTTTTTAAATTTTATATCTCAGTTTTTTATAACTTAATTCATTGTCAAATCTTCAAAGTTTTTTCGGTGTCATACTGATTTTGGTTTTGTTAATGTATTTCTAAGAAATTTGAAAAAAAATTGTATACGTTATATAATTTATCAATGCGGTAAATTAAAACAATTCTATAGACTTTATAAAATGTTATAAATCATTGTTAAATCAGTTCTTCCGAATAATCTTACATTATTTCATCATATCTAAATTATTTCAAAAAATTTTATGATTCTACCCGTACATCTTAATATTATTCTCTCAGAAATTCCCATTAGATAGAATTTCTTAGACCTCAATTATATAAAATTTTATATAATTACATAAAATTATATAAAAAATTTCCGGCCGAATGTATAAATATGTATGATTAAATATAAAATAATATATTTATATAAAATAATATATAAAAGTATATGATTACACATATTTTTATATTATTAAATTAGAAAGATTTATATAATTATATATAAATATATATAGTTATATAAGACTATATATGAATTTATATAATTATATATTTTTATATACAATTAACTATAAAAATTTTAAAAAATTAGATATGTTCATATAAAATTATACAAAATTATATAAAATTATATAGAATTTTATATAATTATATATGATTATTTCTAATTATATATAATTTCTCCTGTCCGGGAGACTAAAGGATCAGACTATAATCCATCGATAACCAAAGTTAAGAAGCATTGATGTGGGACATTAATTGGACGGATGATCTCGTAGTAAAATAGTAGTCAACGGATAGTAATTTTTTTTTTTTTTTTTTTTTTTGAATTTAAATTTAACCGAAATTTATATTAATGAAGACAATAAATCCTAATTAAATCACTTAATTAATAATTTTCAGATATTTTCAATGAGCTTTTAAAAATGATTATATTCCTTCATGCATGATTATATCTAATCATATATGATTATATATAAACAGATCTGACCAATTTTTGGATTTGATCATATATAAGTAATTATATATAATTATATATAATTCGGTAAAATCATTTGTTCCCGGGAATATTTTAAAATTCATGAATTAAGTTAATGAATCTAAAAAAGTTATTAAAAAACTTTTGAAATTCAAACGCATTGGGATTCGGCAAGGAATATCTTCTAAATGGTTAGAGAAATCAAATAAACACCCTAGACGCTCATTTATATACAGTCGAGTCTCGTTATGAGTCCGCTCGTTATAAGTCCGTGAACCAGGATTTCCACGGAAGACCTTCCCCCTCCACAACGTGAAAAAAAAATTAATTTCAGAGTCTCGATATGAGACCGTATATTCATGAAAAGAAATTAAGAGTTTATTTATCATATTAGTCCTATTATTTGTTTATAAGCAAGACACTGTATAGCTGTATTACTATAAGAAACATAACACTCAAGTCAAACGGACTCATAACGAGATACTGGAAACAATCACGTACACACTCACACGCTTAAAAAGTAGGGGAAGTTAAACTCACGACTGTCGCCTGCGCTGACAGAGTGGGGGTACACAAATTCTTAGAATTATATTCCCCTACACCCCTTTATGCGGGTTCATAACGAGACTCGACTGTATAATCATTTTTCAATGATGTAGAAAATTATTAAAAAAAAAATTTTTTTTTAACAAATTCTTCAATTTTTGATCTCAAATATCTTTTAAATGGTGAAAGTTATCGTTTGAACATACTAAACCTTTTTCTGTATAGCATTCAATTTCCTATAAAAACGTGTATGATGATTTGGTAAAAACATCAATGAATAATGAGAGATTGTCTTTTATATAAGGGAATGAAGAGAAAATAGAAAACTGTGATGAGGATGATCTTCCCATTAATATTAAGCGCTCAAATTTGGTGAACATTTTCTAGAGGTGTCTGAGAACCAACCTTTCAATGTCGGAAGTTAAAAAAAAATATTTGATTTTTTTGAATCACCCTACTACACAGCCAACTGGACTACTGAAATTTTTACAATCAAGACAGTGCAGAATACAAATCCAACAATATACAAACTCATAGACTATTAAGATAAGCCAATTGAAGGCGGGTTTTCAGAGTCAAGGGATTTTCAGGATTCTCAGGATTTTCAAAGTCAAGCATCCAGATGCCTATCTAATAGAAAAAATTATAAAATAACGTGGAAATAAATTATATGTAAAGTGGTTTGGCTTCGACAGCTCTCACAACACCTGGATTGATAAATCAGACCTGTAAAATTTATTATATAAATTTATATTTCAATAAATAAAAACAAAATTTTCAATTGTATATGTACATTTTTTTATTTTCAAACCTTAAAACTAATTTTACGAAAA
This sequence comes from Microplitis demolitor, assembly GCF_026212275.2. NCBI lineage: Eukaryota > Metazoa > Arthropoda > Insecta > Hymenoptera > Braconidae > Microplitis > Microplitis demolitor. Next base: position 15,846,404 of record NC_068545.1, read on the forward strand.
CTTAGAAATAACTTTTACAAACCTTAAACTAATTTACAACTATTTACATAAGTTCTCTTTTTTTTATTTACAACTGTTTACATTAGTTTTCTTGTTTCAATTATTGTTTTATCGTTATCATCATCATCATCCTCTACAATCATTTTATTATTTTTATAACCCCATGGTAGGGTATCGTGGCTGCCGTCAATTACGTGGCGCTTATCATCAGCCCAACTCAGTACAATTTTATTTCGAGCAATCGTCTTAACATTGTGTTTGTTTGATTTTATTAAATATTGTTTTTTAGTTAAATTCACATGATTTTCAAGACATCGCATGAAATCATCAAACGTGATTGTTCTCAAAGTAGGACTCTTGACTCCCTTTGCTCGCTTTTTGGCCTTTTTTTTTCTTATATGTTTCAACTACGTATAATTTAGCTCTGAGTTCGATGAATTCAGTCATAATTTCACCATTATTCTCATCCTTCATTAAACCCAGGACTTTTTTCATTAACTAATGGTATATTATAAACATCATCAGCGGGGTAGTCTGAGGTGTTGAACTTAGAGATATCACGTTTGATGATTTTATAGACATCTGGTACAGTAAAATAATAGATGAGACTGTCTGTATCTGTATACATTAATTTGGACTCATCATTCTGAAAGTTCTTTTTTAAATAATTATAATGAAAATCATAAATAAATGTTTTAGATAAATCTAGAATGAAAAAGCCTACATAGATAAGTTTATTGAAACAGACTTTCCCTGATTACAAATACTCATTGAAAAGGATTAAAAATTATTTCAATTCTTTTCAATCCATATAGAGGTTTTGGAAAGTATTGAATGGAACTGAAATTTTGATCATTTGAATACTTTGTAATACTTAAAATAGAATCCAAAAGTATTGAAAGAAATTCAACCTTTCATCATTTCAATACCTTCCAATATGGAATTATTTTGGTATTGAGAAGGATTCAGAAAGATTCAAAAATGTCAATTCATTTTCATTCTTTTCAATCCTACTGTTATATCCTGGCTGTCAAGCAGGGCCCGTTCTCAGCTCACTAGATTATTTTACCGACCTATAGTCTATTTCCAAAATAAGGCACCCTAATTACCAACAATTGGAGTACCTTAAGTAGACAATTATAACAACGTATAAGAGTATATTATATATTATAAGAACTATTCTATCATTTGAATTGTATATCATAAGAATATCTTTAACATACGTATATTTTTCAAATCAATAACCAAATAATAAACTAATCACCGGATCTACTTAATCCCACGTATGAGAACCTTTTTCATTTTAATCCTAAAGTATATTCAACTGAAGATAATTTAATCATTTTAAAACACAGCTGTATAAAATATTAGTAATAATTTGTAACAAACGCAGATGATATGAAAATTGACTTTGACTTTCAAATAAATAACTTTTCTTAGAAATTTACATCAGCCGAGGATTAAATCCCTTCTCGCGCTCGACGCATGGGTCTTATGCCCAGACGCCTCGCGCTGATAAGCAATGACGAGTTCAATGACCAATGAGTGTGAACTCTGATCAACAATTAAACCCCACTTAATAATTCTCAGCCCACTATTTTTGGTGATTAGAATACTTTATAAAAACCCTTGCTCAGTGAGCAGGAGGGGCTTAACTCTCATGACTCTTATTAAGACAGCTCTTAACACTCGTTTAATTTCACTGTCAGATTAGACTCAGTCAAACTAGAATTTATAAAAACTATCAAGTCCATAGTCATACCTTCTGTAAGTTTGATTACTGAACATACTTAATTTGTATTATAAGTGTATACTTTCAACTTCTAAAATCTATAACTATCATTTGTGAATAAAGTTATCGTAATGTATTAATACAAAACCAGTTATTTCGGGTCACCGTGAGGTGATTTTGCTGTCGAGAACCCAATACCTAGAAATACTACAAATCGAGCTGAGTTGAACATCAATATCGTGCAGCGAAAACGTAACAGCTAGTTTCTATTAAATTTGGTGGCAGCGATCGGATTCGACCAGCTCCGAAGTTCCTGGTGAGTTTTCAAAAATCTGAAAATTTTTTTTACGTTGGAAAGAAAAATCAACTCAAAACATCAACTCAAGATAAAAAATTCTATTGAGTAAGAAGTGAAAAAAATAAATTAACATTTAAATTCAGTGTTCCAAGTAACAACCGTGCTTAAAAAATCTCATACGATCCGATAGCTTCTTATAAATTCTCATAGGAATTTTATGAGAATCAATGAGTTCTATGGGAAGCGGGAGTCCTCTTCTCATAGAACTTACTGAATTTTATGAGATTGTATAGGAGGTATTTAAAAAAATTATATTCTCATACGTTCTGATAAGGGATTCTTTATAAGAATCTATCGGAAAATACAAATGTTTATAAAAAATGAGTTTTTATAAGGTTGGATGAGATAAATTATTCACGGGATTTATAGGGATCTATAAGAAAATAATAAAATTTACAAAATTTCTATTCAGTCGAGAATGTATGAGAAAATGATTTAGTCACTAACAACTGGAATCTATGATAAAATAAAAAAATTAGCAAAATTTTTGTTTCAATGAGAACGTATGGAGAAATCATTCCGTCAGTAATGATGGGATTCTATGAGAAAATAATGAAATTGACAAAATTTCTATTTGGATGAGAATGTATAAGGAAATGATCTCGTCACTTACAACTGGAATCTATGAAAAAATAATAAAATTAGCGAAATTTTTGTTTTAATGAGAATATATGAGGAAATGATCCTGTCACTAATAATTAGATCCTATGAGAATATAATAAAATTTATAAACTTCCCGTTTGTATGAGAACGTATCCGAAAATATTTTTATCAGTCACAATTGGATTCTAAAAGAAAATAATAAAATTTACAAAATTTCTGTTTCAATAAGAACGTATGAGAAAATGATCGTGTCATTGATAATTGAAATTTATGAGAAAATAATAAAATTCATCATATTCCCGTTTGTATGTTCAATGACTTGTTGTCTCATGTAAGTTACAGTATTTACGCATAAAAACATATTAGTCTAGTCAACAAGTGCCTTTTTGACGAAAATCTGTCCAAGACCACCGAAAATTATGATTAAGGTCTGATTTGATTCGAAATGGCATCTATAAAAAAAAATTAAAGTGGAAATTTGGGCCTGGCAAAAATTGTAAGTTGTTAACAATTTAGTAAAAAAAAAAAAAAAAAGTGGTGTAATTTTTTACAAATAGTTCAATAACTATTTGAGATATCCAAAATCTGTGAAAAGATCCTCAAAGAGCAGGAAATTTCCAAAAATGGGACTAAAAACAGGTTGCGGCGCATGCACGCGCGTTAATAGAATCAATAGCATAATCGAAAAAAATTATTTTTACCGATTAAATATAAATATTAAGAAATAAAAAAAATTTGGTTCTTTCTAAACACATGGATTAATAATAATCCACCGAAAAAAAAAATTTACCTCAATTTTTCAATTAACTATGCTTTTGTTATTTAGTTCATTTTTACTCGTTCAAAGTTTATATAAAAACCCTGATTATTTCTAAACTAAGAATCCAGGATGTTTTTTCACTTCGTAGAGCTGTTCTTGAAAGGGTTTAGAAAAAATCGCCGTTGGAAAAATTAAAAAATTTCGATTTTTCACTTTTTTATTTACGACCTAAGGAATGGAAAAAATAAAGATGTAAATAAAGCATTCAAGGAATTTTATTTTTTTGATTAGTTTGATTTTTTATTGCTAAAAGCTACTTAACAATAATTTAAAAAAAATTTTTACTTACATCATTCAAATAATTATTATAAACAAATGTATTGTTAATAAGATTTAAAAAATTTTTTTTTTTGGGAATATGATGTTTGATGAAAATAATGATTTTTAAGAAAAAAATCGTTCCTTGAAAAAATTTTTTTATTGCTAAAAAGCGCATTTGCTAATTAACAATTTTTTTTTGTTGCTTAGTATTAATATTAATGAACTATTTTTTCTTTTAATCATAATTTATCATGTTCTCTTGTTTTATAAAAAAATAATTTTTTAATAATTTTTCATTTGTTTATTAAACAAACAATTTGTTGTAAACAAATGAATTTTTACGCTATATTTTTTTTTAAATACTAAAAACAACCATGTGTTTATTTTTTATCGGAAAACATTTTAGGAATATTCGAGTCGAATTTTTTCTGTTTTTTCTTGTAATTTAATCAATTTATTAAAGTTTAAGACTAATATTTTTCAAGATTATGAAAAAAGAAAAGAAACAATCGAGTAACTTTCTTTAAAAAAGTGCATTAAATGATTTTAAAACTATTACAAAAAATAAAGAGAACATCATATTATCAAAATTTCAATAATAAATAAAAATAATTTTTTTTAAGCTTAGTCTTGGCCATATATAGGACTGGATAGCTTTAAGTAAAAGAATAAATTTCGATTTTCAAATGCATGTGGTGGCCGAGCGGGCTAAAGCACGTGACTTGAACTGTTTTCAGAGCTTCAATCGAAGGGTCGTCAGTTTGAGTCCCATCACATGTTGGAAAATAATTAAAGATTTCTTCTTTACCGAAGTTGAAAAATAATATATAGTAGACTCTGGTTATAAGTTATATTTCTGTCTATACTCTTACTTACACGAAAAAATGAAATTGACGTGAGAGTGAGTAGAGCGTCCGATGTAACTTATAACCATAGTCTACTGCATAACTCTCAGTGGGTTAAAATGAGTTGTCAACTAGTAATTAAATTATTTTTTTTTTAACAAAGAAATAAATCATTTTGTTTTCTTATTCAATTCAACTGAAAATAATTTCAAAATTTAAATTATTCCAAATAATTTTTAATTATCTTAAGAAACAGAAATATACGATTTTTCTCTCATTTTTTTATTATTATCTCATAAAACCCCATAACAAATTCACGTGAAAAAATAAAACTATTTCCCCATTCATTCTTTTACAACAAGAAGAAACAAGACGTCTATATTTTCAATTGATTTTTTTACGAAATGTATAAGTACGACGCATTCCTAATCATTCCGATAAAAATGTGAACATGTACAATAAATTTTATATAAGAATGAATGAGAAATAAGTTGAAGGATTTGGTAAGTTTCTATCGGATTATGCTCGGGTTTGAATATTCTCATAGGTTCTAATATGGACTATCATTTTTCGATGGGACACTTTACCGATTCAGTCTCATAAAAATTTTTTTATGAGAATCTATCGTATTTTTTAAGCAGGGAAGTGAAATAGTGAAAATTTTTTTTAATCATAACAAATAACTGAATAAAAATTAAATAAAAATAATAATAATAATAAATATTAAACATCACAAGTTGATATTAATTTAAGATTTAATAAGACAACGAATAAAAATAAAATCAAATGAAATTAAAATTAAAATCAAGAATAAAAATTGCTTAATCTAAAAGTTTTGTTGTGAAAATATAATACAATCCATCACACATTCACCCTTACAACGTCATCGGAGCCTTTTGAATATATTTGTCTACATTATCATCGTCATCGGGGCCTTGTTAGCTTATCAGCTACGCACACTACAGCAGCAGAGCCTTCAACCAACATCCTACTACTCTTCAGAGTCTACAGGAGTATAACAGGGATAATTTAAAATAAATTAATTTTATTTGTAAATTAGTAATTAAATTTGAATTTGATTCGACTGCGCTCTCAGCCCACGCATTTCCATTGTCCCCACGCCGAGTGGGTATCCTACGGGGCCCCGACTCCCGCCGTTTCTAGAAATTAAAATTTGGAAAAGGTCTGGATGGTACGAGCCTGACATAAGATTGAGAGTGGGGAGCTGCCGGCTTCGCGGCGCGCCGACCGGCACAAGAGAGACACTCACTGCCTAGAGTTGCACACGTTCCCGTAAATACTCGACAATACAGACACCCTCCAGCACAGAAAGATGAAATAGAAAAACAGATAACAGAACTAATGTTAATGGATATTATTGAACCTTCGACCTCACCATATAATTCCTCTTTATGGATCGTACCCAAAAAGGCTGATTCTAAAAGCAATAAAAGATGGCGTTTAGATATAGATTATCGTAAATTAAATGATAAAACTGTTAAAGATGCATATCCACTACCGTTGATAAATGATATTCTTGATCAATTAGGTGGTGCGATTTATTTTTCAGTATTTGATTTAAAATCGGGTTTTCATCAATTAAAAGTAGATCCTAAAGATAAGCACAAAACAGCATTTACAACTCCTCATGGTCATTATCAATTTAATAGAATGCCATTTGGACTTAAAAATGCTCCAGTAACGTTCCAAAGGTTAATGGATTTAGTTTTACGCGGGTTACAAGAAGCGGATCTCTTTGTTTACTTAGACGATATAGTCATTTACGCACGTTCTCTAGAAGAACATAACACTAAATTCGAAAAATTAGTCGAACGTTTCCGAAGTGCGAATTTAACTCTACAAGCCGATAAATGCGAATTCCTAAAAAAAAGAAGTAATTTATTTAGGCCATCTTATATCTGCCGACGGTGTCAAGCCTGATCCCGATAAAATTAAAGCGATCAAATGTTTCAAAACACCTAAAAACACAACACAAGTGAGAGAATTTATTGGACTTGCTGGTTACTATCGGCGATTTATCAAGGATTTCGCAAAAATCTCTAAATGCCTATCTGATCTTACAAGCAAAAACGCAAAATTTTCATGGGCGCCTGAACATCAGGTAGCTTTTGAAACCTTGCGGGACAAACTATGTACAGCTCCGATATTGCAATATCCCGATTTTTCGAAACCGTTTATTTTAACGACCGATGCATCTAACTATGCAGTTGGAGCAATCCTCTCACAAGGCAAAATGGGCGAAGATACAATTGTTGCAGCAGCCTCTCGTGTACTTAAACAAAATTTCACAACCCTGTTACCAACGGTACGAGAACGTCGATGGCTCAATGTTTGACTTCCACTGAAAAATCGATGATTTCCAAAAAAATTCGAGAAGATATTGTTTTCACCCCGATTTTAAAAAATCGAGTTTTCATCAGATGTTGACGTTTTGAGGCCCTAGGCAGCTATTCTGATTATTTTCAAAATGATGTGCGAGTGTATGTGTGTGTGTATAAACTCTTTGTAACTTTTTAACTAACGAACCGATTTGGATGGTTAAGGCGGCAATCGAAAGAGCTTGTTGGCCGTCGACATCCCTAGACGTTTTAAGTCATTTGATCGAGTAGACTTGAAATATTTGCGAATTACGAAAAAGAAAATCTGGGCATCAGTTAGCCCTGCGGATCAGCTCCAAAACTTCCACTGTTTTCGTGCTCAAGGAGCTCGAAAACATTAGCATAAATAAATTTTCAAGCTCTTAGAGCTTGAAAATATCTTTGCTTCCCTCTTTTTGATGAGCTTTTCAAGCTTAAATCAGCTACGTTTTATGTTTTTAATGGGGTAAAATTTAATTTATCATCAAGGAAAATCGTGGTTTTCCACGGCTGGTCAGTTACCCGAGCCGTTACCCCAAATAAGTACCCGTTAGAGTTTTTCGACTTGTCGCCGGGTGCGCTAATTGAAGAAGCTCGGACTTCTGTCCCAAAATTAATTAAGTGGGGAGGCCATTTTCCGGAAGTTGCCAAAAATGGCCGAGCTGAAAATATATAACCACAGGACTGCAGCAAAATCGGAGAGAGTCGATCGAGCCGACAAGCCTAACGGACGTCCACCTGCCGTGAGCCTTATTCCGAAGACCGGAAACCAAAGAAAGACCAAGGGAAGCTAGATAGAAGCCAAGGGTATCATCCGGTGAATAAGTGTAAAATTTAGTGTTAACATCGTAGTGCTGTGAGTAAATTCTCGGCAGGTAAGCCAGAATTAATAAATAAATTAACATCGAGAATAAAGTTATCAGAAGTGTAACAACTTAGCGTCTCCAATAGAATAAATTCTCGGCGGGGGAAGCCAGAATTTATTGTAAAAAAATAAAATAATAATTAACTACGTGTTTGGTCAAATAATTCTCGGCAGCGAGGTCAGAATTTATTAATCATTAATTGTAAATTAAGGAGCAAAATTTCTTGGCAGAAGGCCAGAAATTATAATAGTTACTTAGTCATTGTTATATAATAAATTAATCGGTATTTAATAAGATAAAATTTACAAGACTGAAAATCAAGTGCTTTGAAAATCGTGATAAAAGATTGAGATTTTAATAAATTAAATTTGAGTAGAATAAATTGACGTCAGTAAATTTATAAATTCTTTAAGAAATTGAAATTGAACGCGAAGAAAGAAAGATACGAAATAGAGAGTGATAGCGTCGGTTGCTCGAGTCAGTAAAATCTATCACTTGGTGAAAAAATATTAAATACTGGGAAATTTTTGTGAAATAAAGAAAATGATTATAAATGAAGGAAAGATTAATAGTCACTAAAATTAACTTTTAGAGCCGCAAATTTTAGTTAAGAAAAGATTAATTTTGTGTGTGTGTGTGTGTGTGAGTAAATCCAGTGGACAATAATTGGGAAATCAAATTGTGTGTGTGTGTGTGTGTGAGAAAAAAAAATTATAACCTCAGGGGAATTTTCAATCAGTTAAAATAATTGATCCAGGGGATCAGACCGGTGGCCATTATGAATAAAGTCCAAGGGACTCAATTTTAATTAAAAGATCCAGGAGATCAGGCCGGTGGCCAATTTGTTATTGCGAGTCCAGGGGACTAAATAGTTTTCTTTTAAATAAGTTATTGTAATAAAAGTCCAGGGGACTAGTCAGGTTGTAAGAGTATAAAGTCCGGTGGACAGTTTTGATTTTAATAACTTATAGTGAAGTAAAAGCCCGGTGGGTAAAATTGTTATGTGATAAATAAAATTGATAATTATATTAATTAAAATATTGTGCAATAAATTTAATTCCTCATCTTTCCTCACTCTTGTGAAATTCAACGACCCTGAATTTTTTGAAATTAAAATCTCCGGTTCTGGAAGGCCGAGTCTTATCTTCCAGTGGCGCCTTTATTAAGATCAATTAATAAAGGGGCCAAATTTAGCAAGGTTGAAAATTACCCTGTTACATGTTAAAGTTTGAAATTTTAGAACCAAATATAATTAAAGAATGAGCGCTTTTTAAATATTTGTTCACAATTACGTTTAATAAAAAAAAAAGAATCTGGGCATCGTTTGGCCCTGCGGGCCAATCCTGGAACTTCTTGCTGTTTTCGAGCTCAGAGCTCGAAAACATTAGTATACACTGGTCACAAAAATTAAGGGATATAAAAAAAACTCTAAATTTTTAGGTGATTTTCAACATGCTGTAATTCGGTGGAAACCGGTCGTAGAGTAAAAACAAATGAAGCAAATTGTAGCCTCAAGTTTTTAAGGTTGAGATCTGGACTTTAAATTTTTTATCATGTACGGTCCCGGCGTGATCCGAAAAAAACCGACGCAAAAAAAATTTTCCAAATTTTTGCTTGTCTTCAACGAAGTCTATAGGCTTCAATATTTTTTAAGCTATTGCATAGCTTCTATCGCGGGCCTTGAGCGCGGGGACCGAATCCAGAAATTCCGTAACGAAAAAACCTCACGCTCCCCACTCCGACGGGCACGGAGGTGTGGTTTGAAGGCCGTGCATCGTCTGACGTCGTTTCAGTTTGGCAGTCTTCGACACGGCGTTGTGCGTGTGATTAGACGTATTGTACGACTCTACGAAACTCGCACGAATCGAGACGAGCTGCTCCGAAATCGGACGAATACATAAGCAGCTGTTTATGAGAAAGTATATAGGTAAATAGGTATTTATGTACAACAGTGAATAGCTGTGCTTGTAAAATTTGTGTATAAAGTGTTTTGAATATGAATGAACAAAGTGCATTTATTATTAATGAAGAAAGTCACGAAAAAATAGTGAAAGAAAATGAGTGAGTACTCTATATACATACATTTTATTATTATCATAAATGCAGTATTAATTTTGAATTGAAAATATAATACTGCTATAAAGATAACCTAAATTTTTGATATTAAAATGAGCGATATTAAAAGTAGCCCTCTTTTATACATACAAGCACACACACACGCGTATAGTTTAAATTCTCAATTTAGATTCTCAATATGTATATATATATATATATATATATATATATATATATATATATATATATATATATATATAAATTCATTCTTCGTTATGTATATAACAGAAACCATCAAACCAAGCACTTGTACTATTCAGTACCTTTGTTTTTGGTGTATAGATAATGCACATGAATGCCGCGCAGAGAAAGTATATATGATATTATATCTATATAAATGTACATCGCGCGAAATTCGATAATCACTTCTTAATACTGTTATTTTTTTATAAATGAATAATTTTGTTTTGGTGTGTCATTACACTATTTATATCTAATTATTTATACCTATTATTTATACCTAGATATTATCGTTTTATAGAGAAGAAAAGCGTAAAGAGCTAAAAAGAAAAAAAACTAATGCACGTCAAAGGGCATATTATCAGCGTCAGAAAGATTTGAAGAAAAATGAAGAAATAATAAAAACAGTACCAAAATCAAATGCTGAACGTCAAAGGAAATTTCGTCAACATAATGCAGAAAAATCTTCCATGGATATGAAATTTGATTTAATAATAATATTTATAATGATCCACAAGAGTCCACAACAAAATATGGGACCACCATTGACGCGGTATTTTCTAGGTATTTAGAGGATATTAAGTCGCAAACTTATGTTTCTTATTTCAGTTATCATAAACCTATAGTTTCAATGATAAATATTCCTGAATAACCAACAGCTACTGTAAGATAATAAAATCCACATGTATTGTAAAATAATAAAAATATTTTAAACAATATTAACTTTTTATTTATTTAATAAAAGAAAAATTTGTTTTCTTATCGGTCACCACGCTCAAAAAGTGTAACTTGAATTAATATCAAAGAAAAAGAAATACTGCATAAATAAAATAAATAAATAATTATAATTGCATAAGTTGATACAAAATGCTATGCAATAGCTTTACCGCGGCAGTCCCCGAGTGCCACACGTCTTTTTTTTTTTGATAATATGACCTTGTCTCTTTTAGGAAATTTTATGCCCTTTAATTTGCCGCCCTCAAAAAGTCTTTACGATGATTTTGGCGCCAAGTTATCATTGATCAAAGCAAAAAAGTCCATTTCGGATTTGATAATCAATAACTCCGGACATATTGAGCATACAGAGAATAGAAGTAGGTTTCGAAAACTGAAAAACATCCTCTATAAGGCAAAATTAGTGGCTTTTAATGGAAATATTTTTTTTTGAAGTGATAATGTTTATTAAAATAGGTAAAAATACGCATATATAAGGACATTCGGAAATTTTTGTTATAACTTTGGATAGAACGGATGAACAAAGGATACAGTCGGGTTTTTTAATCTCAAAGTGTCTCCAAAAAAACCTTGAAAATTTCAAAGCGCTGCGATTTTTCTTTCTTAGTGTTCCAAAGCTTTAAATTTATCGATTTTTCCGCAAATCGCATAAGGAGCGATTCTTTGGTTTTCAATCATTTCTTTAATGTCAAAAAGTTTTTTTTAGCGACAAGCTTTATGTCTTTAATCAAAAACAGTAATTATTGAAAAAAATTGAAAAAAAAAAATTTTTTTCAAGAAAATTGATTCTTAAAAAGTTTTTGTTTTTCGATTGTTGGCTTTCTTATCACATCGACAATTAATTCTATTAACATCAAAATCATTTCGGAAATGATAAGGAAGCAAAATTAAAAAAAAAAAAAATTTTTTAATCAGATATAAATTTTACATTTATTATTCCGTCAACGATATCTCTTGAACGGATTATCCAATTGAGACGTTCTTGGCAGCAATCGAAAGTTTGCATCGAGTTCTAGAGCTGATTAGATTTTGGAATTAAACGATTCAACAGTTTTCAAAATATCAAAAAAAAAAAAAAAAAACCGAAAAAAAAAATTTTATTTTTTTGTTCTTCTTAAATATCTCAGTCTATTTGACTAAATAATCTAAAACTTTATGGAAATCTAAGTTCAGAAGAAATCTTTTAAATGCCACGAGAATCATCTAAATCAGTTCATTCATTAAAAAGATATAAGGGGTTTACATCCACACACACACACACACACACACACACACACACACACACACACACACATATATATATATATATATATATATATATATATATATATATATATATAATACATAAAATATCCAAGAAGTTAATACATAAAATATCCAAGAAAAATATTGAAAACAGTAATTTGTCGGTAATATTTCTTAAACTGAATGAGTTCCATTGCATTACATGGTGGTCGAAAGAGACTAAAAAAGAGAAGAACTGATATGATTTTTCTGTCTTCCAGCCGGAAAGTGGCAACTTTTGGGCCGCTGTTCGAACGAAGTTGCAACTTTCCGGCTCTACCAAGCAGAAATAGTATATTACATACCTAGGCCAGTAAAATAAGAAAAGTCTCAGAGCACATGTAATTGTTGGCCGAGGCGAAGCCGAGGCTGACAAACGTGGTCTCAGGCTTTCCGTTTTACTGGCCAAGGTGTGTATACTATTTTTCTGCTCGACGAAGCCAGAAAGTTGCAACTTCGTTCAGGACAGCGACCCGAAAGTTGCCACTTTCCGGCCGGAGGGCAGAAAACGTTTTTTTTTTAACATTTTGACGCCGATATCTTTTAAACTAATCAACCGATATTAGCGTTTAATGTTGAAATCGACGCGTTTTATGAATTCTAGAGCTGACTGGAATTTGAAATTGATTGGTTCAGTCGTTTCAAAGATATATGGAAAAAACCTTTTTTAGCATTTTTATCTCCCATGATATTTCTTTGACAAATGATCTGATTTTTATATTTAAAGTGGCAATCGACCTGTTTTCATAAAGTCTAAAACGGATCAAATTTTGAAATCATTTGGTTCAGTTATTTGAAAGATATTTGCAAAAAAACGTTTTTCACCATTTCTTTTTTCGACTATACTTCTTAGACAAATGATCCGATTTTGATGTTCGAGGTGGCAATCAACGCGTTTCAATAAATTTTTAAGCTGATCAGATTTTGAGTCAGTTCAGTTCAGTTGTTACAATGATATTCGCAAAAAACCGTTTTTTACCATTTCTTTCTCCCGTGAAAACTCGAACGAATTATCCGATTGAGATAGCAAAGGCGTCAACCGAAGCGATTTATTAAGTTCTAGTGCTGATTAGATTTTGGAGTCGATTGTTCAAGTCGTTTTTGAAGAATCAATAAAAAACTAAAAAAAAATTTCGGTCTGTCAGTCGACCCTGCGGGTCAGCCCCAAAACTCTTCGAGCGCGAAAATACTTTAGTATGCCTTTCTTTTCGAAAAATAACGTTTTTTACCATTTTTTCTACAACGATATCTCTCAAACAAATTCACCGATTGAGACAGTTGAGGTGGCAATCGACGTGTTTTAGTGAGTTTTAGAGCTGATCAAATTTTAAAATTGATTTATCTAGTCATTTTTGAGAGATTTCAAAATAACTAAAAAAAAAATTTTTTTTTAATTCTTTCGTTAGCGGTTTCTCTTAAACAAATGAACTAATTTCGATGGTTGAGGTGGCATTCGATGCGGCTTACAAAGTTTTAGAGCTGATTTGATTTTGGAATCAATCCATCGAGTGAATTAAAAATTATTCAAAAAAAAAAATTTTGTAAAAAAATTTATTTTTTAAATATCTCCGAACATACCCTACCGATTAAACTCAAAGTTTCAGTGCTAAAAATATTTAATAAGCTTCATTGAATGACACCTTGACGATCCAAATCAGTTCATCCGTTCAAAAGTTACAGAATATTTACATCCATACGTACATATGTATCTACATACACTCGGACATCATCTTGAATTTAGTCAGAATAGTTTCCTAGAACCACAAAACGTCGACATCTGTTGAAATTTCGATTTTGGCAAATCGAGGTAAAAATAATAACTTCTCGAAATTTTTGAATATCATCGATTTTCGTAGCGGGAAGTTAAAAAAAAACTTTTTTTTCGTAACTCAACCCTAGCAGATCCGAATTACGGAAAATTATCGTAGTTTACCATAAATAACCGTAAAGTACCGTAATTTACTATATACAGAATAATTTCCATAATTTACAGTAAATTACGGCACTTTGCGGTAAAGTAGGTAAAATACCGTATTTTACGGCCAATTTGCGGTAAAATTGCGGCAATTCGCCGAGAAATTTTTGGCGATAATGAGGTATTTTACGGCAAAGTGTGGTATTTTTACCGCAAATTTGTTGCAATTTACGGTATCCAGAAGAATTACCGTAAAATACGGCATTTTGCCGTAAATTACGGTGATTTGCGGCAAATCGCGGCAATATACCGAAAATGATGGTAAATTACGGCAAATTGCCCGTAAATTACGGTATTTTGCGGTAAGTGGCGGTAATTCGGATCCACTAGGGTCACCAATATTTTCGAGTCTACATGATCAAATAATTTGTAATTTTCAGGAAAGTTGATGGCTAACAAACTATTTCGCTGGCTGGCTTAACCATCTAAATCGATTTATTAGTTAAAATGTTACAAAGAGTTTACGTACACACACACACACACACACACACACACACACACACACACACACACACACACACACACACACGCACACGCACACACACACTTGAATCTCATTCTGAAAATAGTCAGAATAGCTTTCTAGGACCTCAAAACGTCGCAATCTGATAAAAACTCAATTATTGAAAATCAGGGTGAAAACAATAACTTCCCGATTTTTTTTTTAATTTGCAATTTTCTTAGAGAGAAGTAAAGAAAATTTTTTTTTTTTTTAGTTTTTCATTGATTTCCTACAACCAACTCAAACAATCGACTTTAAAATTTAATCAGCTCTAGAACTTAATAAAACGCGTCGATTGACGCCTTAACCATCTCAATCAGTTAATTCGTTCGAGAGATATCGCGGGAGAAAGAAATAGTAAAAAACAGTTATTTACGAATATCTTCGAAGCAACTCAACCAAACACTTTGGCAATTATTTTCATTATTATACCCTTGTTAGTTCACGGAATTAAGATATCTCGCATACTATTTTAAAAATAATTCAAAGGAGATTAATTCCATACTTTTCAAAAATTTTTTTAGTTCAATAAAAACGAAAAAAAACATCAAAATAGTTTAAAAAACTTTCCTGTCCGTCAAGTGTATGAAACCCGTTGTAACGGGGTAAAATTAAACTAATTCAACTAATTTAAATTTAAATTGTCCTTGAATTCCCCGCGGTTGGTTAATTATCGAAAATCGATTAACCCCGTGATCTAGTTTATCGACTGGTCCCCGGAAAACGCCAATTTTGGAGGCTCATCCTCCCTCCCTAATTAGAAACTAATAAGAGTGGGAAAACCCACGAAAATTGCCGAAAGGTCGCGGACGAAGATATATTAGTGAGTGCTCGGGGTGACTCGACACACAGCCGAACGGACCGGCGATCGAACTGGACGGAAGACAGCGCGCTGGAAAACAGGTAAATATACTAGCACTGGAGAGGTTAAAGTGGAACCTTCCAGCAGCTACAGAACTGAGAAATATAATTAATTGTGTATCCGGCCGGATGCCGATACACCAAATTACATGTCGCTAATTTGTATTGAATTTTTGCAGATTTGTTCGTTTGATAAATTTGGAGAGTTGGGAGAAATCTAATAACCTGCAACAGGAAATCAGCGGGAGGTCGGAGAGATAGAGAGAGAGAGAGAACCCCACGAGAGATTAAGAACAACAGAGAGTGTATCGAGGTAAATGGACTATCGGCAGTGGCCATAATTTATAAATAATTAAGATTGATAAAAAATTAAGTTATTATTCGTGGGCAGTCGCCGATTCCGAGGTTATTTATAAGGAATAAGAGAAGTCTCGGCAGAAGCCAGAGTTCTTTTATTAATTAGTTTCGCGGTCCGTCGGATAAAATTCTCGGCAGAGAGGCCAGAATTTTGAATTATCAATTTCTAAGATTGGGGAAAAATTTCTCGGCGTGGAGCCAGAAATTATAATAGTTATTTAGTCATTGTTATATAAGAAATTAATCGATAATAATCAATAAGGAAATTATATATATACATAAGAATTAATGAGACTGAAAAAAGATTCCGTAATCAAGTGCTGTGAAAAGTGATAAGAAAAGATTGAGAATTCAATAAATTAAATAAAAATTGAGTAGAATAAATTGATGTCAGTAAAATTAGTAAAATTTTGAAAAAATCTAAAGTTTAACGTGAAGGTAGAAAAGACGCGAAATCGAGAGAGATAGACTGAGACACGCGAAGTAGAGAAGGATAGCGTCAGTTACACGAGAAAAAAATCTATTACTTGATGGGATATTTTACTGGAAAAATTTGGTGAATTAAAATAAATGATTATATAAAAGAGGAAATTGAAATTAACTAAATTAAGTAAATTTAAAATGTTAGTGAGAAATTTTTAAGAAAATTAAATTCTGTGTGTGTGTGAATTAAGTCTAGTGGACAGAAAATAGATTAATTAAACGCGCGCGTGTGTGTGTGTGTGTGTGTGTGTGTGTGTGTGTGTGTGTGATAGGCATCAGGCCAGTGGCCAACTAAATATTTTAATTTACAAAGTCCAGGGGATTCAGTAATTAATGTAATAAAGTCCGGTGGACTCCTTAGTAATAAAATAATTATCAGTGAAGTAAAACCCGGTGGGGTAAAATTGGTTGTGATAAATAAAGTTGTTAATTATATTAATAAAAATATTGTGTAATAAATTTAATTCCTCATCCTTTCTCACTCTTATAAAATTCAACAACCCTGAAATTTTCTAAATTTAACATCTCCGGTTCTGGAAGGCCGAGTCTTATCTTTCAGTGGCGCCCTTATTAAAATCAATTAATAAAGGGGCCAAATTTGACAAGGTTGAAAATTATCCTGTTACACCGTATACATTCCCGTCCGGCATCAATGTAAAAAAGATGACATAATGTTATCCAAAAAAATGTTACCTTTAAGAGCTCAGAAAAATGTTATCGTTTTGATAACTTTATGTTGAGGTCATTTAAAAAAAATCTGAAAGTTAACAAAATGATAACTATTTATGTTTGTCTCTAGAACATCAAGAAAATAACTTTATTATGAGACTATTATAACCTCAACTTTCGTCAGCTAATGTCATTGTAACCTGTAAGTACCAATGATTATAAACATTATTTGTTGATTTTGTTCTTGAATAATTACTGTAATTAGTTATTATAAATACAATAGCAAAGTGTCGAAAAGAAAAAATTTTAAAAATTTATATAAAGGTCAAAAAAATAAACGAATACGTTGTTTTTGAAATAAAATACATAATTTTGAAATTCTCCTAGTGATGAAAGTGAAACAGTAGAAAATAATTCATGGTTTGTGAGTAATAATATATCTTATGATGAATCGGATGATTTTGATAATGAAAGAAATATTAATACAGACAATAATATTGATAGCGAAAAACTTAATGAAAATGAAATAAGTAATTACAGTTCTGCCAGTGAAACTAGTGGCAATTCTGACTCACGCATATTATCGATTTGTAATCAAATAAAAAATAATGCTTTGACTGATTTTAATATATCACGTGAAACTCCTAAAAATATTAAAAATATCGAATCAAGAAGAAATCAGTAATCTACCTGATTCTTGGACCTCACTTGGTACACCGGAAACACCAATAGCAACTCGTGAAGTTGTTCCTCGTCAATATTTTCATTACGGATTAAAAAATGCCTTGACTGATCAATTGAGAATTATTGATTATTATACTCTTCTGGACTTGATTGTCATTAATATTAATATCGATAGGCTGCCGATTGCTAAAAGTTCGACGAGTCAACTTTATCCTATTTTTGCGCGAATTCATCCCAAAGTTTCTCAGCCATATGTAATTGGGATATATCATGGATATGAAAAACCCACATTGTTGTCATTATGATCTCCGTAAACTGATTTCTTCAAGATCTCTAAAAAATGTAATCTTTCTGACGTCTAACCGATGAGCTCTTAAAGATACCCTCAGATGGCTTGTAAGAGGCTTTTCTAATATCTTTCTGATATCTTCGGAATAACTATTTCGGATGTCAGATCAGAAAAATGTTATCTTAAAGAGCTCTGTACAGTCAACATCATGGATTTGGACCGTACCTGGTTACAAGCGTACCAACGAACTTTTCTACATAGCAAACTCTGTGTATGAATGTATCTAAATAATATATTTCTATGCACTTATAATTACACAAAATACATTTATGTTGTAATGGTTTTCCCTGATCAATTTTATCCAAGTAAAATAATTCTAACTTGTACAAATAGTTAAAAAAATATATCATTTATAAAATATTTCCAAATGCGACATCTTTATGTAAAATAAATATATGTAAATTTTCTATAGGATAATAAAAATACAAGCTAAAGAAGGCAGATACCATCCAAACTACCTGCACCGAAATGCAATGTGAGCTGTTTTACACATTTAAAATACTGAAATAACACAAATATGCTAATTTTCACTATTACAAGAGTTCAAAAATTATTTGTAAATCTTAGATAAACCTTTCTAATGCCAGCGTCCATCATACGGTATTATGTAAAATTACTTATATTTATTAGAAAAATTTATTGTAGAATTTTATATTATTTTTATCAATTTCGTACATTTTGATTGCAAGTTCCGGATAGATATCTCACGTTAGAGACAAAAACTCATACAGAAAATTTAATCCGCCGTGTAGCTGAACATGAGGAAAAAATTTAATTATAGATATTCAATAGATATTTAATGTGCAAGCACTTGGAGCTTCGAAAAATGTGTGGAGCCGCGAATATGGACAATGACCAATTTCACTTTCATCGAAACAATTGATAATTCATACATTGTTTTTTATTGGTAATTTATTTTTTTTTTTTAACAATTTAATTATAAATTTCAATTTTCCCGGGTGTACGGGGGCACTCTAGTGCTCCGGGTGGGGGGTCCGAACACACCACAAGTTCTCCACCTAACGACTAAGTCACTGTCAGCTTTTAGCGCCACTATTTACAAACTAGTCTATTTTCACGCCGATACTTACCCGCTCTGATGACTGTACATGCATTTTTTATTTTATTGTGCTAATTATTTTTTTTTTCATTGAGATGTATATCTGAGAATTATTTTATGATGGAAAAATTTTGAAATAGAAAAATTTTGCATTGAAATGTACAGCTATAGAAAAGTTTTTTGACATGAATAATCAAACATACATTTTTATTATCCTATAGTAAATTTACATATATTTATTTTACATAAAGATGTCGCATTTGGAAATATTTTATAAATGAAATATTTTTTTAACTATTTGTACAAGTTAGAATTATTTTACTTGGATATAATTGATCAGGTAAAACCATTACAACATAAATGTATTTGGTGTAATTTTAAGTGCATAGAAATATATTATTTAGATACATTCATACACAGAGTTTGCTATGTAGAAAAGTTCGTTGTTACGCTTGTAACCAGGTACGGTCCAAATACATGATGTTGACTGTATGTCATCTTTCTGCCGGACGGGTTGTAACTTGTGAAAAAATCCAGTAATTCAATCAAATTTTTTCTTTAAGAGCAGTTTTCGGTTCCACATTGCCGATCAAGTTTAATAAAACTTTGTCCAAAGAATTAACTTAGAAAAACTCCACAGAATTTAATGAAAATTCACATACGTCTTTAGGATATTGTTATTTATTAGGAGGGTAGTTTCTTTTGTTGATTAATATGAGAAAAAAAAAAAAGGAATCTTTCGAGAAGCCATAACAAAAATCTACAGCAGATACCTACTCAATATCAACTCTTTTAATTATGAAATAATATTTTTTATCGTGAAATGGTCATAAAGACCAAGTACCTGAAATCCAAACACGTTTACCTGATAGACATTTTATTTTGATTAGGTTTTATAATTAAATTCTTTGAACAAAAAAAAGTAATTGGTAAGATTATGATGAGGACAGAAAAGTTATAACAAATATGGCGTCAGCTGATTTTTTTTTTTTTCATAAAAATAAAATGAAAGGTTAAGCTACTTGACTTATTCACCCCAAACTTTAACACATTATAACACTTGGTTTTTTTTGAGTGTTACATGTACAAAGAAATAAAAACTATATATACATATATCTTACTATTTATCAGTCTTAATTCTCATATTTTCGTACTACCAATTTTGTCACTTCATATGCACTGTGCTCAAGACTTTATTCGTATTTAAACCTTTGTAATTTTTAGCTTAAACTATAAGACTCGAGTAATACAAATACATTATAAAATTTTTCCTCAAATATTTACAATATGTAATTATTTGTTCATGCTTAACATAGTGCTTTGTTACAGATATTTAAACTATAAAATTATATATTTAATTAGAATATTCTTACTGGTCCATATTTTGTTGTGTTATCACTTGCTTAAGGCACCACCAATAATCATTTTTATCTGACTCTTAAACATAGAGCTCGGCTGATACTTATTGAAAACACTGGATGAACAATCACATCATCCGTTAGCTCCCTTATTTACATTAGACATTATAAGATACCACAGTAAAAAGCTAAGATTACGGTGCTTTTTAACTCTGTTCTAAATCCGTGCCCGTATGGTATTGATTAATTTAGCTATCGGAACCAATCCTCTTGGATGCATCAGCTGTAAGAAGTTTTCTATTTGGTGAGGTGGAAATATTTTTTCTTTGATCATTTTGTCTCTAGCCGCTTTGTGAATTTTTCATTGCCAGAATATGTGATTCGCACTTTCGCTCGCCTCACCACAATCACACATGTTAAAATCTACTATCTTTAGCTTATACAATTATACAAACTGTCTCTTAATGAAGTATGCCCACTTCTCAGTCTGTTAATCGAGAAAATAGACCTTCTTTGGAATCGGTGATCGGAAAACCACGGTTGCGTACTTTGTCTGTAAAATTCTTCAATGTACCTGATACCTCGTACTTTTTTAATACACCATTTATGCAAGTCTCTTTTCATCTCTTCTTTTCACTTTGCTTTGAAGTCGGAGCAAAGTATTCCTGATGCAGAATCCCTACTTTTCGTTATGCTTTCCTTGGCTGCTTCATCAACTATTTCATTCAAAGCAATACCAGTATGATCAGGTACCCAGTAAAACTTTACGGTTTTGCCTTGGGTTTTAATTACATTCAGCCTTTCTTTTGCTTCAAAAACTATTGGAGATTTCTTTCCCAAATTTTTAAGTGATCCCAAAACTATCAGGGCACTTTTTGAGTCCGAGAAAACTGTGAATGCTTTTTCTGGATTCGCTATGATATCTTCTAATACGGATACAATTGCCATTACCTCTGCTGTGAAGATGGACGCCAGATGTGATGTCCTGCCAAGCGCTGACTCCCTATCAGCAGCTCCAACGAAAGCAAAACCTGCAAACTTTTTATTTTTCATCTTGGACCCATCTGTGAAGTATGCAGTTGACTTTATCAATGTTTCTTGAAATAAGTGTTCAAAGGTTTCATTTACTTTTGTCGCTTCTTTCAACTTTTCTCCTTCCTGGACGGAAACTTCTGCTCCTAGTATAACTGATTTGTACGCATATTTGTAACAGCTATCTTTATTACTATTAATTATTAGATGCTCAATCTTCATAATGTCTTTATAATATTCAATAATGCTCGGTGTCTTATCTTTAAATATTCTTGTTGGGATTTCCCTTATTTCTACTAATTCTTCTACGATTGGAATAAGAGGGTGGTTAGCATTAGATATGGCTCGACATAGATGGTTCTTGTATAAATACCTGAATCTGATCTCTAGAGGAGGTTAAAGAGCTTCTGCCAGTATTACATTAGTTGGGGTTGATTGTCTGTACCCCAACGCTGTTCTCAGTGCTCAAAATTGTAATCTGTCCAACTTTGTTCTTTGTGCGTTCGTTAATGTAAAGAGGAATGTTTTTTTAAATTGGCGGCAAATTCGTGCAGCAAATTTTCAGTAGTTTCAAAGTCAAATTACTGTCAATTTCAATCTAAAGTAGCTATTCGGAGTTCTTCAATTTAATTTTATTTAAGCTAATTGGTAAAAAATTGACATTAGTTTGATTGAAATAGTTATCAAGTTTTTTCTTCTACTTATGACAATTCGCATGCAACTCACAACAATTTCAAGTAAAACTAAAGTAAGATGTATAGTTTTTTCTGTAGTATTTATGCAAAATCGGGGCTAATTGTAAGGATATTCCCTAGTTGTACAGTTTACTTAGCAAAATTTGAGTTGCGAAAGTTTCCTCGAAATTTTCGTCAAATGTTCGTCAACTTCAGGCTCTTCCGTTATTGACGAGAATTTGCATAAAACTTGCGATACAATTTGACGTAAACTTACTACCCGAATTCGAATCCAAGTTTATTTTTAAAGTCGTAGACAAAATACCGTTAAAAACGGAAAAGCCCGAAGTTATCAGACATTTGACGAAAATTTCATGGGAACTTTTATTAGTGTTTTTTTCTAGTAATCAAAAAGTGACCTCTAAATTAAGGAAAAATCAACCACTAATTTTTTTTCCAAGTTTTGATATCAAATTTTCGGCCAATTCGGACAGCAAACTTCGATAATTTTAATTATCAAATTACTATCAATTTCAAACTGAGGTGACTTTTAGGGTTATTTGGTACATCTAACATTGTGGCGCTACCTGTCAATACCTTATTAGCAAAATTTGAAAATCGGGTTTTTAACGAATGAAAACATATAATTATTTTTAATCGGAAGATTTATTATCGTTATACAAAAAAAAATATTATTTTTATTGAAGACTACTAATGGCAAATCTAGTTTCTTAATTACATTTTTATTATGAATAAATTACTGTTTTCTTTGTTTTAACCGGCAATCATCGACAAACGATTTCCTAGTGATTTTAATGGAAAAATTAATAAAATATCGAAGTAGAAGGGTGAAATGAAAAAAATTAAAGGCTAATTTTTATTTACTTTTTCATAATTAAGCAATTAACTTACAAACAACTTTGATAAACCGACATTGATCGACAAACGATTGCAATCAGAATAAATCAGATCGGTTTACATTGAGTTGGTTTATAATGAGGAGTTAAGTAAGTGGAGCTGAGATATACAACTTCAGCCATAAGCGATTTCTGATAATCAAGTTGGAAGCGAGCTAGTGGCAACCAACTGCAGCAACTTGTTATCAAGTTGGCCGCAAAGATCGTTGGCATTTCCATAAATTGACGGCAATCAGTCGCCTATTTTCTGAGAATATGTGTGCCAATAGCTGACATTCCCTTAGTTGACAGGGTTGACAGAAAGTTGACTTCAATTTTCTCAGAAAGTTGGCGTCAGGTTGCGGCAATCGATTATCGTCAACTTTCTAAGAATGTTGGTAACTACTTGTAGTCAATAATAACGTCAAAATTTTGAATTTCGTTCTATTGTATATAAAGTTATATCCGCTAAACAGTACCAAAATCGGGTAACTTAGTGCTATATATATATGTATGTACAGATATAAATGTAGATCAGTTGAAGTATGTTTACGTAGTAATTGCGTCAAAAATACGTATAATTATCTCTAATTAAGTAATTATTATTGATTAACAATTAATGATGCATCAGATAATTTAAAAAATTTTCAAATTATAATCCGTGATTAACTTTCTTACGTTCTATCTAGCTACCCGCAATGTATATATTTAAAAATTACCTCTCTAATAAGGGATCTACAATGTATATATATATATAAATTAGTGCTATCTACAGATCAATTAAATTATCATTTTTAATTAGTAATTGCGTTGAAAATATGTATAGATCTCTAATTAATACTTTATGATTGACAAACAATGAATTATGCGTCAAATAATACTAAAAATTGAAAAATATAATAACACTACAGAAAAAAAATAAATCCTACCAAAAACAGATTCTCTGTATAAAGTCGCGCCAAGTACACGTTTAAAATTTTTTAAAAGTAAAAAAAAAATTATTTTTTACAATAAAAAAAGTCAAATCGAAAAAATACCAAGTACCTAGTATGATGCGAAATCATAACAAACATTTTCATAAAATTTAAAAAAAAAAATTGTATAACATAATTTCAATGTACTTGGTGTGCGTTACTACATGTACTCAAGCAAAATTAATTTCCAATAAAATCAAATATGTTTTTTTTTACTCTTTTGTAAGCACACCAAGTACATTAAAATTTTGTTATACAATTTTTTTTTGAAATTTTATGGAAATTTTTGTTATGATTTCGCATCATACTAGGTACTTGGTATTTTTTCGATTTGATTTTTTTTTTTTGTAAAAAATAATTTTTTGTTTACTTTTAAAAAATTTTAAACGTGTACTTGGCGCGACTTTATACAGAGAATCTGTTTTTGGTGGGATATTTTATTCTTGCCAGAACTAAGGCTTCGTAAATTTTCAAAAGAACCGTTGGATCCACTCCGCTCCAAGTAGATCGCAGGAAATTGATTATTGCAATTGGTTTATCACATTTCTTCACAATTACGTCCACTTGCTTCTGCCACTGTAGCGAGGATTCCAGAAAAAGCCTCCGAAACTTGACCTCTTTAACAGCCTCGACCACTTTTCTGTCAATGTAAATGATCCACATCTTATTATTGATTTACTTCTAGTTACCAAATGTACACAGTTTGCATTTTTCTGGTACTCGTTGTAGCCCATACGAATTCAAGAATTCAGTTATTTTTCTCGCACATTTTTCCATTATTTTTATCTCTTCTTCCAAGTTCTTCGTTTTAAGTGCGACTGTCGTGTCATCGGCGAATTGGCTAATTCTGCAGTCTTCTACTTCTTGGTTCTCCAAGCTTATCATGTAAATGGCATACAGTCCCCTACATACCAGTCTAATGTCGTCTATCACATCATAGCTGATCCACAGTCGGCGTTCAGATTCCAGGTTGTATAGAAAGATGACCATTCTTCGGGGTAGACCTAATTCTACAAGTATCTTAACTAGGATTTTAGCTATCACATTATCGTAGGCACCTCGTATATCTATAAAAAGTCCTATTGCATATTTCCTGTCGTAGTTAGCCTTTAATGTTTCGGAGAATAGTATAGTCTCGTTATCAATACACAGACGGTTCTTTCTAAACCCGAACTGGCTTCCTGGTAGTTTGATGTTGTGCTCCAACCACCATCTGAGTCTGTTATTAATCATCCTCTCTAGAAGGTTTAGTAAGCATGATGCTAGCGATATTCCCCATATATCTGGTTAAGCAATTCCAGTGATACTTGGCGCAGTTCCGCTGAGAGCATCCTAATAATTTTGTAATCTATTCCATCTATTCCTGGCGATGAGTTGATTCGAGATCCTAAGATAAACATGTCTAATTCATCAGTACAGAATGGAGTCAGGGCTTTATCTCTGTGAACATGCTCGAATGATAGTTGGTTTGGTTGAATAGTCGATGGACAAAGTGAGTCGATCGCGGTATAGACTCTCGCAATTGTTTCTTCATTATATTCATTTGGACAGTCTGGATTATTCCATCTATTTCTGAAAGCCTTAATTTTACCCCAAATATATGTTGGATTTGTATGTTTAGTTAGCGAGTCTAGGAACTTTAGCTTACTCTCTTTCTTTATCTTATTTAATTCAATTTTCGCCCTCACTTCTGCTTTCTTATATTCCAAGAAGTTCCTTTGTGACGGAAATTCTTTCAACCGACGAAGGGCGGCTATCCTCAATCTTATCACGCGTTCGCAATATTGTCCTCCTCTATCCTTTCTGATAAAATCAAATCCTCTAATCACTACTTTATTTTTCTCTTTCAGCCAAGTTTCCGAAAGGAGTAGTACGACTACTTTTCCTGCTCTAAGCTGGATCTCTGATAACTTATCCTTAAGACTCTGACAGATCCATTACACTATTTTGAGTGTACCCATTTCCACTGTATTGGTTTGTGCGTTGCCCTGAGCAGATGACAACGGTATTCCTATCTCTGCAACATTTCTGATATCTTTAAGTCTTTGATCCGCTGATTGTTTATTATTTACTCGTTTCTCTGTACTTGGATTCTCGAAGTGTAACTGCACTGTTTTTAGAATTCTGGACCACAATTTCTCACTATCTGAAATCGTGTTGATGATTCCAAGTAGTTTGACAAAGGCATTTAATCCTCCTTGATTGGCATTCCCTGCATTGCTACTGTTGGTTACTTTATGCTGTCCCCATTGCCGCAACCTCTCTTGGTCTAGATCTCTTTTATTACCTAGCTCTGGAAAGTTAAAGAACTTTTTAAAAGGTACATGACCTATAGAATGCTGATTATTTGTTAGCTGTTTTTTAGCGTCTGTATATAAAAAATTATCGTATGCCATTATCCTATTTATTTCTTTGGCTTCTTGTATTTTAATACAATCCTTGTGTAATGATCTATGTTATTCTTTACAGTTCACACAGCGTGGGGTTTTCTGACATCCTTCATCAGTTTGGTGTTTCTCATCTCCACATATTAGGCAGCGTTCAATGTCCCTAAAAAATTTGTGATTGTGTTCCAGTTTGCCACACTTGAAACATTGGTGAATTGATGGTATTAAAGGGACGACACTAGTTCTGTCTTTCATTAGACTTACGTGGCTAGGTAACTTAGGACATCTAGTAGTAATACATACCGACTGTGTTTCTTCCCACTTACTTTTTCCATTTACCTTACAGTTTTTTTCATACGATACACGTCAACAATTTTTATACCTTGATTTTCTTCATTGATGGTGTTTTTGATGTCCTCTGGCGGAAAATCCCAGAGTATTTTTCTGATGATTCTTTTCTTAAACAATCTTTTCTTCGGAATAAATGCTCTGAAACCTTTTTCTTTCAACATAGTACTTGATATAATTTGGTTAGCTGCACTTCTAGTTTCACATGTAACTATCCAAATCCATTTCGTCAGTTTTTCAATCTTATCATATTTGTTGCCCGAGTTCGTTAGCACGCGACATACTTCGAGTAACATCATTGGATTTTTTTGCTAGGCCGCTTTTTTCAGGTATACGCTGAACGGTCCTTTCAGGAACTTTTTTTTTTGGAAGACATTCTCTTCCATATTTTAACTCTTCTACGGTTTTATTTCCTGTTCTCTTGTCTTCTTTATTCCCTATGCTTGTTTGTGTCATATAGTCTCCCTCGATGAAATTGTCTGTCTTTGAGGATCGCCGTTTGTCTTCATCCTCTTGTGCTCTTTTTCCACTGAACTTCTGCTACGGTTTCACACGTCTTTTCCCTTTGGTATCTTAGCCTCCTCTAGTAAACTCAAAAACAATTGCAGGTACGTTAATTCATCGTTCCCATGAATGTTTCTATGCTCGTCTCTATTCACACTTATTTCTATCTCTCTCCTCCCATCCCCTATAGGATCAACCGAGTGTTCCCAACTTACTTTCATACCGATCTTCTACTCTTTACTAATTTGATCTCACGATTATCCAAATTCCACTGACAAAATTCGATAAAAAATTTCTTACTCCAACGTCAATTCCACATGTTTACATTACACAAATTCCAGCTGATTTCTCTTTTGTTTTTAAGAACAGGTGCCATCTACAGTATATAACTACGACTATCATTATAAATTGTGAATTGTTAATAAAGAGGAAAAAAATTTTTTACCCGATTAATATAAACTACTATGGCTTCAGTATGCAGGACATATTTACTGGAGTTTGGTTATGAGCGAGAGAAATTATTATTTTAATTAATGTGAAGGATAAATATCAAAAATAATGCATACTTAATAAAAAAAAATACAATAAGTGAAACTAAAGTGAGTCAAGTGCGTGACATTATAAATAGAAAAAAGAGAGTTGAAAATGTCGTAGAAACGTAAACACTTATTAAGGTTATGAACGGACAAATAAATATTAAAAATGATTGTAATCCCACGAAGACTTGATAGAAGGAGGACGCTTCAACAATAGAATCAATTTTATCAAGCCAAATTTTTTTATTTTGACTACGTGCAGTTAATGACTCTTGTAACCGGGCAGCAGCGTACGACCTGAGAATGTGGCTCTCTCGCTGACTTATTCTCCACTGTTGCTCTGTCTCTCTCTCTCTCTCTCCTTCTTTGCTCTGATTACCAAGTGCAGCCTAGTCTCTGCTTTTGAAATTTGGGACTGACTTCGCGCAGCAGGTGACCGTAAATTGGTAATTGGGTATAATTAGGTGGGGTCAACAGAGGTTGCGAGCTGAGATGAGTTGACCCGAGACGACACTCAAGTTGGAGAATCGTAACTTATCAGTCACAAAAAATTTCCTTCGCTCTGCTTTTTTGAAAACCTTTTTGAGTTAAAACTTTATTTTGTACGTCAATAAGCGATGTTGCACTTTATAAACCTAATTTGAACAATATATTTGTAATTTGTTGTCTGGTCATAAAAGACCGAAGTGCTTTGAGTGACTTTGTGTGGTTTCCACAACCTGCTGATGCCGATTCCAGGAGTTCCAGGGACCATTCGACTACAAAACCACCAGGACGAACTAACTAATGAACCGTCGACCAATCCCATCAGTAAGTCGGCCATCATTCAGATAAGATTTCCAACGAATTTTATTCATATTCATATACAATAATTCTCTCTCTTCAACGTAGCATAATTTTTATTACTTATAAATTGTACTTCCCACGTCCAATAATTCTCACGCATTTAAATAATCAATTAACTTTATACTGGACGCTAAATCTTAATTAATAAATTATAAAATAAAATCAATAAAAGGGGAAACTATTGTGTAAATAAAATTGGGATTTGGTTAAATAAAATTTATAATATATAATTGCTCGATAAAAAATTTTTAGATCCAAGCATATATGATTGGATCCAAACAGTTAGATATGCTTGGATCCAAATTTTGGCGCCATCCAAGCGGATCCTAACAGATCTGACAATATCCAAAGAGATATGACAATATCTAAGTATATCCAAACAGATCTTAAAATATCAAACGAGATCCAAATACATCTTAAAATATCCAAAGGGATCCAAACAATCTCACTATATCCACGAATACATTAGTGTTTTCAAGCAGATCTGCGTAAATGTCGATTTTTAAATAAATCTACATAGATTTAAGCGCAAATATCTAAAGAAGTTTAACTACATTCGAATGAGTGCATATACAAATATATTATACATTAGACCATTTTAAAAACAATATCTACTCATATCTTGGATCTTATTGTTATTACCTCTTAATGCTATTGATGAACCTATGTATAACATATATCAAAAGTCAATTGATATTTAAGTCAAAAAAAATAGATGAATACTTCAGAAACATTGATCAAACTGATTTATTTTATTTATTCATTACAATATCAAGTATAAGATTTAAATAACGTATATATCAAAATCAGTAAGAAAAAAAAATTCTTTTAATTTTCGTATATAACTCAGATATTCGTGTATAATTAGACAAAAAAAAACTCTATATTTAATTTCTTATTCGCAGTGGAACCCCGACAGTTCGACAATTCAGGAACCTTACCTGTATTTGAATATTATTGGATCTGATCGAATATGACTGCATATAGACACACATTTTTGAATATAGTCGTAAATTCTTGGATATACGTCTATCTGCTTGGATATAAATTATTTTTGCATCTATACACCCACATACATACAGTTGGGTCTGAGCAGATAAAACTCTATGTACTTATATAAGCTTGAATATAAGTATATCTGCTTGAATATAAATTTTTATATCTGCTTATATATAGTTGGATCTGAGCAGATAAAACTATATATGCTTGGACATACGTATATCTACTTGGATATTAATCTTAAGACATCTCTCTATATCTGCTAATATATGATAAGATCTGAGCAGATATAATTATATATGCTTATATCTAGCAAGATCAAATATTTGGATGTATTTGGATATAAATAGATATAATTAGATCCAGACATATCTGGTTGGATTCAAACGTTTTTTATCGGGTGAGTCTCTGATAATGAATTTTCTTATCACCAGCGTCACGTAGAATAAGTATTCTTTTCAGCCGCGTGTCCGGTACAGAACGAGTCTACCTACTCCTGAGATCTACTTTCCTGTTTTCCGAACCAGCAATAAAATAATCTTTAATTAATATTTATATTTTATAATTAATCAATTTATATTCGAGAAATTTCATTAACTATGGTTCGTGGTTATAAGACACGGAATAACCATGGCCCACCGTTATACTCTTTAGTGTGCATCAGTGAATTCAGTACTTCCCCACCAGTGACGTCGGAACCCCTCGGTGGTGTTGCCAGAAAATAGCTGCAGAGAAGACGGAAAACTTGGCCAAAAAGTATTCGACCCGGGTGGTCGTTACATCCACAAGATGACTGCATAATTCCGAAAATTCCTAAAATTTACAACTGTCAAAAATAAAACACTACAATTTTTGATATCAATAATAATAATTAATTCATAAATGAACTTGGATATCTTACTTCCAAAGAATTTTGATTCAAGCGCGATGTCATGATGTAATCATAATTACACTTATCGTGTGAAAATTCCAGTAATTCCAAAGTAGTTCCGAGAGTTACTTTAAAGCCAGTTAAAGTACTGTTTGTGATTGGAAACTCAAAATTCTCCTCTTTATTAGCCTTTTTCTTCTTTTTCTCAGCTTTTTGTTTTGTTATCTCCTCCTTAGCTTTCTTCTCCCAATCATGAAGATAATGATCAAAGTCGATAATAGCCTAACGATTGAATAGATTATGAAATATTAGTTTACAAATGAAAGTAATATCTAAGTGGTATTGCGAAAAAAAAAAAGTTACAAGTTTTTTATGCTAATGATATAGGAAATACTTAAATATCAAATAATGCAAATTAGAATAACAGATTCTGGCTTAAATAAGATTTTATTGCGTGATCGCACATAGATAATAAATAAAGTATTAGACATAATGATAAGTTACAGGATCAAGGTTATAGATTTTTACGAATTATTTTTTTTTAATTTACTCACACTTAACTGCGGTATCGTTTTATTGGCTGAAGCCTTAGAATATTGATGTCAAAAGACTAAAATTATGTAATCAATTTGTGATATTAATATTCATTGAAATACCTTTCTCATTGAACAGTTAGTGTCTGGACGTAAAGCGTTTTCTGGGGTTCGAGAGTATATAGCTGTAATTACATTATCTACTTTTTCCATGAAAGATATTGTAGGTTCACAGTCGTGCAGCTCATAACATTTATCTTTATACATTGACATGGCTACTCTTAATTGACGTGAAAATAACTGAAAACAAATACATTCAACATTATAATTATTAGAGAAAAGCTACAAACATTCATTATTTTATAAATAAATAATTTGAAGTATATAAAAATATGGAAAACACCTACGTATCGAGCAAGACATTCCTCTTTCGAAAGCTTTAAAGTTTTAAATGTTGAGGTGATAATTTGAAACCTATTTTCAAGTTTATTTTACCATATGCCCCAATGAAGCATTTTGATAATACCATCCGGAGTCTAGAAAATGAACTTTTTATCAGTACTACGCAGCTTCCACTTATACATAAATAAATGTTAATGACAAATAAGAATGTTACCCAGAAATAAGGGAGTTTAATTATTCCATTTCTGAAGTTTTTCAGCAAGTGGCAAAAATCAGAAGCAAACCATAGTCGTCTTTCAGTATCATAAGGATGCTCACAGCTCAATTTTTTATCTTCTATACCAAATAACTTCCGTGCACCCCTATTCCATTGGACTACATCGGTCATAACACAATACACATGAAACTTGGCTTTTTCAATTAATAATATACATTCTATTATCAGTTTATACAATATTTCACTAGTAACAGAACTTTTGCTGAGAAAACTTCCAACCACTTGTACCCAATCACCTTGAAATGGATGATAAATAAATACGAGAGCATGATCTGCTCTTGTGTTTGAAAATTTTCCAAGCGTGTAAGTTCCCAAATCAACGAGTCCATCTAGCTTCATTGTTCTTGTATTTAACTTGACTCCTTCACTCAACACTACTTCGTCAACAAGAAGTGTACCTAAAGAAAAAAATATCAAAATGTTATATTTTGTCTATTGCAGTTAATGAATATTACTATAACACATAAAAAAAGCAAGTTCATTTAGCGAATCAAGAATTTCTGAATGTTTGAATCAACTATTTTTAACTTCCCGCTAAGAAAATCGACGATTTTCAAAAATTTCGGGAAGTTATTGTTTTCACCCCGATTTTCGAAAATCGAGTTTTCATTAGATGTCGACGTTTTGAGGTCCTAGGAAACTATTCTGACTATTTTCAGAATGATGTCCGAGTGTGTGTGTGTGTGTGTGTGTGTGTGTGTGTGTGTGTGTGTGTGTGTGTGTGTGTGCGTGTGTGTGCGTGTGTGTGTGTGTGTGTGTGTGTGTGTGTGTGTGTGTGTGTGTGTGTAAACTCTTTGTAACTTTTGAACTAATGAATCGATTTGGATGGTTGAGGTGGCAATCGAAAGAGCTTGTTGGCCATCAACTTTTTTGAAAATTTCTGATTATTTGATTGAATAGACTCGAAAATATTTGCGAATTACGAAAAAAAAAAAATTTTTTTTTTAGTTTTTTATTGATTTCTCAAAAACGACTTATACGATCGACTTCAAAATCTAATCAGCTTTAGAATTCAATAAAACGCGCCGATTGCCACGTCAACTATCAAAATCGATTGATTAGTTCAAAAGATATCAGCGTTGAAAAGTTAAAAAATAACATTTTATATTATTTTTTCCGGATAAATCATAATATAACGTACTAAAATGTGCCTGATATCATACCAACTCATCTTTTTTATGGTTTCTTTTGATCATATAATGTCATCGAACTTGGTTTTTAGTTTAAATCATATTATCAACAAAAAAATCGATGAAACGTAGTTTTTAATATTTTTATCGGATATTTCATATTTTATTGTTTCTTACATGAGTCAAAACTTATTTAAATCTTGATTTTGATCCCTGACATTGATTTCTGCCTCAATACACTTATTTTACTGAACATAATCAGGAACTAAATTTTAAAAACCGCTTCATTGATGATTTTCGATTCTTAAATTTTCAAACTTCAGCATAACAGGTAACTTGTTAGAGCTTGAAAAGATCGTAAAAAAACAATTGCATGTGATAGCATTTTCGAGCTCGAAGAGCTCGAAAATATATCTACACTAATGTTCTCGAGCTCTTTGAGGTCGAAAACAGCGGGAAGTTTTGGGGTTGGCCCGCAGGGTCAACCGACGCCCAGATTTTTTTTATTGTTGACAACTACAAATACTATTAAGTTGTGAATGTTGCAGCTGAAGCTTTGTAACAATTCTGATCATAATACCCCTTTTGGAATGTGCTTCCATACGTGAAGCTTTATAACCAAGTGTATCAAAAATAGCATTAGGAAAATCGAATGCGCTATCCAATCTTTTGATGTAGGATTTTAGCGTGTCTTTACAAGAGAGGGGTAAAATTTCTCATTCTCTGAGATGATATTACACCGCGGAACTTTTTATGCGCATTAGCAGGCATTCGTATACCCACTCAATATCGTATCTCCTCTGTTTAGAATTTTTTACTTCAGCTCTGCATCGAAACAGACTCGAACAGCTTTTTGTTAGATTTCAGGCAGATCAGCGATGGCCTTTTCTAAAGTCTCTGCCTCAACAGCAGCACACCCTATCCAAAAATTACAGTCTATAGGATTCTATGCGGTTTTTGTCGCATTTGAGTGGATTTTATAAGAATTTCGGGATAAGGCATTTGAGTTTTTGATCGTCAATCATTTTCGATATTTCATTATTCTGCAACATTAAGAAAATAAACATATAACAAAACTATGTAGCTGCTTTTTAAATTACGTATGAGAGCTTACTACCCTTCGCTGTAAGCGTAAAGTCTTCCTTTTCTGGGAAATTATTTGACGTTTAAGCTTATCACATTGCATTTCTAAATTTTGGGTACTTTTATTATCATGGTTTTGGAGTTGACGCCGAAGAGTTCGGCAAGGTTGACATCGGATGATACCCTGATAATATCGTTGATTTTCATTTGTCAGTAAATTTTTATAACTTACTGAACACGTGTTGAAGATTTATTTCATTACTATATCCATTAGTGTTGTTGAATAACAGAAATTATATATTTAAATAGTACCTGTTGCTATCGAATCCTGTGCAATCACAAAAATTAATAGTTTTTAGTTCTTTTACTAAATCTCAAAATTCTTCTTTATCTGAAAGAGTAAATGTTATTGTCATCGACTTATTGGTTTATTAGTTAGTCACCTACATAAGACATAAAATGTTTCAAAGTAAACTTTACCCGATAAAAAACGTTTGGATCCAACCAGATATGTCGGATCTCGTTATATCTGTTTATATTCAAATACAGCCAAACATTTGATCTTGCTTGATATAAGCATATATAATTATATCTGCTCAGATCTAATCATATGTTGGCAGATATAGAGATGTATTAAAATTGATATCTAAGTAGATATACGTATATCCAAGCATATATAAGGATATTTGCTGAGATCCAACTATATATAAGCAGATATAAAAATTGATATCCATGCAGATAAGCTTATATCAAAACATATACAAGTATATATAGTTATATCTGCTCAGATCCAACTATATATAAGCAGATATAAAAATTTATGTTCAAGCCGATATACTTATATCCAAGCATATATTAGTACATAGAGTTATATCTGCTCTGACCCAACTGTATGTATGTGGGTATATAGATGCAAAAATAATTCATATCCAAACAGATATACATATATCCAAGAATTTATGAGAATATCCAAAAATGTGTGTCTATATCCCTCGAGGTTTTGGAAATACCGAAATAATACCGGAATTGTACGGTATAAATATTGCATAAATATGGTATTACTCGAGTTATTTTGGCCAGTTTTTTTGCCGCATTATTACCAAAAATTTACGAAATAAATTCAGAATATTTACGGCAATAAATCAGAAAAAATACGGTATTTTCACAGCATTAAAACCGTAATTATACAGCATATTTATAGTATATTTTCAGCATTTTTGCAGCATCTAACCGTTCTACCCAGAAAAAAATTTATACATAATTGTATAAAATTTTATGTAGTTATATCTAATTTTATATAATTATATATAACCTTATAAAGTTATATGCAATAACTGTCATGAAAAAAAAAAAAAAAAAAAAAAAAAAAAAAAAAAAAAAAAAAAAACCGTCTACTCGTGGACTCGTGGACTCGATCCCGAGACCTAATTATTCAAAGTCTGATCTGGTAGCCATTATGCCAAATCACTTACTTGAAAGATGTTACTAATTGTATTCAGATGAATACAAACAAACTTTAGAAAATTGAAAACATCAATTTTCACAGACAGTTATTTTCACTTACATTTTTTTGTTCGAGTAAGAATTGTGTGAACCAGTAAAATAAAATAAAAAATATTACATTTAGCACATTTTCGATGATGTTAAATGCAGAAGCAAACAAAAAATAAAACCATATTTTTTACAATTTTCTATTTCATCAGCGTAAATCTGGCAAAATTGCAGGATACTGACAGTATTATTATCACAAAAACAACGATTTCATTATTGTAACATTATCGTATAATAGTTTTTATACAGCATTTTATTGGTAAAATTTCGGCATTTTTACAGTTTTTTTACAGCATTTTTTTGGTAAATATTCGGTATTGTTATAGTTTTTTTCGCAGCATTTTTTCAGTAAAAGTTCAGCATTTTTATCGTAATATTACTGTAGTAATCTGGTAACTCTACAGCATAAGTACAGAAAGTATATGGCATAACTACAGGAAACAAACTGGCCAATATAACCATATTAATACCAAATTATTACGGTAAATTTACGGCATGTGCATAAATGCGGAAAATATACGGCATTTTTACGGCATTCTCAAAACCGCGAGGGATGTGGTCATATTCGGTCAGATCCAATAATATTTAAATACAGATAAGGCTCCTGAATCGTCGAACTTTTGGGGTCCTACTGCGAATAAGACATTTAATATAGAGTTTTTTTATCTAACTATACACGAATATCTGAGTTATATACGAAAATTAAAAATTTTTTTTTTCTTGCTAATTTTGATATATACGTTATTTAAATCATATACTTGATATTGTGATGAATAAATAAAATAAATCAGTTTGAACAATAGTTAGCATTCTACTTTACCATATAATAATTACAACAGTTAGTAAACTGAAACAGTTATCGCTCCGAATAAATACCATTTAGGTTATACGTAAATATTCATGAAAGAGTTTAACACGTAGAGAATAGATTGGTAAGGAAAGATTTCATAATTAATAATTAACTTAACAATTAATTATTCATCGTTAATATAATAAAATTCTTATGGTCATTACTATGGTTATGTGGAGCAGTTACAAGCAATTATGTACCACATGGGTTTTCATTTTAATACTTTTGACACTGACTAATATGTAAAATGTCTATTTTGGTAAACAATTTATTATTTTTTAAAATTTTAATTTATCGTTGCATATCTGTCTTTATATAGATATGTTTTATGTTTGTAAATTTAATAACTTGTAATAATGTTTCTCATGGTAGAGTCCTGAAGAAGTCAACAAAGTTGACGAAACGTTGGTGACCCTGATTAAAAACTCCGATTGAAACTGATTGAAAACGTCCTATCAGATTTATTCGGAAATTTCTGATTGACATTCAATCAGTTTCAATCGGATTCAATCGGAAACTTCCGAATGATTCTGATTAAAAGTCAATCGGAAATTTCTGATTGACTTTCAATTAGTTTCAATCGGATTCAATCAGATATTTCCGGAAGGTTTCGATTGTAAATTAATCAAAAATTATCGATTCCCGGGAAAAAATAATTTTATATATTGTTAAATGGTAAAAAATTAAAAAATCAAATATATTAAAATCTACGTTGAATCTACATTAACAATTAGATTTCATGTCATGAAGTAATATAGGATATACTATATTACCACCAAAAATAGCACTTGTCACTCTGTCAAAGAACAGAGGAGTGCTCGTGTCAGAATTGCTTCCAGGTCTGGAATACAATACGTCTGAACTACGTTTCTTACCAGGGACACTTCACAAGTGGTAGGCGCTATCTAGTGGCGAGCACCGAACTACTCCCAATGCTATTACCTAGGACTGGTGAATTTCCTCTCCTCTACATATATCTTTTCTCCTAAGAAATTTTTCTCTTGGTTCAAGCAACTTTTTTTTCTATTAGTTGGAGCATACGAAAATCCTTGCGTTAAAAACCCCCCACGGAAAAAATTTATTTAAAAAATATAAGTTAAAATACAAAAAATATATTTTAGAATTTATAAAAAATCAATCAGAAAACTATTTTTTTAAGAGCTTGACATAGAAATGAAAATAACTAGAAAAAAAAGCGAAATTTTAAAAAACTTTATTCATAATAATTTTTGAGAAATAAAATTACCTACAAAAAAGTTTCTATGAGATTTTCTGATAAAACTGATAGTTTCGCCGGAAAAGTAAGAAGATCTCAAAATTTTCTATAAATTTGACTTTAAGCTCAAATAACTTTTGAACAGTTAGATTTATCAAAAAAATGATGAGACTTTTGTTGTAGAGCATTCAATATCCTACAAAAATATCTATCGTGCATAATAATTCGTTGATTGGCTTGTAAGTTAGAAAATTCTAAAAAATAAAAAGTTTTTTTCCCGTGTTATTTAAATAGAAAATAGAAAAATTGATTGACGCAAACTGTAGTATTATTATTAAGAGCTTAGATTGGTACCGAAATTTTTATTTTTAGGTAGACTGTCAATTTTGGGATACCAAAAAAAAAAAAAATTTTTTTTTTTTTAACTATCTTAATGTATATATAATTTTTTATTGATGTTTCCTTTTATTTTTGTGATAGTTTTAAACTCAATCAATACAGTTTTTTAAAAAAAGTTTTTATATAATCCTGAAAAATGCTTGTTTTAACTTTTTATAAAATTGATTAAATTGGAAAGACAGATAAAATTCTATACTCGGATATTTAAAAAATTGCTGAATTAATGATAAATGGAATTCATATCTGCCCAAATTTTAATAATTATCAATACTATCTGAATTGTTATTTTCCGATTGAATCCGATTGAAACTGATTGAAAATTGTCTGTCGAATTTAATCAGAAAATATTCAATAAATGGATTATTATTTTCTGATTGAATCTGATTAAAACTGATTGAGAATTTTCTATCGGATTTAATCGGATTCAATCGGAAAATAATCGATAGATAAATTATTATTTTCTAATTGAATCCGCTTCGTTTGAAACGAAATTTTTTTTTTCTAGCCGATACAAGAAAATTTTGTTGTTTATATTGAGAAAAAAATTCCCTGAAAATTTCAGCTCTTAAATTTAATTTAAAGTACTTTTTCTCGAGTATCAAATTTTTCCATTTAAAAAGTATATTAATTGAATAACATTTTTTTTAAATTGCTATAACTTATCCAGATTTTAAGCTATCGTTTTGAAACCAGTTTTAATTTGCAGAGAATGTTGAATTTGAAAGTCTATAAAACAAATTGCTCTAACTCGATCTATGTCGATTCTATCTGCTCCGAAAGTCTATTTTTCACTTGTTTCATATAATTTTGTTAATAGTGAAAAAAAAAAAAAATGGCTCATCGTACGAAAAAGATGCATAGCACCCATCTTTTAGAAAATTTCGTCCTCTACAGAATTATTTATTATACTTCCCTGCTTAAAAAATCCGAGAGATTCTTATAGCTGTATGTATAAGGCCCTATACTTAACCATACAGCACTTCTCATAGAACTCATTCATTCTCATAAAATCTCTATGGAAACGTATGAGAATCTATGAGATTTTCTAAACAGGGTGATATCGCTAAAGTGCACTGTTTATAAGATACAATCAGTAGAACATTCTACAGTAAAAAGGATTTATACTATATTAAGCTTACAATTTTTATACTGTCTAATGTTAAACTACTCGTATCTCATAGATAATACGCATACCCCTATTAAAAATAAACGAGGGCCGCCTCGTCTGTCATCTACCGTTAGCATTGATTCTAGCGACGCTAGCCTCAATTCAGTGCCTCGTTTCATTTTTACTAAGGACTTTAGCTATATCTAGCTCATCAGGAAGATAGTTTAAAATCAAGTAGAACATTCTACACGGAGAAATAAAAAATTGATCAATTGATCAAAAGGGATAAAATCGAGAAATAAATTATTATTTTCCGATTGAATCTGATTGAATTTTTCTCAATCAGTTTTAATCGGTTTCAATCGGAAAGTAGTTTTTAAAAAATTATTATTTTCCGATTAAATCTGATTGAAACTGATTGAGATATTTCAATCGGATTTAATCAGATTCAATCGGAAAATAATCGAAAATTAAAATTATTATTTTCTGATTGAATCTGATTGAAATATTTCAATCGGATTCAATCAGAAAATAAAAAATATTTTTTTCCGATTGAATCTGATTGAAATTCAATCGGAGGCCTCAAACGCTCCCGAACATTTCTGATTGAAAATTCGTTTCCGATTGAAACTGATAGAATTCTGATTGAGTTTCAACCAGATTCAATCGGATTCAATCGGAGTTTTTAATCAGGGTATATTTGTATGCAACCGAATAATTTTGAGGTTCAATAAAAAAAAAGTTATAATTTCAACCCTGACGTTGACTTTTATTTTTATCTACAAATTAAATACTGACTTTAGAGAGGAAAAAATTATTTTGATGCTTAATATTACATTGAAGCTCAATTTCTCTGTACATTGTCGTTATACGAATTTTTATTACAATAATAATTTTTTAAAAATTATTATTTTCTGATTGAATCTGATTGAATTTTTCTCAATCAGTTTCTATCAGATTCAATCGAAAAATAACTTTTTAAAAATTATTATTTCCTTATTGAATCTGATTGAAACTGATAGAGAAAAATCCAATCAGTTTCAATCAGATTCAATCAGAAAATAAGTTCTTAAAAATTATTATTTCCTTATTGAATCTGATTGAAACTGATTGGATTTTTCTCTATCAGTTTCAATCAGATTCAATCGGAAAATAATCGAAAATTAAAATTATTTTTTTCTGATTGAACCTGATTGAAACTGATAGAAAAAAATCCAATCAGTTTCAATCAGAAAATACTAAATATTTTTTTCTGATAGAATTTGATTGAAACTGATAGAAAGTCAATCAGGACGCTCGAACGCTCCCGAACATTTCTGATTGAAAATTCGTTTCTGATTGAAACTGATAGAATTCTGATTGAGTTTCCATCAGATTCAATCAGTTTCAATCAGAGTTTTTAATCAGGGGAATAAAAAAAAAAGTTTTACATCAAATTCTGTCCATCTTTCCTTTAAATTATCCAGTTTGATCAATGTTTCTGAAGTATTCATCTATTTTTTTTGACTTAAATATCAATTGACTTTTGATATATGTTATACATAGGTTCATCAAAAGCATTAAGAGGTAATAGCAATAAGATCCAAGATGTGAGTAGATATTGTTTTTAGAATGGTCTAATGTATAATATATTTATATATGCACTCATTAGAATATAGTGAAACTTCCTTAGATATTTGTGCTTAAATCTATGTAGATTTATTTAAAGATCGACATTTACGCAGATCTGCTTGAAAACACTAATATATTCGTGGATATAGTGAGATCTGTTTGAATCTCTTTGGATATTTTAAGATGTGTTTGGATCTCGTTTGATATTTTAAGATCTGTTTGGATATACTTAGATATAGTCATTTCTCTTTGGATATTGTCAGATCTGTTTGGATCCGCTTGGATCGCGCCAAAATTTGGATCCAAGCATATCTGACTGTTTGAGTCCAATCATATATGCTTGGATCTAAACATTTTTTATCGTGTTGTCAACTACAAACAAAAAATAAAAATATTAAAATATTATACCACAATATTTAATGATTCATCTATCTTAAAGTGAAATTTTAATGATAAAGATTTGGGATCAGCCTAAAGGAACAATATTTTGTATCAGTTACATCATTAGCCCAGCTCTGGTTTTGGGCATCATATCAGTTTTCGAAGTTTCCGATAATTTATCACTGTTAAAATTTGTTTCTCCTAGACTCGAATTTTCATGTTGAGTATTTTCAGACCCCGGGAAAAAATGAATTTGCCTAACCATATATATTTATATATGATTATATATTAAATATATATAATTATATATGATTATACATAAATTTTTATATAAAATATATATAATCATATATGGACTAATGTATTATATGTATGTTTTATGTAAGTCTATATATGATTAGATCTGATTAGATCTGACTTATATAGGTCTATAGATGATTATATATAAATCTATATATAATTAGATCTGATTAGACCTGAATTATCTAGAGCTATATATGATTATATATAAATCTATGTATAATCAAATTTAATCAGATCAGAGTTATCTAGGTCCATACATGATTATATATAAATCTATACATGATTATATCTAATCAGATCTAATTTATATAGGACCATATATATAATTAAACGTAAAGCTATTTACATAATAATATCTAATCAAATGTAAATTATAATTTTATTAATAATTGTTGATTTTATGTTCTTTAGTGATTTTAACATAAATATAAGTATCTGAATTTTTTTATTAATTATTACAGATGAAGAGCTAAATTATATTTTATTTTATGTTGCCATTATTATTATTTATAAATCGATACTAAATTAATAATACATTTTGCTTACATTTATCGAAGTAATACATTTATTATAAATTATGTGTTATATTTCCTAAATTTTACATGATATATTTATTAGTATTTTAATAAAGTATACTTTGTTAATGTCATTTTTACCACACAGTTTTCAAAGTATTTGGTTTTTTGCATACACAATTTTCGACTCTTATAAGCTGTGTCATTTTTTTAACATCAGAATACTTGATCAGCACTGTATCATTATTTTCTTTTATAGGAATAACGTGTTCAATAATACTTTTGGTTTTTATGTGATAGAAGACTTTGGTATGTTCAACAGTGAACCGATTTACGATGAAATATAAATTCTCTTGAAATTTAAAAATATACCTAATTGATCCATTGATAGCAGATTCACCAAGATCTATCTGTACAGTGTGACTATTTGTTTTCGTCATTTTATAAATCTCTGATGTATAGATCTCATTATTTATTTTAACACGTGCGTAGATAGATACATTTTCTAAATCAATATCGTTAGATGTCAATAAATCGAGCTCAATGGCATTTAATGTCACATTTGTAATTATCTTTCCTAAAAAATCATAATCTGCTCTTGATTTATCGATAGTATTATTTCCTAACTGTTCTTCAATGCGGTTCTCAATAAGTTTTGCACCTTGTAATATTTGCAAATTGTTTACAATTTCTTGGCCGAAATGTTTGCTACCACGCACACATTTCGCTATGTAACCATTATAATTTTCAAATGGAAATGCCGAAGTCCCCTGTAAAGGTCCCCATCTTTTTACACATAGTACCAAATGAAGAAGCTGATGTACATTGTAACTTAATTGTCAATCACCATACAACTTTTCAACTTCTGATACAAACGTTTTCAGTAAGTTATCCGCTTCTACGAGATCAGCTTGTGTTATTGTAGACTTAGTTAAATTGAAAATTGCCTTTACCAACAATAACCAATGTTGAAAATATTCCGCTGGCAAATAGGAAATAAGCAATGGAATGGAGT
This sequence comes from Microplitis demolitor, assembly GCF_026212275.2. Taxonomy (NCBI): domain Eukaryota; kingdom Metazoa; phylum Arthropoda; class Insecta; order Hymenoptera; family Braconidae; genus Microplitis; species Microplitis demolitor. The sequence goes on from NC_068545.1 coordinate 15,889,320, forward strand.
AAAATAACAAAAAATTGTAAAATTCAGATGCTTTGAATAGATTATACTCTGATAATTTTCTGGGTAATCTTGAAAATGATTGCGGTGGTCGTATCTTTAGCATAAAAGCGTCAATTTCATCACTTTTATCTTTTAAACTCCAAAGCGCTTTTTTTCCAAACCAAAGACCAATTATTTGTTTAACGACACCAAGTAAGACTGAATGCATGAATTCGGGTAGAACGCATGTTCCAAGATCAATTAGAGGAAGACAAGATACAGCAGAATATCCTTTTACCCCACGAATTTGAGTTGTATCATTTTTTTTTTTAATAGTATTTTCGCTTGAGCTTCCATTCTCTTTCCAATTCTTAATTTACAGTCAATTTTGTATGGAAAAATGCGTGAAGTTTTCGTGCCAGCAATGCGTTTACTTTTCACCGTCCGAATTTCGCAAATATTGCATCCGTAACGGCCATTAAAAGACATAATATTTTGTATTTGGGCTCTTGCTGGTGCATCCGCTATAATTAACGGAGTTACAATTTTTGAATTTGTCACTTGTCCAGTTCTTGGATTAATCCAGTCAATACCGTCAACAAAGCCTTGTTTGAGTTTATCAAAAATCGGCTTGAGGAAAAGATTCATCGATGGTTTACATTTATCATCATACCACAATCCTATTACGATTATGAATTTGTCTCTTATATTTTCAGGTAACTCGGCAATTGTAAACATAAGTGGCCAACAGTGGCTTTTTGCGCTCTTGACGAGAGATAAACCATCAGTGTTTAGTATGAGTGTCAAATCATATGGACCTTTATTATCCCTCGTATTTACTCGAATATATTCCGTCCCATCAGTTATGTCTGAAATATTTCCAGTAGGTGCTCGAGTACGTTTCAATTTGTCAGCTAGATTATTTTGTTCAAAAAGAAATCTTATTTGATCTGAAACTTCAAATTCATGGAAAAATCCAATATCTGAAGATTGATCTGTCTTGCACAGAGAATATTTTTTTACTTCCTTTTTGCCTAAAATTGCAACCTCAACTTTGAATAAACATTTTTTACAATAATAATTTCTAATAACTTTACAAGGAGGAGCAATATCTTTTGCATATTGAAAGAGTTTAAATAGTGATTTTGGCATTTCATTATCATCTGGCAAATGTTTGAGCTGAATTTTTAATACATCTTTTAATGCAGATTTAGTAATGCTATGCTTAATGTGTAAATTTAGTAAATCTAATACAAATTCATCTACGGCCACTGTATTGTTAGGCAACAGCATATTTCTTTCAACTCTATCGGCATTTATTATTTCTTCTCTTTCGTTCAAAATATTATAATTAAATTCGACATCATCATCATCATCCTCGTATTCACCATTATTATTCATAACTTCATCATTGTAGTCGCTATCTGATTCCCGACTTTCACTACAATGATCTTTATCTAAATCCTCATTTTTATCTTCGTCTTCATTGGTACTCATACTTGAAACACTATCAATATCTGATACATCGCTTAGTAAAATATTTGAATCATCCATTGCGCTATTATTATTTGTAACACAATTCTCTTCGAGAATACATGATGCTCCATGTTGATTTTCAGCTGTATTCTCATCATCCGAGAAAAAACCATTGGCCTGCCATCGATTAAATGTCCTCAATGGAATCTAAAAATAAAATAAAATAGAGTGAACATCGAATTATCTACACTTTTACAATTTGTAAAATTATGTTAATAAAAAAATTATAATACTTGAAATTATTTGGAATATTAGACATGAAGAAAGTCTCTATTAGTACAAGTGAAATTTTTTGGATGAATTCTTTTTCATAATTAACTTGTAATCAACATTAAAAATTATTTATAAAATATTTACTAGAACTGTCGAATCTGATGTGTATTGCTTATACTTCTTCTTAGGAATTGGTGATGATTGAGGAGAATTTTTATCTTCATCAGAAACCTTATTATTACCGTTGAATGGAATTTATTGAAATAAATAATAAGAATTAAGTAAACAATTTTTCACCCGTTTTGTGTCTAGAAAAAAAAAAGCAGAAAAAATCACTCAGCAAATATTTTATTACTAATAATTATTAGTATATTATAATTTAAAGGTTATTAATTTGTTGAAAAATATTTCTTTTGTAACTTAATAACATAATTAGAAGTGATTGGACCGTTAAAAAGCCATCTAATACAATTATTATTTAAAACTAACGTTTAATAAATCTTTAAAGCTTTGAGCAAAATTTTACTAGATTAACCTATAACCAAAATAATAGAAGTATAATATACACACATACTGATTAATTTATAAAAACAGGCAAGATTTTTATTATCATCCAATCAATCAATAAGGCAGTTAATGAAAATCAAGTTAGCCGGCATCTAAAAATTTTTATAATTTTTTTTATTGGAAAAATTATTTAAAAAAATATTAAGAAAAAAAATCCATTTATAAAAAACTTGAAAAATTTTAAATGCAACTTTTAAAAAATATTTTTTTGTTCCAATTTAATAAATAAAAAAAAAATAAAAAAATTAGAAACATCGGCTAACTTTAGTATTATAGGCAGTTAATTAATTACCTGTATAAAATTAATTACTTATCATCAGAGCGCTATGGCGCCTCTAGTAGCGGAACGATACTACCCATATTTATAACTCTACACACACTTTCATACACAAATCACCAAGTCGTCGCCATTTTAATAGCGCGTACCGGCTTCTGTCTTTTATCGTTAAAAAGATATTGCTTTATAATATTCAATAACTGACTAGGATAAAATTTCAACAACCTGATAATAAAAAGAAGATTATAACAATAAACCCATACGATGTTTATTCTAAAGTGCTCAAGAGATAATTCTTTTTGTAAAATTGATGAGAGTGAGGTTATCTTTAATAAAGATAGCCCGCCAAAAGAAGGTGAAACGGTTAAATTCCTATGGTATAGAAAAGAAGAACTTGGAGAAATAGCAATGAAATCTGGTAAGTCAAAAATGAATTTATATATAAGTACAATATTGCTGTGTTTATTTCGTCGTTTCCATGTCAATATATACGAGATTAATAAACGATATATATGTGCTTGACGTGTTCTGTACAACAATCTAATTCTATTGATCAGAGTTTCAACAAACTAATATATTTAAATGTAAATTTTCTAGATAATATAAAAAAAATTAATCAAAAGTTTGAACAAGTAAAAAAGCATATGAAAAAAAAAACACGAAGTCCAAGCACTTCCCCAGAAACTACACGTGAATCACACATTTCTTCGAAAAGATCTAGAAAACCAAATGCTAAGTATAATTCTAACTCTTTTGATAACTTAGGATTTGTGAAGCCACCTAAAGAAGTTCAAGTTCCAAAACTGGTATGTTTTAGTAATTTCTAAAATAATTAACGTATTGTTATTAAATATTAAATATTAGATGAAACGAAATGTATAATTTACCAAAATACTATAGTATAACTATAAAATTTCATAGACTCGTAAAGATGACAATAAAAATCAAAGTGACAAAATTACACAATTGCTTATTGAAAAAGACATTGCAAAAAATAAGACAGCTAAGTCTAAAAGCAAAAAAATTAGTCCAACAAAAGATGAGTTGAAGCAACGATTAGCAAAATTGGAAGGAAATATGAAAAAATCGGCGGGTATGATATTTTATTTACAATCAAAAACTTTTTTTTTCAATTTTCATTATGATTTTAAACAATCTTGAAAATTAAAAAAATTATTTTTAGCATTTCTATTATGTAGAAAATAAATATTAATAATTTTTTACTATTTAATAACAACAGGATCACTGTATGATGAGATTGCACCTACTCCTCATACCGTTGAACCCAGAAAAAATAATAAAAGCGATAACGAAAACAATTCTGCCACAGAAGGTGACTCTGATGTTGATAAATCAGTAAATGTCTCTTTAATTGAATCAGAAGGCAGTGAAGCCGAAAAGAGTCATACTGTGAACTCGGAGATGTCACACGTCGATGATACTGATAAAGAAAATAATCCTTCAGTTTCTAAATCTTTCGACAATTCAGATTCCAATAATGTAGGTATAGAGGGTATTGTAGATGATTACAACGACCCTGATCTTTACGGTAAAGATTGGTCTGGTGAAAAGGTATATTTTTTGATATTATGCTGTATTATTCTCATATTACATTGAGGAATAATTTTATTGTGATATTTTCTGTTTTAAATTCTAATTATTTTTTTTTTATGACAGATGTATAAACTAATGGACAGAATCTACTGTAAAGAAAAAGAGTACAAAGAATGCAGTAGACAATGTACCCAAGCTTCCCACGTCGTTCGGAGATTAATCACCGGAGTTTTGAAGCCGAGTGGTTACGTAGATGCTACGCTGACTGGACAAGCTTCTAGAGCACATCCACAAGAAGGAAAACTAACTTCAGTAAGAGCATTCAATACTGCAGCGAAGAATGAAATTGTAGGTAAAAAAAAAAAAAAACATTTTTTTCTATAGAAATACATATGTAAAAATTTCTAATTATATTCTTACAGTATTTTAGTGTAGAGTATCATTATAAATATTTTTAATACATAATTTAACTTTTGATTTATATTTTTACGTATAAACAGTGTTTAAATGTCTGCATATTTTTTCTCTTACTTATTTTCAATCTATTGAGTACTATTTCAATTTACAGGTTTTGCTATGGCTTTAGCTAAAATAAAAGGATGGAAAGGTAAAAAAGGAATTGAGCAAACTGAAGAAGAATTAGCTGCAGTAATGTCTCAAAAGATTGGAGAATTAAAAAGAGCTCATGTTGCTAATAAGAAAGCTAAGTCTTAAATAATTATCTGAAGAATGAAATCTTTTTTTTTTATTTTATTTCGATCATTATTTTATTATTATTATTATTTTATGATTTAAGTTTAAATAAGTGTTATATATCAGACCGTATATAAATGACATTGAAAAGTTAAATATTAAAGACATAGCTACTATGATATTTAAGATAATCTATAAACCAAAAAAGTATATGCTTGTGCATATCCACTGATTATATTAAAAAATATGCTAATTTAAAAATTGTCAAATAAGTAAGTTAAACTGCAATAATTATTATAAATTTGCATATGATTATATTTAAAAAGTTGAAAAATAATTAATACTAGAATTAAATAACTGATCAAAGTAGCTATATAGCTAGCGTATAACTATTTAAAAAGTTTAAGACTAAGTAAGAGTTAAGAACTTGTTCACAGTACCTCTATTTTTAAAAATTTTATCAAGTATGAAGTATACTCATAAGCATAAGATAATATTGATAAATAATACGATACCTTATTAGATTAAAAAAATAAAGATATATACTTGTTTGTACTTAAAGTTTGATAATATTCAAATGAAAAATTCCTTGGTGACTAAATTCAATTGCAATGATTATTATTATGTAAGTTTGCGTACGATTATTTAAAAAATTAAAAAATAAGTAACACTAAAATTAAAAAATTTTATAGATAGATATGACATATATTAATAGATATGATGGATATCTCGATAATTTATTTAAAAAATAAATAATTTATGTTTATAAGTACTTACAATTTGATAATATTCTAATGACAAATTCATCGTTTGGTGATAAGTTGATTTGTAATCATCATTATTTAAATTTACGTGTAATTTTTTAATAAGTCTATGAATATTTTGTGTTGCTCTATTAAAATAAGATTGCCATTTTTCTTAAAAATTTGATGAATATTGAATAAAAATAAGACATAGTGGAAAAATTATTGATTCTAATTTGTATTAGATAATAAGTCAACTGTAATTATAAGACAACAATAACTTCCAAAATGTATGACTTCATCAAAATTTGACTCCAAATATTTGATTCAATTATACATGAATACATATGATTATATTTAACTGATTAAATAAGGCCAATGATTAGGTCTCATTAAATAATTATTGGCCATATATAATTATATAAACCTTATATATAATCATATATAATTTTATATGATTATATATGATTAGGCCTGGCCAATTTTCAGGTCTAATTATATATAAGTGGTTATATATAAATACATATGATTAGGAAAATACTTTATATAATTATATATGATTAGATCTGACCAATTTTCAGATCTAATTATATATAAGTGTTTCTATATGATTATATATGATTAGGCAAATTCATTTTTTCCCGGGACTGCTATGAAATAAAATATAAAAGAAATGTACAATTAACTTCCCGGGGAAAATGATTAAGATCTGCCCTGATTAAAAGAAACGATTCGAAACGATTTGCAATGTTAAACTTCCATAAGAATGGCGATTCAAAAGTATTCAACGTATTCAAAAGCATTAAAAAAGTATTTAAAATTTTTTTTTCGAATCGTTTCAAATCGTTTCTTTTTATAAGGGTGACCAGATATAATTATATCTGATCAGATCAAATTATTTCTTGGCAGATCTATTTATATCTGATCAGATCTCATTGTATCTGGCTAACCACCGTTTATATCTGGTCAGATCTAATCAGATATAATTGGATCTGGACTAGATACAATGTCAGACATGATTATATCTCGTAAGATCTGATCAGATATAACTATATCTGAACTAAATACAACGTTTGACATAATCAGATCTCATTATATCTGCTCAGAGATAACCGTGTATACGTCTTATTTTTATAGAAAATTGTTTATATCTGGTCAGATCTGCGTGTATCTCGTGAGATCTGATCAGATATAACTACATCAGAATTAAATACATTTAAAATAATCAGATCTCATTATATCTGCTCAGATATAATCATGTATACGTCTTATTTTTATAGAAAATCGTTTATATCTGTCCAGATCTGCGTGTATCTCGTGAGATCTGATCAGCACAACATAAACAGATCTTATTATATCTGCTGAGATATTATCATGTATACATTGTATTATTACTGAAAATTGTTCGTATGTAGTTATTTACACTCACACGATCACATACGAGGATCAGCGCAGCGGATAGCATCAAAGACTTTGAATCGGAAGGATGCAGGTTCGAGCCCAGCAGTCACCGGGATTTTTTCATTAATTATAATCATTTATAATTCCTCTAAGTAGCGTTCTAAATATATCAGATTACATTTCGGATTGAATCGAAATTATCTTGTTTTTTTTCGCAATTTAATATTTTTTAACTTCCTGCTTAGAAAATCGATAATTTTCAAAAATTTCGGGAAGTTATTGTTTTTACACCCGTATTCGAAAATCGAGTTTTCATTAGGTGTCGACGTTTTGAGGTCCTAGGAAGCTATTCTGACTGTTTTCAGAATAATGTCCGAGTGTCTGTATGTATGTATGTGTGTGAATGGTCTATAACTTTCTAACTAATGAATCGATTTGGATGTTTAAGGCGGTAATCGAAAGAGATTGTTGGCCATCAACTTTCCTAAAAAATTCAGATCATTTGATCAAGTAGACTTGAAAATATTGGAGAATTACGAAAAAAAAAAATTTTTTTTTTAGTTTTTTATTGATTTCACAAAAACGACTTATACGATCGACTTCAAAATTTAATCAGCTCTAGAACTCAATAAAACGCGTCGAATGTCGCCTTAACCATCTCAATCGGTTAATTTGTTCGAGAGATATCGTTGGAGAAAGAAATGGTAAAAAACAGTTTTTTTCAAATATCTTCAAGACGGCTGAATCGATCGCTTTCAAATCCTAATCTGCTCTAGAATTCAATAAAACGCGCCTATTGGCACCTCAAACGTCAAAATCGGTTAATTAGTACAAAAGATATCAGCGTTGAAAAGTTAAAAAAATAATATTCTATGTTACTTTTTCCAGATAAATCAAAATGTACTGTACTAAAATGTGTCTAAAATCTTACAAATTTTTTCTCTTTATGGTCTCTTTTGATCATCATATAATGCCATCAAACTTGTTCTTTAGTTTAAACCATATTATCAACGAAAAAATCGAAAAAACACAGTTTTTAATCATTTTCTCGGATACTTTATGTATTATTGCTCTGACCTAAGCAAAAACTCATTTAAATTTTGATTTCGATCACTGACATTGATTTCTGTCTCAATACATTTAGTTTATTGAACATAAACGGAAATTAATATTTAAAAACCGCTTGGTCATTAATGATTTTCGATTCTTAAACTTTGAAACTTTAGCATAAAGCGTAACTTGTTAGAGTTTGTAAAGCTCATAAAAAAACAATCGCATGCAATAAGATTTTCGAGCTCGAAGAGCTCGAAAACAGCGGGAAGTTTTGGGGCTGGCCCGCAGGGCCAACCGACGCCCGGATTTTTTTAATAGGGATCCTCGGAGAAAAAAGTTTAGATCTGACCACATATAATTATATCTGATCATATCTGGCCAGATCTTGTCAGATAGTGAGAATTTAAAGATTTGGCCAGATCTACTTTGTCAGATCTGATCAGAAATAATTATATGTGTTCAGATTTAAACCTTCTACCCTGGGTTCAGTCTAAGAAAAAATAATTCATTTTTATAACTCAAGAATCAACTTACTCCATTAAGATCCTGAGTACTATTGGAAGTTTCAACTTCAGGAGGTCTAGCCGTTAGAAGTACATTATCAGGATCTATTTGCGAATTCGCGGCTTCCACGACATTTGGAATTCTATCAACTCTCGGAATGGCATTCGGATTTATTGTATATTTCTTTCGATTCGAAATACAAGTATCTTGATTAAATATTGGTAGCATATCTTTTTTAATAATGTCATCGTCCGAAAAATGTAACTCGCAATCTGGTGTCAAATGTTGACATAATGCTAAGCTCCATTTGCACAATTTATCGGCATCCTGTACGAATTATATTAAATATAATATTGCGACATTGTCTAAATAAATATATCTAATTATTCCAAATAAAATATTATTACTAAAGTTCCAATTAGTAAATTAATTAAATAATACAAAATACATAATACAGAATACAAAATATATTATTTGTAGGTTACTTGTGGAATTTTAAATGGAGAAATCTGTCGAAGATTGGAGTCATTATTTTTCTTTCGCTCTTTTTTTTCCACTCAAACAATTTAAAACAGCACAACACTTCACCATTTTTATTCAAATTTAATCCTAAAATAATTAAAAATTACATAAAATAATCCTTTAAATTATTCTTTAAATTATTATACTAGCCCAAAGGGGACCTCCGCTATTTAGCTGCAATCTAGTGGCCAATAGCGAACTAAAATCTTTACGGTATTTTCTGTACGACACAACAGCTGGAAACCCAATAGCGAGCGTCCTTATATCTAGCCTTCGTGATAACGCGATAAAAAATTTAAATTGTAAGTTTCCCAGCCGTCCTTAAAAATCTAAGAATAGATGCTGGTTTTAAATTAAAATCAAATACTTGTAATTAATTTTCAAAAAAGCAGACTTAGTTTGGAAATCATTGATTTTATTGTTAAAATAAATAAATTTCCCAGTAGTTCTTAGGAAATTAAGAATAGATTGTGGCGGATCTGAACCCTCAGTCACGCGTCTTGAGACCGGAATTAAAACTAGAGCGACTGACACGCCGCTCTATAGTCAAATCCTAAAAAGAAGAAACCAGCGCCGACGGGATAAAAACAAACCAGGAGATTCACGCTACAGCTCTGGCAACGATACGCAAAGATACAGACACAAAAAATATACACGATTAAACCAAAAGTGCTAATATGCTTGTTTAAATATTGTTCAATAAATAAAGATTATATTTTCATACATTCGTTCACTTGTAATTATTTAACTAGTGGATCAAGTTAATGATAAGTCCACAAGATGCTGGCTAAAAATGAAAATTGAACGTGTGTCATTAATTTTTAAAAAATCAGACTTAATTTGGAAATTATTTATTTGTATTTATTAAAATTTTAAATTTCCCAGCAGTTCTTAGGAAACTACCCAGTGAACACACCAACGTAACAGTGATATCACATTTAGAGAACACGTAACGTCACAAATTCGACATAAATTTTACATTCTGATAATATAAATTGTAATGTAAATGGTAAGTCAAGTTTGTAATGTAAATGTGACATTAAGATTACATGCATGTTACTGACCGAGTGACATCACATTGGTGACCTAAATGTGACGTTATACCCGATGAAAAAAGATGTTATACCATTGGATAGAAAAAGCGGCCCGATCCATTTGTATACAATCGTACATAATTATATCTTATTTGTATATAATTTGTATATAAACACATAATATTTTCGTATCGATTATACATAATTATATACAATTCTATATAATTGTATACAAATGCATACGTTTGTACATAATCACATACTGTATTCGTATAGATTACATGTAATTATATACAATTCTATATAATTCTATACAAATATATACATTTGAATATAATTTTATTATTCTTTTTTGCATTTTTATATAGAATTATATACGATTGTATATAAGTGTGTATAATTATATAAAAATTTTATATAATTATGCATTGACTCTATTCAATGGTATATAATTCATATATAACTGTATACAGTTATCTAAAATCTTTTTTCATCGGGATATTTATATCACATACTAACGTTAGCTTTACATTCTAGATATTACCTCAAAATTACGTAACAAAATCGACTTATAAGTGACGTAATCTTGGTGATTCTATTTTATCGTCCCGATGAAAAAAGATTTTGTCTAATCATATATGATCATGCATAATTGTCTATATATGATCAGGTCCAAAAATTGGCCAGGTCTGATCATACATAACTTGATCTGTTTACATATGATCAGATCTATTTATACATGATCATATATAATCATCTATATATAATTGGATCCAAAAATTGACCAGATCTGATTATATATAATCATATATGATTAGATATAATCATATATGATTAGATATAATCATATATGAATAGATATAATCATATATGATTAGATATAATCATGCATGATTATATATGGGGTCGTATATAATTAGATCTGACCATACCTGGCTATTATAAGCCCACATATAAGTCTATATATGATCAGATTTGATTATATATAGGTATATATTTAATTAGAGCTGGTCAGATCTGATTATATATGAGTCTAGATATAATTAGATATGATCATACCTGGCTGTTATAACCTCATATATAATCATATATAAGACCACATATAATCAGATCTGATTATATATGAGTCTATATATAATTAGATATGATCATACTTGGCTGCTATAACTCCACATATAACCATATATAAGTCTATATATGATCAGGTCTAATCATATATGACTCTATATGTAATTAGACATGATCATACTAGGCTGTGAACTCCATTTATAACCATATATAAGTCTGTATATTATCAGATCTGATAATATATAGGTCCATAATAGACTGGGCCAAAAAAATCGACTTTTTTTTTTCTTTTTCGATACTGTGCAAATATTGTTCCTGATGACCAAAAAAAATTATTGTGCAAGTTTGAGCCCTTAATATTGATATTAAGAGGTGTATCGTTATGACTATTCGTTTTTTGACAGAAATTTCATTTTTTACCCAATACTCGTAAATCATCTATCTGAAAAATTTGAACAATCCATATTCTTGGAGGAAATTGAACTTCCTACAAAAAATCGTTCTTAGTAAATTGACGTAAAAATAGCAGTTTCCTTGTTACCGTGCCTTAAATATTGATTTATTTTTTAAATTCTTTGTTTCTATTTTGGATTTTTGTAACTGCTAGAAATATTAAAATTTTTTCTAGTCAAGATACATATTTTTGACGGAAATTTAATGCTCTACAAGAAAAGCCCCTTAACATTTTTTGCAAAATTCACTCCTTCAACAGTTGTTCAAGGATGAAGTCGAGTAAAAACGACTTAAATAACCTGAATAACTTTCGAAGAAGTGAAGTTAGACCTATATATATGGTTATAAATGGAGTTGACAGCCAAGTATGATTATGTCTAATTATAATAGAGTCATATATGATTAGATCTGATCATATATAGACTTATTTATGGTTGTATATGGAGTAATAACAGCCAAGTATGATCATATCTAATTATATATCGACTCATATATAATTAGATCTAATTATATATAGACTTATATATAATCAGATCTGATCATATGTAGACTTATATATGCCCTCGCGGACCTGGAATCACTGTAAAATCACAGTGAAATCACAGTGAGATTATAGTAAAAACATTATGAGACCATGATGAAATTACAGTGAAATCACCGTGATTTTGTGCCATTCGGTCACTGTAGTTTTATGGTTATCTCACAGTGATTCGATAGTGGTTTCACAGTGATCTTATTATGTTATCACAGTCGATTCATAGTTACCTCACAGTGGTATTGCAGTGATTTTAATGTGGTACCACAGCCAATTCACAGTGAATCCACTGTGAATTTCCAGTAAACTTACAGTAAATTCACAGTGAATATACAGTAAATTTACAGTGAATATTAGTGAATTCACAGTGAATTTCCAACGAACTTACAGTGAATTCACTGTGAATTTACTGTAAGTTTACTGGAAATTCACTGTGGAAACATAATACAAAAAATTATTAAAACCTACCATCATTTTTTTTTTCAAATAAAAAAAAAAAACAAAAATTTTCAATGACTACCATTTTTTATTTTTTTTTGTCATTCTATAATATCAAACTTGGAAGCTCTTTGTAATTTTTTCCATTAAACTTATTTCTCAAAACACATCTTGAAAATTTTTAAGTGTTCAGAGAACTTTGAAATAAAAAAAAAAGAATACAAACAAAAATTAAAAATGGCCATCATGACACAAATATTCAGTTTATCTAAAAAAAGTACATAAAAAAGTTGAAGAATGTTTGAACAACTTTTTTTTTGCTATTCTAAAATCACCATAAAACTATAGGCCAATCATCATAAATTTTTTGTGGAATCATGGTGAAATCACCATTAATTTACTGTAGAATCATGGGGAAATCACCATTAATTTACTGCGAAATCATGGTGAAATCGTCATTAATTCACTGCGAAATCATGGTGAAAACACTATTGACTTACTGTGTAAGGGGGGTACTGGGTAAGAATAGATGCTCGCCCGAAATTTAAATGAGATACTCTAATTAATTTTCAGTGACATAAAAGACTGTTATTGAAAATTATTTATTTTTATTTTTGATTTTTAAATCTTAAATTTTCTAGCAGTTCTTAGGAAATTAAGAATTGGTGCTCGCTCGAAATTAAAGTAAGATAATCTAATTAATTTTCAAAGAGAAGAGAGACTGAAATTGAAAATTATTTATTTTAATTTCTGAGTTTCAAATTTAAAATTTTCCAGTAGTTCTTAGGGAACTAAGAATAGATGTTGGTTTAAAATTAAAACTTAATACTTGTCATAAATTTTAAATAATATCAGAAACTGAAGTTGAAATTATTTTGTTTTTATTTTGAAATATTGAAATTTGGAATTCGCCAACAGTTTTTAGACAACTCAAAATAGATGCTGGTATGAATGAAAATTGAATACTTCTAATTAATTAAAAAAAAAATCAGACTGAATTTGGAAATTCTTTACTTTTATTTTTAAAAATATTTAAATTCAAAATTTTCCAGCATTTTTTAGGAAACTAAGAACAGATGCTCGCCCGGAATTCGAATGAGATACTTTAATTAATTTTTAAAGACATAAAAAACTGAAATTGAAAATTATTCATTTTAATCTTTGATTTTAAAATCTTAAACTTTCCAGCAGTTCTTAGGAAACTAAAATCCCACCAAAAACAGATTCTCTGTATAAAGTCGCGCCAAGTACACGTTTAAAATTTTTTAAAAGTAAACAAAAAATTATTTTTTACAAAAAAAAAAAATCAAATCGAAAAAATACCAAGTACCTAGTATGATGCGAAATCATAACAAAAATTTTCATAAAATTTCAAAAAAAAATTGTATAACAAAATTTTAATGTACTTGGTGTGCTTACAAAAGAGTAAAAAAAAACATATTTGATTTTATTGGAAATTAATTTTGCTTGAGTACATGTAGTAACGCACACCAAGTACATTGAAATTATGTTATACAATTTTTTTTTTTAAATTTTATGAAAATGTTTGTTATGATTTCGCATCATACTAGGTACTTGGTATTTTTTCGATTTGACTTTTTTTATTGTAAAAAATAATTTTTTTTTTACTTTTAAAAAATTTTAAACGTGTACTTGGCGCGACTTTATACAGAGAATCTGTTTTTGGTAGGATTTATTTTTTTTCTGTAGTGTTATTATATTTTTCAATTTTTAGTATTATTTGACGCATAATTCATTGTTTGTCAATAATAAAGTATTAATTAGAGATCTATACATATTTTCAACGCAATTACTAATTAAAAATGATAATTTAATTGATCTGTAGATAGCTCTAATTTATATATATATATACATTGTAGATCCCTTATTAGAGAGGTAATTTTTAAATATATACATTGCGGGTAGCTAGATAGAACGTAAGAAAGTTAATCACGGATTATAATTTGAAAATTTTTTAAATTATCTGATGCATCATTAATTGTTAATCAATAATAATTACTTAATTAGAGATAATTATACGTATTTTTGACGCAATTACTACGCAAACATACTTCAACTGATCTACATTTATATCTGTACATACATATATATATAGCACTAAGTTACCCGATTTTGGTACTGTTTAGCGGATATAACTTTATATACAATAGAACGAAATTCAAAATTTTGACGTTATTATTGACTACAAGTAGTTACCAACATTCTTAGAAAGTTGACGATAATCGATTGCCGCAACCTGACGCCAACTTTCTGAGAAAATTGAAGTCAACTTTCTGTCAACCCTGTCAACTAAGGGAATGTCAGCTATTGGCACACATATTCTCAGAAAATAGGCGACTGATTGCCGTCAATTTATGGAAATGCCAACGATCTTTGCGGCCAACTTGATAACAAGTTGCTGCAGTTGGTTGCCACTAGCTCGCTTCCAACTTGATTATCAGAAATTGCTTATGGCTGAAGTTGTATATCTCAGCTCCACTTACTTAACTCCTCATTATAAACCAACTCAATGTAAACCGATCTGATTTATTCTGATTGCAATCGTTTGTCGATCAATGTCGGTTTATCAAAGTTGTTTGTAAGTTAATTGCTTAATTATGAAAAAGTAAATAAAAATTAGCCTTTAATTTTTTTCATTTCACCCTTCTACTTCGATATTTTATTAATTTTTCCATTAAAATCACTAGGAAATCGTTTGTCGATGATTGCCGGTTAAAACAAAGAAAACAGTAATTTATTTATAATAAAAATGTAATTAAGAAACTAGATTTGCCATTAGTAGTCTTCAATAAAAATAATATTTTTTTTTGTATAACGATAATAAATCTTCCGATTAAAAATAATTATATGTTTTCATTCGTTAAAAACCCGATTTTCAAATTTTGCTAATAAGGTATTGACAGGTAGCGCCACAATGTTAGATGTACCAAATAACCCTAAAAGTCACCTTAGTTTGAAATTGATAGTAATTTGATAATTAAAATTATCGAAGTTTGCTGTCCGAATTGGCCGAAAATTTGATATCAAAACTTGGAAAAAAAATTAGTGGTTGATTTTTCCTTAATTTAGAGGTCACTTTTTGATTACTAGAAAAAAACACTAATAAAAGTTCCCATGAAATTTTCGTCAAATGTCTGATAACTTCGGGCTTTTCCGTTTTTAACGGTATTTTGTCTACGACTTTAAAAATAAACTTGGATTCGAATTCGGGTAGTAAGTTTACGTCAAATTGTATCGCAAGTTTTATGCAAATTCTCGTCAATAACGGAAGAGCCTGAAGTTGACGAACATTTGACGAAAATTTCGAGGAAACTTTCGCAACTCAAATTTTGCTAAGTAAACTGTACAACTAGGGAATATCCTTACAATTAGCATTGATTTTTTATAATATTACTCGATTAATATTATTGTATGAATAATTATTATTGTACGGCCAAGTAAGTAGAGCTTATTTTGGTACGTCCTAGCGAATATAACTGCAATATCAAGAAGTTTAAATATTTTAAATAGACACCCTAATACCACAGTTTGTTTAGCAAAAGTTTCCTGGGAAATTTCATCAAATGTCCGTCATCTTCGGACAATTCTGTTTTCGAGGACAATTTATATACAACTTGCTATACAATTTGACGTAAATTTACTACCCGAACTAAAATGCAAATTCATTTTGAAAGCTTACTAGAAAAATTTTTCGTCAATTTCCAGGTAAATTTTTACTCCAATCTATTGTTAATTTCACTTGAAAAATTGTCAACTATTTTTTTATATTCAAGTTGTAGACATTTTTAAGTATAAATTTGATTACCTTCTTAAATGGCAAGAATGAACATTACCGACTTTTATGTAGCAAAAAGTGTTACCTCGAAATTGAGCAAAAATTAACCGTAAATTTTTCTTTTTAACTTTTGCTGTTAAATTGGCGGCAAATTCGTGCAGCAAATTTTCAGTAGTTTCAATGTTAAATTACTGTAAATTTCAATCTAAAGTAGCTATTCAGAGTTCTTCAATTTAATTTTATTTAAGCTAATTGGTAAAAAATTGACATTAGGTTGATTGAAATAGTTGTCAAGTTTTTTCTTCTACTTATGACAATTCGCATGCAACTCACAACAATTTCAAGTAAAACTAAAGTAAGATGTATAGTTTTTTCTGTAGTATTTATGCAAAATCGGGGAAAATTGATTGAAATTATAATAATGAACACTGACATCAAAAAAAGAAAATTCATCTTAAATATCAAAACGGATTTATTTATGATTATGAAACGTATTTATTTATGCTCATAAAAAATTTCCGTATGAAACTATAGTAAAAAATACAGACCGAAGCACCGCTGGTGGCGCAATAGTGAATCATTGCTATAAAAAAATTTCAATGGTTTTACTTAATCGTGGCTTTTCTTATAACTTTTTATTCTCTGGCAGTGCCCCTAACGCATGAAAAAATTTATACAAGTGTCTAAATTGGGGGTGCTATAGTATATGCTGGCCTAATTTCATTATTTAAATTAGTTCTCATAACTAAAATGAATAAAGTTCTATAATTTCAAGACGAAAAATCAATTATCTTTCGAATAGAGAAGGAATTTTCTGAAAATTTATTATTTTAAAAAAGTTTTTAAAAATGAGAGCTAAAAACCACTATGTTTACGGTTTAGATACACGGTACGCTCGCACCATGACACTTCACACATATACATGTGATTGAACGTGTACTTGGCGCGAGACACTATCGTGTCTCCTGATTAGATGGTGGTTTAAAATTTAAATTAAATACTTGGAATTGATTTTTAAGAACATCAGAGACTAAAATTGAAAATTATTTATTTTTATTTTTAAAATATTTAAATTTGAAATTTCCCAGCAATTCTTAGGTAACTAAAATTAATTGTGTCTCGGTTCTGTAAAAACCTTGGCGAAAATCAACCCTCGCGGTTTTGATTCACCCTGGAAACACCCCGGAAACACGATGGAATCACGGTGGATCCACGGCGGTTACACGGTGGGTTTTTTGTCATTTTATCACCGTGATTACACGGTGTATTCACCATGATTCCACGATGATTACACGGTGTACCCACCGTGATTCCACGTACACCGCGTAATCACCGTGGATACACTGTGGAATCTCGGTGAATACACCGTGGAATCAGGCTGGGTACACCGTGTTACCATCGTGGAAACACCATGTAACCACCGTGTATACACGGTGATAAAATGGCACAAACCCACCCTGTAACCACCCTGGATCCACCGTGATTCCACCGTGTTTCCACTCCCAGGGTGTTTCCAGGCTGATTTAAAACCGTCAGGGAAACTTATCATTTCGAAACTTTATGAGAAGGGAGTGCGATCTGGAATGATAGTAATATCCCAAGGTTTATTCTTTCTTGCAATTCTGTTTCCAAATTCGATTTCTTTTCTCCTTCACTGGTTCTGTAATGGTGATTAGTAGTAAAAGTAATCTCAGTTCTCCACTTAATTTGAAAAGTTACTTCTGTGATTTGGTTACAGATGCAAGTAGTACATAATATTTTGTTCCGTTGATAAATAGATATTTTCAACCTTATTGGTAACTCGTTTTAATAGTTTGCCAAGAAGCCCTGTTCTTGTCGGCAGAGTTTTTGAAAACCGTTCTTAAAAAATTCTTTGAAAGAATTGTAGGTCTCCTATTGCAAATGGCTAGATAACTCAGTGTCGTTTAATTACAATTAATAAGAATAAAAAAAGGCTGTATAATATCTTGATGTATATATATATATATATATATATATATATATATATATATATATATATATATATATATATATATATATATATATATATATATATATTGTAGTGACTGGTATCTTAAATGAATATCACTTATACACTACAATGATATAACACACTTATATTAGAAATAATAACACCACAATTAACAGCAGTAAAAGAAAGCAAAGAGATATATAGTTTATTGATACACAGATGTTTGCTGCAGCAACTTAATATGTTAAGATGTCAGTATAAGACTGACTTAGTCGCGCATCTATAAAAACAAGAGAAGAAGGCATTTGTTTTCTAGCTATTCAAATATTTTGAAACATCAGTTTCACATTCGTTACAATATATATATATGTAAAATTAACATAGATGATATCCCTGATTAAATAACTGAATTCGATTGAATTAAACAGAATTGAATTTGTAATTCTATATAATTCAGATAAATTCTGTTAATTCGGTACCTAACTTGAAAAAAATTCTGTCTAATTTGGCAAGAAAACCAGAAAAATTCGGAAAATCCAAAAGTGCAAGACTCATACTGCTCATTTATTATGAAATAATAAGATAATAATAAAAAAAATGGCGGGAAGTACGAATAAATTTAAAATATTTACAGTTTTCTATCATTAAAATTTGTTGTTGTTTTTATTTTTTTTTAATTATATTAATAATTTTTTAAAATTAAAAAAGAATTTTTTGTTATTAAGATATCAAAATATCTTGATTAATAACAAAAAAAAAATATATGTAAATAAAAACAAATAAAAAAAAAATTGAATTGAAAAAATTCAGACTTACCAATTAGCAATAACACAAAAAAAAACAGCTGTACTAGGACGGTATATAGTGTGCAAGCACCCCTGGTAGAATAAATGTACGTATAATGTATAGATGTATCACTATCCATATTAATTTTACATAGATATATATATGTATAGTTATAGAGCCTTTTTCTTCTTTTATTAATTGTAATTAAACGACACTGAGTTACCTAGCCATTTTCAATAGGGAATCTACAAATCTTTCAAAGATTTTTTTTTTAAAAAATTTGATTCAATTACTGGATTTTCTCGCAAGTTATCGTGTATACGGGATTCATACTTGACGGAAAGGAATTTTTTTTAAACTATTTTGATGTTTTTTCGGTTTTTATTGAACGAAATAAATTTTTGAAAAGTATAGAATTAATCTCCATTAAATTATCTTCAAAATGGTGTGTAACATATCTTAATTCCGTGACTCAACAAAGGTATAATAATTGAAATAGTTGCCGAAGTGAGGCGAAAAAAATTTTTCGATCGTAAAGCACTCTCTGATGCTTCGCATGAGTCGTGCAATATATCCAAATTGAAACGAATTTAAATAATTCTATTCGGTTTAATTCGAAAATAATCCTTGAATTTCTGGTTCTGACTCCGAATTAAACCGAATTGAAACCAATTCAAAATTTTTAAATCGGTTTTATTCTATTTAATTCGGAAATGATCCTTGAATTCTTTTAAATTCTGTCTTACCGAATTTAACAGAATATAACAGAACGGAGCAGAGTTAAAATTTTTAATTCGGTCGAATTCAGTTGTTTAATCAGGTATATCTATACATTATACGTACATTCACTCCACCAGGGGCGCTTGCGCATTACCTTCCTGGTACAGCTGTTTTTTTTTTGGTATTATTGGTAAGCTTGAATTTTTTCAATTCGATTTTTGTATTTTTTTTTTTCATTTACATATATATATATATATTTTTTTTATTATTAATCGAGATATTTTGAGTAAGTTCTTTTATAGTTATTAAAAAATACTAATACAATAAGAAAAAAAAAAAACATAACAAATTTTAATGAAAGAAAATTGTATGTATTTTTTTTTTTTTATTTTTTTTAATTGTTTTCTAGTGTATAGCCGCAATTAGGCCTTTTACACTTTTTGCCTTTATATCGCAAACTGCTTTACTTCTCCTGCTCTGCCTTCCGTTGTGCGGCTGTGGCCCGACTTGTGCTTATACTGTACTGCATCATTACGGTGATGCCCTGCAACCTCCCTTGTGCAATGGAGGTGCAGTGGCTAGGGAAACCACAGAGAAAACCTAGCCAGTACAGTTCGGTTTGGGTGAAGCTCCAGTGATCGATAAAATTCCCATTTTACAGATCACTGGATCTTAATCCCGCGCCTAGCGATCAGAGACCTTTGTTCGAACCCGACGTGTGGCTAAACGGTCACCCAAGTAGTGATCATGCTCGATGCTCACTGATCTCTATATAACTGGATAGAGCATCCTGTATTTAAGAAATGACAATATTTGAAGCATACACTAACGCCACCAAATGAATGGCTTAAACTAAATTATGTCATACGGCCCATGCGCGAATGTAACTATTAGAAGTAGGGATGGTCATTTTTCAACCGTAAATTTACCTCCTGTTTTAAAATTTAACCTAAAAAATATACTCGCAGATGCAGCATATCGTTCACGTTTCTCGTCCAAACAGTTTATTATTGTGCAAGTGAAATTTATAAAACAAAGTGATAATTGTGAAAAACAGTGAAATTTATAAAACAAAGTGATTATTGTGAGAACAGTGAAATTTTAGATTGAGTTCATATAAAAAACTAAAAAAAATGCGATCGTGTGTATTCTGTAAAAAAAAAGATAGAAAATCAAACGATTTATCTTTTTTTAAGTAAGTACCACAAAAATTTGAGTTTATAATTATTTTACTTCTTCATTCAAATAAAATTTTCTTACAAGTCGTTTTAATTTAACATTTATATCAAAAAATTTATCAATTACAGAAAAATACGTGGTTAATAATTTTATTTAAAGTTTATATATATATATATATATATATATATATATATATATATATATGTTGAATAAACTTTAAATAAAATTTATAATTGACCACGTGTTTTCTTGTAGTTGACAAATTTTTTGATATAAATGTTAAATTAAAACGACTTGAAAGAAAATTTTATTTGAATGAAGAAGTAAAATAATTATGAAAAAATTATGAACTTAAACATTAATATATATATAAACTCATATGAATCATTGCTAATCTAATATATTGACATTTAAAATAGATTTCCAGCAGATGAGAAAGTTCTCCAGCTCTGGATAAAAAATATGAACTACGAGCCAAATTGGAAACCGTCAAAATATCATCATTTATGTTCTCAACATTTTTCAAGCCAGTGCTTAGATTTTCGCGATCAACTTTTTCGTTTGCGAAAAGGCAGTATTCCAACGATTTTTTATGGACATAATGAGAACTTACATCACAATTATCGTCAGATATTGGAAAGCAACAATCTGAATCGTCAGGATTCTGATCGTTTACAAAAAAGTAAATTCCTTTAACTTTTTTATGTATATGATTAATCAAATATTATTGTAACATTCATCTTAATATAGCATATATTTTCTACAATTTATTTTTGTAGGACCAAAATTGCAAGACGGCGAAAATTTTTTGCAAGTGATAACAAGTTATGTTTACATATGTTTATGTAAACAAGTTATGTTTACATGCTCGTTGTTGATTAGTTTTATTGATGATCACATATTTATTGTATTTTATATCAAATGACTATTCTTTGTATTTAGACGTTAAACTGATTTAACAGTTTTCGAAGAAATTTTGTATGTTTACATACTGTTGGTTAGTTTTATTGATAATTTTATATTTGTTTGCGTATTCACGTTTAAGTATTTATTGCTCTTATTTTCTGTGATTTTGACATAGTTCAGTCAATATCTTATATGTACGGCTGTGATTTTTAGAAAATATAATTTTGTTTGAATAGAGTAAGGCTCGATGTTATTGATGTAACTGAAAAGTTTTTATTTACACTCAGAAGCACAGATTTATAAATCATATTGTTTTTTGATATTTTAAACAATATCATCGTTTAAAAAAATTTTATTATAGTGAAATATATTTTGAATCAAAATTATTATCTGTTTAATTATTTGAATTCCCAAAAGAGACAAAATTGAATGAATTCTGTTAACGTATTAATATTTATGAAAAATTCATTATAATTTTTACGATAGAAACAACTTAACTAGTTATATTTAAAAAAAAAGCTAATATGGAATTGAAATTATACTCATTACTATTTTTTATTGTTATTATCAGTTAATTTACTATGATAAACTGCCATTATTTTTTTTTATTCCAATTTTTGACTTGAAACTATAGAATCCTGATCGAGGTCTAATGTACTCCACTCGCAACTCTACTTTTCTTTATAGAAATTTTTCATTGCATTTGTACATTCTTCTAATTTTCATTGCAGACCATACAGCCACATTAATCACAATTCTGGAAGCTGAGGATTCAGAATCTTCAATGTGTTTGTAGGAGGAACAAAAATCACGAAATCAATTTGCGGTTTAATATTTTCAAGGCGGAATGAATTTACGTAAATTGTACATTTTTCATTGTTAAAAAAATAAAATTAGTTAATTAATGACTCATACTAATTGTATATAACATAAATTAATTTTCATAATAAATTATAAAGAGTAAACAGATCATGTTTAATTTCACTTATCCTGTATTTGTCTTTCGAGACAATTCTTTATAATTTTTTTCTAGTTTGTATTAATACTAATGAAAAAAAAAAAAAAAAAAAAAATTTTATCATGGAAATTCAAACACGGCATTTATTGAATTTTGAAATTTGCGTTTGTTATAAAAATTGAGAACACTTTTGTTTGCTCAGTGTACAAAAAAATCAGATTGCAAATGTAGCAGAAATACGACAAGTTTTTTAAGATATTTAAAAAAATTAAATAATTGATACAATACAATTAAGAAAAATGTATGTACTGAATTTAGGATTTTCTAAACATGAATTTTCTTTTTTTATTTTATAAACATTTAGATTCATTATTTCAAAATTTTTAAAATTGTCAGATGCCCGCTAACTTAGCTATCATAAAATTACTCATACAAAATTAAATTTTAATTATATTACTAAAATATTTTTACAGTTCTTAGTAAATTATGGTTATGGTTTCAAAAATATTTATTTTTTTTTGTAATTTCCTTACGGTAAAATAACCATCCCTACTAATACAGCTACAATTCGCGCAAGCGCTCATTCCCTTTATTTAGTTCCTAACCACTCATTTAGCGGCGCTAGTGTATGCTTCAATGAATATTATTTTTTTTGTTTTACACCACATGGATGCTCTGTCCAGTTATATAGAGATCAGTGTCGATGCTACTTAACTTCGGTGATCACCCGAGCCACGTGCGTGCCGAACGGCTGCCTCAGCCACTTATTGTTAATATATTTTAACACAGTTAATTTATTTAAGTTCTTCAGTATTAATTAATTTCACAGCTATAAACATACGATCACCAATTTCTACTGAAATACAAATTAATGTTAGAATCGATTTGGACTATTTATCTTTATACTATACATCAATTTATAAATATTTGTAACGTTTTTTATTTAAAACTTCGCGACTATGGTAGCCATTTTTATCTTACAGTGGATATTCCCTTCGTCCCACAATTAAAAAGTAAATTTTGGAGGGTATTTTTACATTCCGGCCGACTGTAAATTTACCCTACATTTGGTAAAAGCGGACAAAACTCCCAAAGTTAGGTCAGATTTACAGTTCTGCTCAATAGCTTGTCATTGCTCGAATGTGATTTTATTCTCAATACCCTCATGTAACTATGATTTTAGCCTCAATTACCTGATTTAGAATATGGAGGGCAAATCCAAATTTCAAAATTTGACTCGAATCAGCTATTGCACAAACATGAGAAATACCGCGAGACAAAATTTTTTGAAATTTTTTCTTTTTTTGGAGAGAGTCTACGAGCTGCGAAAAAATTTTTTCAGCTAAATCAATGCATAAGTCGGTTAGAAAATTTATTCAGCTTCAATTTGGCTTTTTTTCAACCTATTAGGACGATTTGTCGCAGAAATATCAGACTTCAAACAAAAAATGATCCTTTTGGCATTGATGATCGATATTTCAGGTAACAATGATCGCATAGTAAATTTGGGGATGGTGTTAAAAATTTGAATAAATTCCTTACAAGACCATCTCATCATTTTTCGAATTGATCGATCGAACCGTTTCTCAGGGTCGATGGATCAAAGTTTTGCTGAAAAAATTTCCAAAAAATCAAAGATAAAAAAAATTGAAACTCATTTTTTTGTGTTAGATATTTTTTTTTTTTTTTTTTTTTTTTTTGAGACTTTTTGTAAATTTTTTCTTTTATTTTCTTTTCCTTGCATTTGCTAAGTAACCAGCGCAAAAATGTAAGAGAAGTCGAAAAAAAATTATTTTTTCATTTTGATTATGATTACACAATTGAAGGAACAAAGCTTGTTCGTTTAATTGCTTAGCAAAACTTTGATCAATCGACCCCGAGAAACGGTTCGATCGATCAATTTGAAAAATAATGAGATGGTCTTGTAAGGAATTTATTCGAATTTTTAACGCCACCCTCAAATTTACTATGCGATCATTGGTACCTGAAATATC
Organism: Microplitis demolitor; assembly: GCF_026212275.2. Lineage (NCBI taxonomy): Eukaryota > Metazoa > Arthropoda > Insecta > Hymenoptera > Braconidae > Microplitis > Microplitis demolitor. The sequence continues at coordinate 15,914,201 of NC_068545.1, forward strand.
GATCATCAATGCCAAAAGGATCATTTTTTGTTTGAAGGCTGACATCTCTGCGACAAATCGTCCTACTAGGTTGAAGAAAAGCCAAATTGTAGCTGAATAAATTTTCTAACCGACTTATGCATTGGTTTAGCTGACAAAATTTTTTCGCAGCCCGTGGACTCTCTCTAAGAAAAGCAAAACTTTTTGTCTCGCGGTATTTCTCATGTTTGTGCGATAGCTGAAGCTCTAGAAAAAGTTTGATGAAAATGCGCTGAAACTAGAGATTTCAAGCTATAAAACGCTTTTTTGAAATCCCGATACGATTATTTTCACGAAGTTACAGTCTTTCAAAAATCACAAAATAATTTCTAAAATTTTTCTGTTCCTTTAATCTATAGCATGAGTATATTTAACAGAAATAAGCTTTCACTGAGTGGGCTTATAAGATCTTGGCTACAATAATGGCGTAGGTAAAAGCTGGTAGTAACCGTATTAATAGTGAGTATAGTAATTGTATTGGTCGTAGTGGTCAGAAAAAATGCGTCCATCCCCGATGCGTGCCAGTAGCCAAGAGAACGACAGCTAGTCGTCTCTGACTCTCGAAACTTTCGGTCTCACGCCTACTAAGTTCTAAAACATTAATTCGTCGGAAACTCGACGGTGGCGACCCCGATGATAAGTAGACCGTCTTATACCGGCTATTGTTGTTGGAGGAAGTCGCTTTAACTTTTGGCGTGAGACGATTCTAAATTTAAATAATAAATATGTAATTCTACTCCGTTATAAATATATTGTAAGAGCGATGTGCGGGAGCCTAAGAAATAAAAATTATCACGTTTTTTGGCCAAGAGACCTACAGACTTTAAATTTGAAACGAAGAGTACCTACGGTACGAGAAAAGAAATGGAGTTGAACTTTTTTTTATAATAATCATCCTCTTTAGTGATTTGCGCTGACACAATAATAAGACCATCAATATTGATATTTGAAGTGAATATTAGTTACGAAAATTAACAACGATATAATTAAAAATTGTTTATAGAAAACTTACTCCTACTTCTTTGAACACTTACAATTTTTTTTTACATAGAAAAGTGCGAGAGAATAAGTATATTTACGGATGTTTGTACAGTTAATACTGGGATATTGACATCCATAATCAAACAAAAATATAGAATCATCTAACATACCAAAATGCCCAGCGAAGCGGGCGGGTCGTAGCTAATCTATATCTATAGATAAGCGAAATACCACTGACTGACTGACTGACTCACTCACTCACTCACTCTTCACGAGATCTCCGAAACTATAGGTCCTATTGACTTGAAATTTGGCATACATAATCCTTTCTCAACGTAGACACTCACTAACAACGGATTTTATGTAACTCCTATTCTGATTACTTTTTAGCAATTTACCGAATCCTCTCTTTTCATTGGCTAGCTACCAAATGCGCTTCTCTGATTGGCAATTACAAGATGACGTGGCAACTGTTATCATAGCAACCGTTTTCATAGCAAAATAAAAATTACTGATGAACTGAGAAAATCGATGATGTAAATTTTTTCTAAAATCGACACCGGTAGGGCTGCGCGGAGGCGTGAAAAATGAAAATTTTCCTTTTTTCGAATTCTATCGTAATTTATGTACAAAACTAAATTCATCATTAGGTGCATTATTTAAGTAGGATGTATCAATTTGATTATTTGAGTTAAGTTATGCTACAAACTTTTCTTTATTGTAAGTTCATAACAGACTAGAGGATCAGACTACCATCCAGCGATTACCAAAGTTAAGCAGCATCGACGTGGATCAATAATTGGATGGGTGACCCCTTAGTACAAAAATAGTTAACCGATAGTAATTTTTTTTTTTCCAATTTAAATTTAACCAATATTTCTATTAATGAAGACAATAAATTCTAATTTAATTACTTAAATAATAATTTTCAGATATTTTCAATGAGCTTTTAAAAATGACTATATTCGTTCATGCATGATTATATCTAATCATATATGATTATATATGATCAGATCTGGCCAATTTTCAGATCTGCTTATATATGGACCCATATATAATTTCATATAATTACACAAAATCTTTTTTTATCGGGTATATACAGATTTAACTTATTCTGCTGTTCTTGTTGGCGTACAAAAAAAGATTGCCAGGATTATTGATCTTCGATTATCCAACTTGCGATGATATTACGGTATGACTTGATGAGTAAATATTATACTTATCAATTAATATTATACTTATAATAGTTATTATTAATTTCGTTTGTAATACTTAATATACAAGATCAAAAGATTTATCATGAACGACTGTCGAGTCATTCCTAAACGAAAAATCAATGAAATTATTCATGAGTTAGCTTATCATTTTAAATAATCAATTAAACTCTTTTTTTTTTTTTCTTTTTTTTTTTGTCAAGAAATGAGAAACAACCACGTGGTCAAATCACAGATTGACCATCTCAGGCACAAGGAATTAATAAATCTATTATTTGTTAAATTTATATTTCATATTAAATACGTCTATCTTTGATTTTTTAGGCTCGGCCCATTAATATTAGTGTTTCAATCACTGTTAAATTGTGTCAATATTTGTAAAAAATTTTTATCTCTCCTATTTTCTTAAACCGATTATAAAATTTAGATAAAATAACATTATTTGAACCAGCTATGTATTTATTTATTTCTATGTACATATATATGAATAGTTTTCATTATTTTTTTTATTTTTTTATTCACTTTATTTGAATTTACAGACTTTTATGAAAATGTATATATGCATTTTACATACGAATGATTGATTGTTGTTATTAATTTTTTTTTTTTCAAGTAACAACCTAAAATTATATTTATAATTAAGTTCCTGTTTAATTATTCTTAAACTATTACTTTTTTTTAAATACAACAAGTAAAATTTGTTAGTTTATTTAATACATCGATCAATGAAACTGATTGAATATCTGAAAGACTAAATATATGCACAAATCTTAAATTTTCATTCGAAATTTTTGAGAATAAATATCAATATCATTATCTAATAATTGATAAACTATGAAATAAAGCAATTTATAACATTTTAATAGTGACTGTGTAGATAAAGTATTCAATAACAATAATTATCTACGGAAAATCGGGCGGATACGACTACTACTAAGGCCTCGCTTATGAGTTATTCCAAATTAATATTTAGATTATATTATTCAGTCCCAGGCATACATATTTTAATAGGTAAATGTTCTAATCGGTAAAATACATTTGGGATTAAATAAGATATTTAATCACCACTACAAAATTATTTATAGATAAGATATAGGAGTCAAGTAATATTTATCGACCTATTATTTATTTACCATTTGAATCTAATTAAGTCCAGCACAACAATACTATTTACTCTGATTGATTCAGCAGAAATCGACTTAGTAATATCTGGATTAATTTAAATGATTTCTAACACTTATTTCTAACTCATTCTTCCAATTTCTAAGTGTAACGATACTTATTTATTAATTATTTTTTTTTTTTTTTGTTTAAATAATATTGTTTACCCTTATTAGAAGAAACGATTTGAAATGATCAGAAAAAAATTTTTAAATACTTTTAAATGCTTTTGAATACTTTTGAACCGCCCTTCTTATGAGCATTTAACATTGTAAATCGTTTCAAATTGCTTTTTTTGACAGGGTAAATCATAAGGTGCACAATTTAATTACCCTGATTAAACAACTGAATTCGATCGAATTAAACAGAATTAAATTTTTAATTCTATTTAGTTCAGATAAATTCTATTAATCCGGTACCTAACTCAAAAATTAATTCTGTCTAATTCGGCAGGAAACCCAGAATTTGTCCAAATTAAAACGAATTTAAATAATTCTATTCGTTTTAATTCAAATTAATTCGAAAATAATTCTCTAATTTCTGGTTCTGAATCCGAATTAAACTGAATTAAAACGGATTTGAAATTTTTAAATCGGTTTTATACTGTTTAATTAAAATTCAAATTTTCAATTCAGTTGAATTCTGTTTTGCAGAATTCGACAGAATATAATAGAATTAAAATTTTGAATTCGGTTGAATTCAGTTGTTTAATCAGGGTATTAATTTATTTAATGGGAATTTTTTTTTCTTGATTATTTTAATGATCTCTATATGAAAACATGTATTAATTAATAAATTCTCGCCATGACGCAGAGATTTAAGAATACATGTTTTCTAGTAGCGGTCTTTTTACGCTGTTCAGCCAACAATATCAAGTCGCTATATTGATAATATTAGTCCAAATTACCTTAAAACTGATGGCAGTGTGCGGTCCGATTTAAGAGACAAGTGAACCTTAAAACTTTCGTTATTTGTATTTAATATTTATAAGTATTGATTATTTTAATATTTTAACTAAATTATTCTTTAGCTCTAATAACTTAATATTTATTTTAATACTGATGATAATGAATGATAAATGTATATTATAAAATGGAATAAAACTATTTGGCACATTTTTTGAATGTAATGTTTAAAACTACATTATTACATAAAAGAGACTTGTGTAGAGAAACAGTTATTGTAGAGTTAAAATTGCATTTAACAAGAAAGTATCTTATAACGTTCTACGTAACTTAATTTTTTTTACTTTTTTTTTATTTTTATTAATTCTTTTCTACTTTTTTTTTCTTAAAACACATTCTACGAAAAACGTTTATAGCACTTTTTCTTTGTCATTAATCAATTAATTAATTAATACATTCTTTATTAATAATTATATAACAAGATATTAACGAATTGGAAAGCCTTTTGATTTATCATAAGTTTCCTTTATACTTTGTTGACTCTTTAAATAAGGCTATCTACGTCATTATGAAGTTATGTATCTCTTCTCTTCAAACGCATCTACGGTACGTTGGTATAAGATTGAGGTATATATATATATATATATATATATATATATATATATATATATATATATATATATATATATATATAACAAAGTATTTTGTATTTGGATAAACTGCCAGATCGTATTAAATTGACCTAAAAATCTCATATTGCTTAAATCAATGAAAGCCCCTCAGAGGCAGCGATATAAAGAACTTGTCGCTTTTGAGTGAAGCCACTCCTAAATATTGTTGACCTATCAAGGAGGATGTAAATCCCGGTGATGTGCTCTAGCGGTCAAAATAGCTTTGAGCTCTGACTCAAGTTGTTTTTTTGTACGTTCACTTACTGACTTACCCCCTACTGAGGGTTGTGCCATCAATCTTGGTGATGGTGAATCATTTATTGATTTGCCACTTGAATCGCGATTTTCATGACTACGCGCACGTCTCATAGGCTTTTTATTCAATGTTAAAAGATCTTCTTGATTTTTCTTACGTGCTGGCCTTTCAACACTAAATGTACTCTCTTTACTAGGGTTATATGTAGAAAACGACCCGATTGCTTCTGAGGACCAGCTTAGATCAATTGATCCTGATCCCCATTCTCTTGATAGCTTACGCCCAATTGCAGCAGTAAGCTCGTTGTTAGGTGACAAAAGAGGACTCTTTGACAGTGCGTGATAACTTGATGGATGTGCTGTTGTTGGTGGTGGAGGGGGTCGTTTTAGAGTTGCAAAAACTGGAAAAGACTGACCTCGTTTAGCGGGACTGTGTGAATACTTTGGAGTAGGTACTCCCCCACTAATTGAATCAGACTTAACGGGTGGTGATGGCCTGAGAGTTACGCTTCCACCAAAATTAGCTGTACTAAGACGAGGTGGAGGAGAACCATCATCACCGTGGCTCAGTCTTCGTCCAACCGTTTCCAGTGGACTTCGAGCTCTGAGATTTGTGCTGCTCAATGTAAATTCACGGGGTTTCATTGACGTTTCTAAATTGATTGGCGACAAACCAAGTCGGGAACTAGATAAATTAATTGAGCTTCTACTTTTCTCTGGCCTCTTTGGACTCAAAGACATTAATGGGCTTTTACTCCGATTGCGTTCTTTTTCTTTAGGATATTTTTCATCCTTTTTGGAAATTCGATTAGCTTCCACTTCTTTTGTATTAGCGTCTTCTTTTACCTCTTGTTGTACTCTAGAGGCACTTAATAGTTATTAAGATCCGTTGATGATTTACCAACTTTATTTTAAGAAATAATAAATAAAATTTTAAAACTTACCGACGAATTTCCTGTATCATCTCAAAAAATTGTCCTCGGCTCTTACGTCGGCGACGCTCGTGTTCTTTCTGCAATAATGAATCCTTGTAGATAAAATAATATCATTACTAGTTCTGTAAATACATTATACTTACCCTCTTAACACTTTTTTGAAATAACGATGTAATATGGCCTTGCTTTACTGTGTGGACCAATTCTCTTGCAGCGTGGCGAGGTGATACAAGTTCAACGCAATTTATAAACCTATAAAGTTTCTGTGAGAAAAACATAACGTTTCGATTTCGCCAAATAGAAGTTTTAGGTCTGTGCCGTAAACTTGGTAGAGTGTATTTAAAAAATAAATATTCTCCTACAAGTATAATTCCACCCACAGCAATACCCAAACCTAATAAACAAAAAACTCCAGCCACAGATCTAACACCAAGAGGTCGAGGGTGGCCTCCCGAACCTGAACCAAAAACTGCATCTCTTCCTTCTTGTCCAGCTATACATGGTAGGCCTCCATACCTAACAATAATCAAAGTTATATCCATTTTGAAATATGACTATACATTTTATTTTTTATTTATTGTATCCCAGGTAGGAACCGCCAGCACAATTGGGCCAGCGTTGGTCCTTTTTTAATCTGTCAAGCCTCGATAGCCAAACATGACTAAAGCTTGGCCTTATTGTACAACTAAGCTAGAACCAAGCCTTGGTAACTAGGGCTGAATTTAAGATCGAGATTATATTGATCTTGTCTAAATCTCGTCTTCACTTACCAAGACGATATTATAGATTGCAATATCGAGACTGAGACCAACGAAAATTTTGCAATGTCTTGACAAGAACCAATACAATGTAATAAATAGACGTGGATAGTTTTATCATGATTTTGTGTTTACACATGACTATAATTCGATAGTTAATTTGGGTCTATTGACTTTTCTGAAATACTTTAAATTAAAGTAGAAATAAAACTTAAACTTAATAGGATTATTTATATTTCCATAGATATGAAGTGTCTGAGTATGTTAGTATGAAAATATTTGAATAAATACTAGTAAACTCATGTATATTTGGAATATCATTATACAGTTAGTTTCTAGCACTTAAAAAAGTCACTATATTGTCCTACTAATGGTAACCAATTCTGGCCGAAGCTTGGTTTTGTAGTAATACCAAACTGGAATCATGGAGTCTCATGTACGTAAAGTAAATTTTCGTCTATTTTCACAAAAAATTGTAATGATTGAAAAAAAAAAAAAAAAAAAAACAAAAGATTAGTTATTGTTCCATGTTGAACATTTTTTTTTTTCAAATCAGTTACAATTCTATTGGACCATTACCTAATAGAATTGCAAGTGTTGTAAATATAGAAAGAAATTTTGAATTGGTATATTACGTAACAAAATCGAACAATGCAATAATGAAAAAATAATTGGATTACTCATGTTTCTTGTTTTATTTCCCGAACTACAAATTAATGGAGTGAGGGTATTTGTAAATAAATTGATTTTGAATTTCACTCAATAATTACTATTATATTTTAACTTGATAAAAAACACACTTATTTGAATTATATAAATATAAATTGTTACATTGAACTTATTGACACACATTAATAGATTTAACTAATTGATATACTCATTATTGATATATAGATAGAGATAGATAGATTGGTGGGTATAGATCAAAATGGATAGTCGAAGACCGGCGATTTCCAGTTCTCAGTTCGAAGTGTCTCGATTTTTCACTTAAGTTTTTCAACAGAAATTCTCAGTGTGCTTAGTTAAAATAGGAAAGGGCAGAAAAAGTGTGGTTGATTTTGTTTAAGTAAAAAGTATTGATCATGTACTATTATGGGAGTATGAAGGAGGATCTTAAAGATTGTACGAAAATATTCGTAGAATAGAAGAAGTAACAGATGTCCTCAAAATGTTATTTAAAATTAAGAAAGTTCGAAGTAGAAATATCTAAATTGTTTTATTGGGGATTAAAAAAGACACGCATTTTAAGTCAGAAAAAATCCAAGGGTTTTTCTAATCTTAGTCAACAATGCAAAAAATAGAAATATAAGCACGGTACAAGGTCGGTTTATGACTATAAATCACCATAGAAAGGTCGAAAGTACATGAAAAAATATACTTAAATATTTATAAATAAAGTTTAAAATAATGTTAAACGCTACATTTCTACATAGCCAGAAAAAACCCACCTTACCTAAATTTTATGTAGGGGAAAATACGGCACGAAGTCCCCGGCTCCTAAGTCACTTATTGTTTTTTGTATCTTTTGAGCACCGAGGACAAGTTGTTTTTGTTTTTTTTTTTTTTCCAGAACAAATTCATTATAATTTTTTCATAATTTAAAAGAGAAAACAAAATTCGGGGCACGACTTCCGAAAAATTAAGAAAAAAAAAAATTTCGGAACATTTTTGTTTTTTTCTACATAACTTTGCATTCTTTAATTTTATCTATATCGGATAAAAAACAAGCAATTTATTTCTAACAGGAAGGCACCTATCATCACTCCCAAAATAATAATTTTGACAAAAAACGGCTTTTATTTTTTGTGTAAAATTAAATATTTTTTTTAATGTTGTGTATCAGATGATTTATTTCAATTTTTAAAATAAAATAATAATATTTATTAACCGGTTTTTATATTATTATTGTATTTCATTAGAATAATTATAATAGGTTTCATTGCCCTGGTTAAAAATACTGATTGAAAAGAATTGAGAAGCGGTCACTCCATGCAAACTGTATATCTATATTAGGGTGGCCCAAAAAACCCGACTATTTTTTTTTCGAATCTCTTATGAAAATTTGTTGGTTTACGATGTTTTAAGAAGCCTCTCCAAAAATCAGCTTGATATAAAATTTTCAAGAGGTCGCTCACGAATTTTGAAAATATCAAAAATGAGCGAAATTTGAATTTTTCATTTCAAATTTTTGCACGACTCATGATGCGAAGCATCAGAGAGGGCTTTACGATCGAATTTTCTTTCTTGTAACAGCAATAGTTTATATTTGTGAAATCATGACTAAGCTAGAAATTTCAGCCCAAAATTTATACATTTAAACGTCGCTCAAGAATTTTGAATGTTTCCGAGTGCTGTCTTTTGAATGTTTTCGAGCGATCCTTGAATATTAATACTAAAGCTTCTCGATTTTTTTTACCATCAATTTGCATCACAATTAATGAAAATATAACCCGAGAAATAGACATAATAAGTTATTTACGTATTTTTTTATTTTTTAATTTAATTTTTAAGTTCTTTCGCTTCCCTGATTAAAAACTCCGATTGAAACTGATTGAAAACGTCCTATCAGATTTAATCGGAAATTTCTGATTGACATTCAATCAGTTTCAATCGGATTCAATCGGAAACTTCCGAATGATTCCGATTGAAAGTTAATCAGAAATTTCCGATTGACTTTTAATCAGTTTTAATCGGAATCATTCGGAAGTTTCCGATTGAATCCGATTGAAACTGATTAAAAGTCAATCGGAAATTTCTAATTGACTTTCAATCAGTTTTAATCGGATTTGATCAGATATTTCCGGAAGGTTTCGATTGTAAATTAATCAAAAATTACCGATTCCCGGGAAAAAATAATTTTATATATTATTAAATGGTAAAAAAACAAAAAATCAAATATATTAAAATCTACTTTGAATCTATATTAACAATTAGATTTTATGTCATGAAATATTATAGGATATACTATATTACCACCAAAAATGGCACTTGTCACTCTGTCAAAGAACAAAGGAGTGCTCGTGTCAGAATTGCTTCGAAGTCTGGAATATAATACGTCTGAACTACGTTCTTTACCAGGGACACTTCACAAGTGGTAGGCGCTATCTAGTGGTGAGCACCGAACTACTCCCACTGCTATTGCCTAGGACTGGTGAATTTCCTCTCCTCCGTATATATCTTTTTTCCTAAGAAATTTTTCTCTTGGTTCAAGCAACTTTTTTTTCTATTAGTTGGAGCATACGAAAATCCTTGCGTTAAACACCCCCATGAAAAAAATTTATTTAAAAAATATAAGTTAAAATACAATAATATATTTTAGAATTTATAAAAAATCAATCAGAAAACAATTTTTTAAAAAGCTTGACATTGAAAAGAAAATAACTAGAAAAAAAAACGAAATTTTAAAAAACTTTATTCATAATAATTTTTGAGAAATAAAATTACCTACAAAAAAGTTTCTATGAAATTTTCTGATAAAACTGATAGTTTCGCCGGAAAAGTAAGAAGATTTCAAAATTTTCTATAAATTTGACTTTAAGCTCAAATAACTTTTGAACAGTTAGATTTATCAAAAAATGATGAGACTTTTGTTGTAGAGCATTCGATATCCTACAAAAATATCTATCGTGCATAATAATTCGTTGATTGGCTTGTAAGTTAGAAAATTCTAAAAAATAAAAACTTTTTTTCCCGTGTTATTTAAATAGAAAATAGAAAAATTGATTGACGCAAACCGTAGTATTATTATTAAGAGCTTGAATTGGTACCGAAATTTTTATTTTTAGGTAGACTTTCAATTTTTGGATACCAAAAAAAAATAAATTTTTTTTTTTAACCAACTTAATATATATATAATTTTTCATTGATGTTTCCTTTTATTTTCGTGATAGTTTTAAACTCAATCAATACAGTTTTTTAAAAAAAGTTTTTGTATAATCCTGAAAAATGCTTGTTTTAACTTTTTATAAAATTGATTAAATTGGAAAGACAGATAAAATTCTATACTCGGATATTTTAAAAATTGCTGAATTAATGATAAACAAAATTCATATCTGCCCAAATTTTAATAATTATCAATACTATCTAATTGTTATTTTCCGATTAAAACTGATTGAAAATTGTCTATCAAATTTAAGCAGAAAATATTCGATAAATGAATTATTATTTTCTGATTGAATCTGATTAAATCTGATTGAAAATTTTCTGTCGGATTTAATCGGAAAATAATCGATAAATGAATTATTATTTTCTAATTGAATCCGCTTCGGTTGAAACGAATTTTTTTTTTCTAGCCGACACAAAAAAATTTTGTTGTTTGCTGTTATATTGAGAAATAAATTCCCTGAAAATTTCAGCTCTTAAATTTAATTTAAAGTACTTTCTCTCGAGTATCAAATTTTTCCATTTAAAAAGTACGTTAATTGAATAACATTTTTTTTTAATTGCTATACTTTAGCCAAATTTCAAGCTACCGTTTTGAAACCAGTTTTAATTTGCAGAGAATTTGTTGAATTTGAAAGTCTATGAAACAAATTGCTCTAACTCGATCTATGTCGATTCTATCTACTCCAAAAGTCTATTTTTCACTTGTTTCATATAATTTTGTTAAAAGTGAAAAAAAAAACGGCTCATCGTGCGAAAAAGATGCATAGTACTCATCTTTTAGAAAATTTCGTCCTCTACGGAATTGTTTATTATACTTCCCTACTAAAAAAATCCGAGAGATTCTTATAGCTGTATGTATAAGGCCCTATACTTAACCATATAGGACTTCTCATAGAACTTATTTATTCTCCTATAATCTCTATGGGAATGTATGAGAATCTATGAGATTTTCTAATTAGGGTGATATTGCTAAAGTGCACTGTTTATAAGATACAATCAGTAGAACATTCTGCAGTAAAAAGGATTTATACTATATTAAGCTTAGAATTTCGATACTGTCTAATGTTAAACTACTTGTATCTCATAGATAATACGCACACCCCTATTAAAAATAAACGAGGGCCGCCTCGTTTGTCATCTACCGTTAGCATTGATTTTAGCGACGCTAGCGAGACGCTGGCCAGTGCCTCGTTTCATTTTTACTATGGACTTTAGCTATATATCTAGCTTATTAGGAAGATAGTTTAAAATCAATTAGAACATTCTTTACGGAGAAATAAAAAATTGATCAATTGGGATAAAATCGAGAAATAAATTATTATTTTCCGATTGAATCTGATTGAATCTTTTCAATCAATGTTAATCGGTTTCAATCGGAAAATAATTTTAAAAAAATTATTATTTTTCGATTGAATCTGATTGAAACTGATTGAATTTTTCTTGTTCAGTTTCAATCAGATTCAATCGGAAAATAATTTTTAAAAAATTATTATTTTCCGATTGAATCTGATTGAAATATTTCAATCAGATTCAATCAGAAAATAAAAAATATTTTTTTTAATCGACTGATTGAAAATTCGTTTCCGATTGAATCTGATAGCATTCTGATTGAGTTTCAATCAGATTCAATCGGAGTTTTTAATCAGGGATTATACAAAACTTACCAAATTTTATTGTTTAAGACTGCCCTGTATATTTTTGGTTATGCAAAAGTTATATTTTAGTCAAATGACAATGATTGAGTTTTAAAAAAATACCAAAATTAATTCAAAGTATTAGTCACATATTATCAGTTAATATTCAAAATTCTTGAGCGCCGTTTGAATATTTGAATTTTGGGCTGAAATTTTCAGCATAGACATGATTGTACAAGTATAAACTATTGCTGCCACGAGAAAGAAAAAATTTATAAGTAAAAAATCCGAATTTCAATCATTTTTGATATTTTAAAAATTCGTGAGTGACCTCTTGAAAATTTTTTATCGAGCTGATTTTTGAAGAGGCTTCTTCAAACATCGTAAGCTAACAAATTTTCATAAGGGACTCGAAGTAAAAAAATAGTCGGTTTTTTGGGCCACCCTAATCTGTATATACAAACAGAAGAATTAAAATTATTGAAAAGAATTCGAATTTCATCATTTTTAATTCTTTTCAATCAATATTTTTAGACAGGGTGTTGTTATTGTAGTGTTAAATTAAAAAAAACTTTTATTTTTTGTAAGACATTCAAGGTATTCTATATTGTACACCAAATGAATATACTATGTTTCGTTCGTAAATCACATCTAGAATTTGAATTACAAAAAATTAAAAAAAAAAAATTATTACTTTTAAGCCGAAAAATATTTTAATTGAAAAGAAAATTTTCAAATAACATCAAACTCATAAATCTACATTATAGAAAAAGAAATTTTTTCCTTTCTCAAAATTTTTCTTTCATATTTATTCATTAATTGAATTATAATTTATTACCGTATATAATCAATTGATCGTAACACTATGGGTAAGTTATCAGTTCAACAAGATAAATTACAAATCACCTAAGTCAGAACAGTGGTTAGCAGTCCGGCCTAGTACACGGAAAAAAAATTCCACTCAAATTTTCGATGTTACCATCGTAATTGTGGACTATACTTTCATTAGCATCAATTTTGAAAAGTCGTATTTTTAAATTTGCAATGTACGTCACATTTTTTTTCTACTACTCAGGCTTTTAGTGACTACACAATTATATTTTAATAACTAAAGTACATATTTATATTTAGGCATCAGATTAATTTGTCTATTTTCAATTCTAATAGGTGTTTCTTCATTGGTTAAAAATTGGATTCGCATGAAAAAATTGAGTAGAACGGTGGGAGTCGAAATTTAAACGACTCGTTGTTACTAATAATAGCACATCCCCTTAGGCCGTTGCAAACGGATTCATCGGTGTATATCTTTGTTTGCATCAGGTATTGACTAACTAATTCAGTGAATAGACTTTTATGTGTGCTGGAGTCGGTATTAGCTTTTCCCTCGGTTAGATTGAGGATGAACAGGTTGAAGCAGTCAGGTATCTGGGACCAGGGTGGGATTGGGGGGAGATGGGGGCTATACAGTTTGACCTCTTGAAGTTCCGAATTTTTAATATGATTTTTGATGAATTTTCCGATGGATTTGGGTTTGGCCGGTCTTTCCTCTTGGCTGTTTTGTTTTGATGGTTGGCTATGATGAATCTCTAGGACTATATTCAGTGCCGATGGAGCAAAGTTCGGCGCAAGTTGCATCCTTCTAAGTTCTAAGAGCACTTCCCCGGCTTCTGCTAGTATGCTGTCTCTAGAGCTCGTTCTGAATGCTCCAAGGGCTATTCTAAGGCATGTCGTTCGGATTGAATCAATTTTACTTAATTGGTTGTTAGGTGCAAATTGATATAAAGTTGATCCATAGTCTAGGAAAGATCCTATGGTTGCTTTATAGGTGTTTAAGAGTATCTGGGTTTCAGCTCCCCATTTTTTTTATGCCATTGATTTTTAATGGTTCATACGTTGGTAGCATTTATTTTTTAAGATTGATATGTCTTCATTCCAGGTTAGTCTTTTATCAAAGTAGATGCCCAGAATTTTTAGGTGGAGTACCAGCCGTAGCAGTTTGTTGTTTAAGTATACTTTGATTTGGTGATTGTCAATGTATTTTTTTCATGAGAATATCATACATTCAGATTTGGTTTCTGAAAATTTGAATCCAGACTCATTACACCATTCGCCTAGTTTATCTGGAGATTTTTTGAGTATGCTGCAAATATTTGTGATCTTCTTACCGGAACAACAGATAGTTAGATCATCAGCAAATAGAAGAGCGTGGGTGGGATTTGTGATACATTTGGTTATTTCATTGATGGCTAATAGAAATAGTAAGACACTGATTACGGATCCTTGAGGTAATCCATTATGTATTTCCCTCGGCTTGAATATAGCGTTGTTTACTCTTACTTGTATGAGTCAATTTTTTAGGAAGTGTATAATGTATTCAATGATGTGTCCGCGAAACTTTAGTTCTCCTGATAATATCTCGATTATTTGCGGCTTATAAACCATCTCATATGCTTTTTCTTGATCGAAAGATATAGCGATTACTGACAGGTTTTTTTTTAATTTTTCTTTTTGAAGAAAATTGATTAAAAAAAAATTTTTTTTTCCGATATTTTGCTCCCTTATCATCTTCGAAATGATTTTGATGTTCATAAAATCAATTTTCAAGATGATAAGAAAGCAAACTATCGAAAAAAAAAATTTTTTTAAATCAATTTTCTCGAAAAAAAAAAAAAAAAAAAAATTGTGGAAAAATTTTCTTATTCAATTTTTTTCAATAATTACTGTTTTTGATTAAAGAATTGGAAAAATCGATGAATTTAAAGCTTCAGAACACTAAGAAAGAAAAGCTGCAGCGCTTTAAAATTTTCAGTTTTTTCAGGACACTTTGAGGTTGAATAGAAACCGACGGTATGCTTTTGTTCATCCGTTATACCAAGATTTCCAAATATCCTTAGATATGCGAACTTTTTCCTATTTTTAAATAAACATCATCGATTCAAAAAAAAATTTTTCATCCAAAGCCACTAATTCTGCCTTATAGAGAAATTTTTTCAGTTTTCAGAACCCATTCTCTGTACAACCAATATGTTCGGAGTTACTGATTATCAAATCCAAAATGGACTTTTTTGCTTTGATCAATGGTGCAATGATAACTTGGCACCAAATTATCATAGAGAAAATTTCCTAAAAGATTCATGAGGTCAAATTTAAAAAAAAAAAATTATTGAAGCTCATAGACTTGTTGGAAGATGAGCGAAAATTTGGGAATTTTTTTTTTTCGTCGGTTTTCTTAGGATTACTCCGGAACCGTACATGATAAAAAAATTTATAAGCCCAGATTCAAAATCTAGGAATTTGATGCTACAATTTACTTAGTTTGTTTTTACTAGAAGACCATTTTCACGGAGTTACAGCATATTGAAAATCACCCAAAAATTTAGAATTTTTTTTATATCCCTTAATTTTTGTGACCAGTGTATTTAAGACTATTTTCTGATAGGTGTTTAAGAAGTATTACTGGTATACCATCAGGGCCAGGACTAGAATTTTTACTTGTTGTTAATACTTGGTGAGCTCATCCATTGTAAATACCATGTTTAGTTGATTAATACCATCAAGATCTTGATTAGGTGTCAGCTTCTGGTCTGTTGTTTCTGTTTTATTGTACTTATTCGATTGGTGTTTACTCTTGGTTGTGTCTTCTTATTTCGAAAGGAAATTAGTTAAGAAGTTTTCATCGTTGGAGTTGAATGCAAAAGTATCGGCTAGGATTTCAGCTTTTCCGGAATCAGAGTTAATGGGAATGTCCTTTTCATTCTGAAATGTCGTGATGTTCTTGCTTTGTTTGTTACCATTTATTTTACTTATTTTCTTCCTTATCAAATCGGTGTTTGGGGGTTTAGTATAGACACGAATTTTTGTCAGGAGGTTCTTCTAGAAGTTCAAAATTTTTTTTTTTTCGATTGCTCGATATTTTTTAACTTCCTGCTAAGAAAATCAATGATTTTCAAAAATTTCGGGAAGTTACTGTTTTCACCCTGATTTGCGAATATCGAAATTCCAACAGATGACAACGTTTTAAGGTTCTAGGAACCTATTCTGACTAAATTCAAGATGATATCCGAGTTATGTATATTTGTACGTACGTACGTATGTAAATATTCTGTAACTTTTGAACGAATGAACCGATTTTGATCGTCGAGGTGTCATTCGACGCGGCTTGTTATGAACTATAAACACTAAAAATTTGAGCTTAATCGGTAAAGTACGTTCGGAGATATTTCAAAAATCCAAATTTTTCAAAAATATTTTTTTTGAATAACTTTTAATTTGCTCGATGGATTGATTCCAAAATCTGATCAGCTGTAAAACTTTGTAAGCCGCGTCGAATGCCACCTCAATCATCAAAATCGGTGCAATCGTTCAAGAGAAACCACGAACGAAAGAATTAAAAAAAAAACTTTTTTAGTATTTTGGAAATTTCTCAAAAACGACTCGATAAATCAATTTTAAAATCTGTTCAGTTGTAGAACTCAATAAAACGCGTCGATTGCCACCTGAAACGTCTCAATCAGTTTATTCGTTCGAGAGATATAGTTGTAGAAAAAATGGTAAAAAACGTTATTTTTCGAAAACAAAGACATACAAAAGTATTTCCGAGCTCGAAGAGCTCGAAAATGTATCCACAACAATTTTTTGAGCTCAAGGAGCTCGAAATGGGCGGGAAGTTTTTGGGCTGGCCCGCAGGGTCAACCGACAGACCGATTTTTATACTCTATTAACAGATCGATCCTATCTTTATTTTTCCGGTACTGTTTAAATGCTTTTTTCTTATCTTTGTTTGATTTTTTGGCTTCATCGGTGCACCATTCGTGCGGCTGTTTTTTTGGATTCACAACTGTCTTCGGAATAGTAAGATCAGCAGAATTTCTAATTGCTGTGACTAATTCATCTATAAGTTGGTCGATTGGGAGATCAGGATTTACTGGAGGAAGTGATTTTATCTTTTACTCTGAAATTTTAGTGAATTCAGCCCACTGCGCTTTTTGTATTATCCACTTAGGAATATGAGGCTCATGAAGGTTTGTATTTGGTTCTTCCAGGTTTAAATAAATGGGGAAGTGATCGCTATCGTGCGGGTTGTCATCTACTTACCACGACATGATATGTATTAGGTGAGGGCTCGATAAAGACAAGTCAATCACATTTCCTGTTCCTGTGGCTAGGCATATGTGAGTTGACGCTCCATTGTTCAGAATGTTCCAGTCAGATTGGTCAATCTAGTCTTCAATAATTTTGCCTCTAATTGGATCGAATTTGTTCGATCCCCGTATCGGGTTGTGGCTATTGAAATCTCTGATGATGATGCAGGGCTGATGTATTTGTTGGAAGATGGCATTCAGTTCATCGGTACATAATACGTAACTGTTTGGGATGTATATGTTGCATATATCAATTTTCTGAGATAAGATGACTGACGCAGTGACAACTTCTAGTTCAGTAGTTATAGTTTTATGGCTAGATGGGATAAAGTTATGTATGTAAGTGACGACACCTCCACTGTCGTGTGTTGAGTTAATTCCATTTTTAAAATAGCATTTATATCTAGATAGGTTTATGAGATTATTTGCCTTAAAATTTCTTTCTTGTAAACAAATAATATCAGAAGTGTATTTTTCAGTAAGTATTTTCAAGTATTCGTATCTTGCAGATATACTGTTGAAGTTCCGTTGGAGGAGTTTCATATTTATTGTTAAATAGGTCAATAGTATGAGGAGATAAAAGGATGAATATGGATAAGTTATTGGGGAAGTATAGGTTGAGGGAGAGTTGTGAATGCTGGTTATTAATTTAATTCCATGTCAAGCTGCCCACCATCAGAGAATTCGCTTTCTGATATGAATAGATTTCATCATTCCACTGGGTCGAGTTCTAATTCTTCAATGACTTTGTTTCGTAGTTTGGTGAATCAAATGTTTAAACCTCTAGTAGGTAGGAATTGGTATAACTTTGTGAGCATGATTTCGATTTGATTAGGGTCAATTTTACATTCATGGATGACTTCTCTTATCGTGTTTTTCCCAACCGATTTATCAAATAGATTCTTTAGCTAATCAAAGTCATATGGATATTTGTAGGTATTTTTAAAAAGTTCTTCTTTTATAGGTGTCGGAATGTCAAATTGTACTGAAGGGATGTGATCTCGTTCAGTTTTTGCTTTTTTGGTTTTGATTGTGGCCTTTGAGTCCGTGTTTCCGATTCCCGAACCTGTTAGTTTGGTTTTAATGGTGGTAATGGATCGTACAGGTGATTTTGTTGATGTTGATTGATGGAGTGAACGTTTCGTTGAATCTTTTATCACAGGGAAGGGAGGAGTGAATTTAGGAGGTGGCATTGTTGGTAAAGTTTTGATAGATACGATAGTGAGTAAGTTGGTTTCAGTTGATGGCTGTGTAGTTTTGGCTTTAGATGGATTACTCATGCGGGTATTTTCCTCTGGAGTTCGGGAGATTTCCGTATTATATATTAGAGGATTACCTGGACAGACTTTAGCTATGTGACCTTCTTTATGGCAAGTATAGCAAACGAGTAAGTCAGACGATGAGTAAATATTATAGATTGTATCTTCAAATGGAATTTGAATGATCTTAGGAAATTGGGTGATGTCATCTAGGTTTATAAATATTTGTCGGCGAAAGCTCATAAAATGTGAGTAGCCTGGTTCATTTAAGCCAATTCTAAGAAAAAAGAAAGCCGACATTGTTCTTATTTTAAGTCTGTCAAAGACATCTTGTAAATAGCTATGGGGGATTATTGGCGGAACATTTGATAAGATGATACTCTTACTACGGGTTACCAGTGCACGGACATTGAGCACGTTTGATCCGATGTTAATTATTTTATGTTTTCCGATGAGCTCATATGCTATCGCTTTGCTTGCTAAATATGCGCATGTACGATTTTTTTGCTATTCTGGAGATAAAACGAATGTTGGTCGTTGAGATTTTTTTGAGCAATAGCTTTGACGTAGTCACCGATAGTCTAGTCAACAAGTTGAAAATGGTCCAAAATAGAGATACTGCTCTTAAAATTAGGTGTGATGGCTCATTGGATCCGGAATGACGCCTAGAAAAATGTGCCAAAAGTGTGTATTAGCACGTAAAAAATTGCAAAAATTATAAGCAATTAAAGATGAAAAAACAAGGTTTCTCGTTTTTTGTCAATATTTCATAGACTACTAATATTTAAGAAATATAAAAAAAAAAAATATTCTTAAAGAGGAGAAAATTTTCAATAAAAAACCCATATCTCCCGGAACTCTATCTTCATTACCTATAATTTTAATTTAACGCTGAAAATGGGTCTACGCGCGACATTTTGAGGTTGCGTGCGCGGCGTCAAAAGCGAGTACGATACATTGATTGATTTATTTAAGGTGCTAAAAATGTTTTTTTTTAATTTGAAAAAATTATGGTGTTTTCTGAACACTTTAAATAATTCATTCCCGTTGGAAATTCTACTTAAAGTTAATTTTTCAACTAGTTAAACGATTGTTAACTAACGAAATTTTCTCAAATTTACGTCTTCATTGTATATGAAGAAAAATGTTTAAATAATTGTCGTAAAAATTTTTCGCTTCGTGAAGCCCTTCTTACATATATACTCAACAAGATCACGCCATAAAAGTTAAAAAAATACTCATACTTTGTTTATAATAATTTTTGTACTCGAACCAAAACTGAAAAATCCAAGTCATAAAAAAGTACATGCCAGGACTGGTTGGTGATTGGGATGTTCGAAAAATATGCATATTTAAAAATATAACAATATTTTTATTTATCACAGCACATAATATCACTGGGTTACACAATTAAATCGTTGATTTAATTAATTATTACTGATGAATGTTTGAGCTCATGATTACGTGATAAATTGAATGTAAATTATTTAATTGAGCTCGAGTAATTAATTGAAATAATTATATTGAGTCTATGTGAACACTGAGTTGATTGAAAGGATGTAATAATAATAAATAGCATGAAATCAGAGGTTACCGAGCAAAGTTAGTCATTGAACACTTAGCGATTATTTTATGAGCACCAGACGCGTAAATATTTGAGTACATTATAGTAGTCCCAGCGAAAAATTCGTCCTCCCACTACCATTAGTTAGCACATATTTCCTATACCCCCACTATTTATTTTAGGACGACTTTTTCGCCGGGACTACTATAAATCTCTAGAAAATTGAGCACTGAGTTTAATTGATTGCAATGAGTTTATAAATAAATGACACTGATTTAAAATTGTTTGTGAACACGAGGTAGCATGATTGCAGAGGCTACCGAGCGAGAATAATATTGAAAATAACTAATTGAGCATTGGAATAATCAAAATAATTATTAAATTGAGCCTTTTAATTATATGAGCACTTCAACTAATTTAATGATTAACAATAAAGCACCTCTAGTTGTTTCCGTTGGAGTAACCTCTTTAAAAACGTGGTCGTTGATCATTTGGATTTTTTTGAGTTCTTGATTTATTATTTCGATGAGTTATAATGTGTGAATTATATAATTTTAGAGCTCGATGATTTCTTTATTTATTTTATTTGATATTTTAATTTATTTCCTCGAGATAAGCGCAAAAGGATACAATTAATAATAACAGGTGATACCACTTGATTGTATATAGCAAAACATAATGGCGGCCGTCTTCTCGACACGAGGCAGGAAACCGTTAATGCGCATGCACTGCACTGCGCATGATCAAGTTTAAATATTACAGACACTAGGCCCCAGTAAGTGCTGTCTCTATCTGCCGGAAGTGCAACTACATTTTAATTCAAATGTAGTTATAAGTACGCAACAGAATGATATAAGTAAAGTATGTAATATTGAAATAACGTAAGAAAAAAATGAATTATATAAATACAAATAAATATAAATAAATAATAAAAATGATAAAAAATTAAATAAATCTATCTATCTATATAAATAAAAATCAATTGCTGTTCATTAGTCTCGCTAAAACTCCCGAACGGCTGAACCAATTTGGGTAATTTTGGTCTTGAATTATTTGTGAAAGTCCAAAAAAGGTTTGAAAGGTGAATGAATATGAGTTTAGTATCGTGCCGGATAGTTCAACTGGTAGAGCACTGGTTTCCACTTTATAAAATTAGTGTATTACCATATGATGGACGGTGTGGCTCAATAAGTTATTGATCAAATTGAACAGAATATAGTATAGTGCCGGATAGCTCAACTGGTAGAGCACTCGGCACGATACCGACATGATCTGGGCTCGATTCCCAGTTCAGGCTATCTATATTTTTCTCAATTTATCTATAAATTGTCTTATTGAGAAGATTTGCATGTTTAGGTTTCCACTACATTAAATTGACGTATTACCGTACGATGGCCGGTGTGGCTCAATAACTTATAGATCAAAGTGAACGGAATTAGTATAGTGCCGGATAGCTCAACTGATTGAACACTCACCGCGATACCGTTATGGTCTGGGTTCGATTCCCAGTGGGGCTATCTATGAGGCGTTCCACGCCAAATCAGACCATTAAGCTTTTGAACCCTCGAATTTTTTTTGAAACTTTTTTATCTTTTAGCATAGGTTGAAAGAGGCCTTCATAATTTTTTTCAAATTTTTTCCTCCAATCGTTTTCGAAAGATCGAATTTTGAAAAAGGAAGAGATTTTTCTTTCAAATACCTGTAACTTGGCGAAAAGTGATGTAAGACGCATTTTCATTTGTTTCTCTATTCGCACTCAACTGGATAAACGGTACTATCTCTGTTGCACTTGTACATTAAATAGGAACTTTGTCCAAGCTTTTCTCGTAAACAAATGGAAGTTATCAAAAAATTCAAGTGCACTTCGCTAGTTCATAGAGTAAAGCATCGGATCTGTGTCTTTATTTTGCGTTTAGAGCTTTTATTTCAGAGAAAAGCTGGGACAAAATTATCTGAAAACCGTTCTTAAACAAAATTTTCAAAGAATCAAAAAATGTTTGTTTTCAGATATCTTTTCGATAAAAAATATCGAAAAAAAAATTTTTGTGATAGACACTTGAAATCTACGGCATTTAGCGCTTATAGCCGACAGCTAAAAATATTAGATAAGATACAGCGGGTAAAAAAGATACCTAATCGTTCTAATAGTGACGTCATCATCGGATCAAAAAATATTTGTTGGTTACATGTGCGATAGCAAACGACCAAAAATATTGAAGGAACTTAACGAGCCATCTTGTGACAAAATTTATCATCATTTTAATTCGTCCACTTACCGACTTCTCTCTAATTTTCAACAAATATTGAAAACAATCCTACCAAATAAATAAACGCGGATTTATAACCTGCCATTTATAGGCACTAAATGTAGTAAATTTCAAATATCGATAGATAAACTACTATTTAACCACGCTTCTATTGAAATTTCAACTTTTAACTATAAATTGTCGATTTACAAAAAACACGTACTGATCGATTTTCTTCATAATTTTTCACAGCAAACTGTCACCTATTCTACAACTTTTCCAGCTATGCTCATAATGGGACAACGATAGGATCTATTTTTCTTAGATTTTTTAAATTTCTTATTTCAGTTTATTTTTAAGAAAAATGTCTTAAAATAATAGGATGCTCAGGATTTACTGTTAATGATTATCTGACACACAACTATCATCAAAATTTTTTAATTTTATTTCCTCAGAAAAATTATTAATTAATTAATTAATTATCATTATTATTAATTAAAATTATTATTTATTGTTGTGTGTCAGATAATCATTAGTCAGGTTTTGTGTTCGAGTTCAACGGTCGAGCGATTATTATTTTATCCCTGATTAGAAAATATAATCAATGACGATTGAAAATGTTTCAATCGTTCTAAATCATCATGAATCGTCAATTGATGATTAAAGAGGATAAAAAACGATTGGAATTTTCAATCGTTTTAAATCGTCATAAATCATTTTTAATCTTGAAAAAGACCGTTATGGTCCTGAGAAGGACCGTTTAAGAAGAGTTTTGAGTTGTGCTTGAGAATTTAGATATTCCTGTAAACCCGAGTAGAATTAAAATTTATAGTTAACCAGCCGTAACCTCACTATGTAACGCCATCTTAGCCGATGGCTGACTGATCAGAACAAGCTAGAGGAAAGATTCGAACTTATATCCAATAGCTAGGTTATAACAATGAGTCAGTGAAAGTGCAATTATAAATATCGAATTGCTGGCTAGAAAATTTGAGCTAATGACAAGATATGAAAAGTAGCCAGTGGTTAGCTAAAAAATATGAGTTCATGATGACTCGTCAATTTTGAAAAAAAAAAAAAAAAAAAAAAAAAAAAAAAAAACAATTTTTTTTTATTTTACACTGGCTTTACTTGTACGTTTGTCAGTTTACAATTCATATTTAGATTTTTTTTGTGGGCCTATTCTTGAATTAACCGTGATGTCCAGTTAGGCGGCAACGGGAGTTCAACCTGGATCCATGGGATTACAAGTCTCGCGTGATATCCACTGGGCTGCTACAGCTGGTTAGACTCTACAACTATTCGATGATCCGTATATGTTTGATGTCGTGCTATCTGTAACTAATAGTGACTAGACAACTATAAGATATTGGTGATGTGAAATTTATTTTTTAAGTAGCTCCATCTATAACTGATAATTACTGGATATCTATTAAATACTGGTGAGTTACATTTATATTTTTATGTGGCAACATCTGTAGCTAATCGCGGCTGGACAACCATGAGATGCTGATGAGTTACAATTATATTTTTTATATAACTCCACCTGTAAGTATTAGTGACGAGATAACCATGATATGCTAATGAGTTAAAGTTACGTTATTATGTAGCGCCATCTGTAAATATTAGCGACGTGATAACCATGAGATACTGATGAGTCACAGTTACAATTTTATCTAGCATCATCTGTAACTATTAGCGACGAGATAACTATAAAATACTGATTAGGTGAAATTTTTTTTTGTACAGCTCTATCTGTAACTAATTTTTGTTAGACAACCACAAGATACTCATGAGTTACAATTATATTTTTATGCTGCACTGTCTATACTTATTTAAGGTTAGGTTGATCTATTGTTTTCGTATAGTTGATGCTCATTAAGCTGATTATAAATTGGTTATATTGAACAAAAAATATTATTCGGTTAACCCTAGACTGGTCAAAAAATGCGACCTAACGACTTTGGTCAAGTGATGAAGGAATCGCCGCAATGCTTTTGAGAGTGCGACGTTTTCTGATCGCTCTGGCTCTTAACTATTGGTGTATTATTTCCGGCGGGAATATCGTAAAAAATTCGAGCATAAAAAAAAATTTTCAACTTTATTTTTGTTAATTTTAAACTCTGTTTAAAACAATCAGTTATTTAAACAAATCTAACAAACTAATTTTTCAATTAAATTTTGCTAGTATTTAATTTTATTTAACTTAAAAAAAAACTCAACTATTTTTTTTATAAATAACAATATCACGTAAACATAGGTTAATGCCTTCGGCAGTAGATATAAATATTTTAATAGTGGATAGAAAAGAATAATTTAATAAATTTATTATAAATTAAATTAAGAAACAAATTAAAAAATTATTTTCTTAGTCGCCGAGCTTTTAAAAATGTTTATTAATAAAAGTAACTATTTGCCTCTACATAACCTTTCAAACACAATAACAGCCGGTAACAGTCTGCGCATGAACATGAGAAGTAGGAAAGAGGGGACATACACCAAAGACGGCAATGCCGCGAGTGAAAATCTACTTACGACTCGGGTCAAGTGATGAAAACAGTCCCGCAAATCCGTCACTTTTTTTTTTTTAATTTTTTTTACAGCAACTTTATGTTTTTAAACATGCTCAAAAAAAATTTTTAAATATTCTAAAATATTTAAAGAACAAAGTTAAATTTTTTCAAACCGTTTTAGTAAAAAATGTAATTGTAATAAAAATAATAGAATCAAGTGCGGCGTCACCCTCATACGTTGACCAGTCTAGGGTTAAGAATCAATAACGAGTTAGCATATTCTTTTTATATAGCACCATTCGTAAATAATAAATAGTGGCAGCAATGAGTTTACAGTGAGTCGTTTTTTGAATTCAAAACTGCGCTATCTATAAATAATTATTTTGAACCAGCTGTGAGGTAATGATAGGCCAGCGTTTTATTTCAAAACAGTGCCATCTGTATATAATAAATAATGGCCAACTATCAGATTGTAGTGAGTCGTCTTCTGACTTGAAAACAACGCCACCGATAAACAATTATTCCGAGCCAACTATGATATAATAATGAGTCAAGATTTCATTCTTGTACAGCTCCACCTGTAAATAATAGATAATGGCCAGCTATTAGCTTATAGTGAGCAATTTTTTATTCTAAAACAGTGCCATCTATAACCAATTATTTTGAGCCAGCTGTGAGGTAATGACGAGTCAAGATTTCATTTGCATACAGCGCCATCTGTAAATAATAAATATTGTTCACTCACGAGATGTTGGTGAGCTTAAAATATTCTTGAAAAAAAAATTAGCCATCGGTGAGCTCGTTATTAACTAAATCTGCTAGCTAGTAACGCTGAGCTAGTCACTGGCTCTAAACTCATCTTCATTAGCCAGGATTCTACTCGGGAAGAACCATTTTTAAAAAGAATTCTTAAAAAGAGCTTACGTGGACTTGAAAAAGACTACGCTGAGTGAAATAACCCTAAAAAGAGCTGATTAATTTAATTATGATGAGAAATAACAAGGCCTCGCGTGCTAGGATATTTTAGCAGTAGAATTAGATTTGATAAACTTGTGTGTTGTCCAAAGATTTCATTCTATAGAACGGAGCTTATAAACAGTTAGACTGGCGAATATTGAATACGCTTTCGATGTCAGTCTCCTTTTTTATACCCGAGAGCCGGCTTCTAGAATGTTCTGTGCTTGAGTGGGGGCCATAGATAGCTGTTCCGATGGGGCTAGATTGAGACTGAAGGGGGTTCTTAGTAAAAACTGTTTTATTGTAAAATTAAAAATGATGAAATCTAAATTATTAATAATAATAATTAAAGTTATGTGAGTAGTATTCGAGAAGAATAGTACTAAGTGATTTGAAATTCGAATTGAATCATTAGAGTATTTGACTCATTAATATATACTTAATAATTAATTATTTTATAATAACAATAAATACGAATAATGTACTGAAAAATGGAAAATTTTAAGAAAAAAACTGCTGAGAAATAATCTGCTGGCAACAGAATTCAAAACCAATACCTAACGAATCTGAAGCATAATCGCTGCCGCACGTCCAGTTGGAAATATTTTTATCTACTTACAACACAGCTATTATAGTAACAATGATATCATACTACAGAATTGAGCTCATTCAAAGTTACAAATTGAAAGTATAGTAGGCCTTGGAAGGTTGAAAAATTTTTTTAAAAAGTAATTTACTACATCATGCTCTCTTTTAGGGTATTGAGAACTTGAATAACAGATTATATTCAATGGTAAGTCTAACATCAAAAGACCTGAGGCTATTGAGGCTCAAATTACTTTTTTAATTTTGACTCGGGTCGGCATTATTATTCGAATTATTCTATTTTTCAATTTTTAATATTATTTTAAATATTGCCTTGGGTGAGGCTTGGTAATTTTTTTTCCCAACGCTAGACCCAGGCTTGGTTGTCAGGATTAGCTGCTAGGATGGCCCGAGGCCACCACCTCATAATTTAACCAGACAGCGTTAACTTGGATCAAGCCTGCGCTTGTTATTTTTTCCTACCTGGGATATAAGGGAAAATAATTTTTCTCACCATTTTTCTTGTAAAATATCTAGCATACCGTTAGCTGTATAGTTTGCAATGACCTTTGAAATACTTTCTTGAAGAGGGTGACCTTTAGTCAAAGCCACTGCATAAGTATCCTCATTAATTGTTTCACCAATCTTACTCAGTCTACAGCCATCATCGGTTGCACGATAATAATCCAATATTGGAGTATCCGCTATTAATATATCGAGGCTGCCATTAAGTAATCTCTCAACACCTTCAGCAACATCAGAGAGCGAGAACCGTGCCATATGTGTCCATAATCCTGGGCTAGCTTTTTGAACATAATATTCTGCAACGGACGCTCGTGGTGCACCGACTTTTTGTAATAGTAACTGTTAAAAAAAAATATATACATGTATATTAGGGTGCATCATTTCAGAACAACATTTTTAACTTCCCGCTAAGAAAATTGCGAATGTTCAAAAGTTCGGGAAGTTATTGGTTTCGGTCCGATTTTCGAAAATCGAATCTCTAAAAGATCTTGACGTTTTGAGGTTCTAGGTAGCTATTTTGACTAATTTTAAGATGATGCCCGAGTGTATTGTAACAGGGTAAATTTAATAAACATGAATAATTAAATTAATTTGAATTTGAATTTCGTTCCCGCCAATGACCGGCCGATGACCTCGTAAGTTACGAGTAGTATTGCGACTAGTCACCGGGTGTCGCATGTATCACTAAGGCCCGTCCGTTCGTCATTTCCTTAGTCTAAGAAAGTGGGAATAGGTTTCCGGAATAGTGAACGGGAGTGAAATGATATAATGGACTGCGGAACGAGAAAGAAGGAGAGAGTTGTCCAGACGGCGAGAACACCGGACGCAAATTGAACATCATCAAGGTAAATATATATGTCCGTTCACGCTTCACGTGGAACGAGGCGATTGATTAATTAATATTTAATTTGTTAATAAATTATTAGGCCTTTAGGCTGATAATTACAATAGTTAATAATTTAACAAAATATTAATGCGTACTGTTCCTTGACAGATTTTGATAAAATAAACTTACGAGCTGAGAGACGAGAGAGAGTACGGGGAGATTTGTAAGCCGTGAGAAAAGGCTCAAGAAGTAGACGACCGGGTACAACCACAACTCATCTTTTGGAGTTATCTCAAGGTAAAAATTATAATTAATTAAGGCCTCTGATTTAATTATTAGAGGGCCGAATTCGTTATAATTAATTTACATAATATCTTTCTGCTGGTTACGTGAATCAGTTTGGTAGCACAAGTCCCGTCGGCTAGTTCAACCACGCGTCTCGAAATTTCTGTAAAATCTTTGCCGTGTACTCGTCGTTCTGTCATAACTCGAAATTTATTCCATTCGAGGCCTCTCGGCTGGAATAAAATAAATTTTTCCGCGTAAATTATTTGATAATTAAATTCAATTAAATTCAATAACTTAATAAAAGTATTCAGGCCTGTCGGCCGCTCTAGACAATAATTGTCCGCGTATAAGATCGTAAATTAAGGCCTTGCGACGCCAATTCACCGGCCGAATGTTCTAGTCAATTTAAGACGTAATTCTAGTCGAAAAGTTAGTCATAAAATAATTATAAAATAATGTTAAAATAATTCTAATTTAAATTATAAAATCAAAAGTAAGACGCTAGAAAATTACGATAAATTTGTCTCGATTAAAGCTTAAGAATGGATTATTTTGTCAGTAAATTAAGTTGAGTAAAAATAATTATCAGAAATTTGGAGTAAATTAATTATATATAAATTTTGGAATTGGATATTAATGGGAAAATTATCAGTGGAAAATTAATTAATTAATAATTAAAATAAAACCAAAATTAATTAATTAATAAATATAATTGAATTAAATAAGACAGTGAAAATTAATAAATGAATTAAATAAATCAGGGAAAATAAATAAGAATCAAATAGTTGTGAAATTTTTATACTGGAAATTTTATTGGTGAAATTTTTATGTCGAGTTTAGTAATTGAGTAAAAGAAATGAAGTCATGAATTAAATAAAGTAAAGTAGAGTCAATAAATATTAAGTAAAGAAAACTGTGTCTGTGATTTAGGTCCGGTGGACATGTTAAGTTTATTTTAAATAATTATACATCCAGGGGATGTTTTTAAATTGAGATAAATTAAGTGGGTGTGTGGGTGTGTGGGTGTAGTAACCGTCCAGGGGACGAGGAATTTAGTTTGCCATAAGTAACCGTCCAGGGGACGAGGAATTTAGTTTGTCATAAGGAAATAATTATTGTCAAAAGGTAATGAAATAAAGCAAGGTGCTTAAATTAAATAAAATTTGAATTAACATTATTTCAGCCTACTCTACGATTCCTCTTCTCACTCACAAAATATTACGAACGACCCTGAGTAACAAATTAATTTAAATTAATTAAAATAAAATCCTCCAACATCCGGTTCTGGAAGGCCGAGTCCATCTTCCAGTGGCGCCCTAATATTCGACTATAATACTAGATGCGACCAGACTTGGCAAGATTAGTCTCTCTGTCATAGTATGTTTGTACGTACGTACGTATGTAAATATCTATAACTTTTGAATAGATGAACCGATTTTATCATGTGTCATTCGACGCGGGTTGTCAATATCTAAAAGCTGAAAAAATTAAGATTGATCAGTAGAGCTTGTTCAGAGATATTCCAAAAATCAACTTTTTTCAAAAATGTTTTTTTTCAATAACTTGTAATGTGCTCGATGGATTGATTCCTAAATCGACTGGGCTCTGAAGCTTCATAAGCCGCATCGAATGCCACCTCAACCATCAAAATCGGTTAATTCGTTCAAGAGAAACCGTTGTTGAAAGAATTAAAAAAAAATTTTTTTTTTAGTATTTTCGGAATTTCTCAAAAACGACTACATAAATTAATTTTAAAGTCTGATCAGCTGTAGAACTCAATAAAACGCGTCGATTCCCACCTTAACCGTCTCAATCGGTTAGTTTATTCGAGATATATCGTTGGAGAAAAAATGGTAAAAAACGTTTTTTTTCGAAAACAAAAGCAAACAATAGTATTTTTGAGCTCGAAGAGCTCGAAAATGTATTCACAACAATTTTTTAAGCTCCTTGAGCTCGTAAACAGCAAGAATTTTTGGGGCTGGCCCGCAGGGTCAACTCACAGACCGATTTTTTTTTCTAAGTGCTTATAGAAAAATTCAAGAGACGTGGTCGAGTCTCGTGCCAAATATACATCGAACATAAATATCATTAATAAATTCAAAAAATCTATTGAATTTCGATTTATAATGACCTTGGATACATCATTCAAATAAATGGTTCGCTTTTGAACGCAACTTGGATCAAATCGTTTGGTTCAGTGCTAAAAAAGTTATACCTCATAACAACATCTCATACACGGACATATAATTCTATAAAAATTTACAATACAAGTATCGTAATTCTAGATCCGACTCGTTTTACCATAAACTATCAAATATTTTTTCTCGCCTCTGGGCGGAAAGCGTCAACTTTTGTCCCGCTGTGCAAAACGAAGTTGCCGTTTTCCGTCTCCGTCGACGCGAAAAATAGTATACACACCACGGGAAGTATATAAGAAAGCCTCAGATCACATGTTTGTTGAAGTCGGCTTCGCCTCGTTCAACAATTACATGTGATCTGAGACATTTCTTACTTTACTTCCCTAGATGTGTAATATACTATTTTTTTTAGTTTTTTATTGATTTCTCGGAAACAACTTATGCGATCGACTTCAAAATCTAATCAGCTCTAGAACTCAATAAAACACGTCGATTGCCGCTTTAGCCATCTTAATCAGATGATTCGTTTGAGAGGACACACACATACATACAGACAAGGACATCATTTTGAAAATAGTCAGAATAGCTTCCTAGGACCTTAAAACACCTCAAAACGTCGACATGTAATAAAATTTCGATTTTCGCAAATCGGGGTGAAAACAATAACTTCCCGAATTTTTCGAAAATCGTCGACTTTCTTAGCGGGAAGTTAAAAAATTACAAATTATAAAATAAATGATCATTATTTTATTGCTTCCTTAAATAAAATCTATCTTTTTTGTCATCAGTACTTATATTTCAAATACTTACATATGGGTCATTCCATGTAAAATCGACGAATGGTTGGGATCGACCCCTTTAGATTTGGACGAATTTTGGTCAGAATTTTCCTATTACCATATAACGCAATTTTGCCCAAGGAAAAAAATTTGAAAATTTTTCTTCAAAAGTTATGCAAAATTCAAAATTTCGAGATTTTTTCAGTTTTTCAACTTTATTCTTTCAATATCTCGAAAACTATGATAATTACAATAACGATCCAAAATTTTTTTTGAAAAGGATACTTGAGGCTATGAAAAGAAAAATATTTTTAAAAAAAATTTTGAAAAATGACAAATTTGTCAAATTTTGAATTATTGAAATTCATCAAAAATGACGATCGACATAAAATTTTTGACTCAATTTTTTTTTGTATAACACCTTGTACTTATTTCAAAAGATTCTGAAATTTTCAGAACTGTGTTTTTTGTTTTTGCATAAATATTAATTTTTGAATTTAAAAAAAAAAAAAAAATTTTTTTTTTCTCGATCATTTTATTAAGTAAAGTTCACAAATCACGTAATTGAGTCAATTTCAGCAGTAACGATTTCACTTACTGTTATAATAATGTGAAAAAGACCATCATTGGCAGTTATATTCTTATTTATTTGATAGATATCAAATAAATTAGAATATACCCATCAGTAATGGTCTTTTTCCACATTATTATGTCAATAAGCAAAATTATTACTGCTGAAATTGACAAAATTGATTGATTTCTCAACTTAACTAAAAAATAGAAAAAAAAAAAGTTATTTAATAAAATTCAAAAATTCATATTTTATAATAAGCAAAAAATACAATCAATAGATATCAAATAAATAAGAATATAATCGTCAATGACTGTATTTTTCACATTATTCTGTCAATAAGTCAAATTTTTAGTGCTGAAACTTACTCAATTACGTAATTGCTAAACTTTACTTAACAAAATGATCAAGAAAAAAAAAAATTTTTTTTTTTTTTCAAAATTCAAAAATTAATATTTATGCAAAAACAAAAAACACAGTTCTGAAAATTTCAGAATCTTTTGAAATAAGTACAAGGTGTTATACAAAAAAAATTGACCCAAAAATTTTATGTCGATCGTCATTTTTGACAAATTTAGAGAATTCAAAATTCGACAAATTTGTCATTTTTCAAAATTTTTTATTGGAATATTTTTTTTTCGTAGCCTCAAATATCCCTTTCAAAAAAAGCTTTGGATCGTTATTGTCACCATCGTAGTTTTCGAGATATTGACATTATAAAGTTGAAGAACTGGAAAAATCGCTAAATTTTGAATTTTGCATAACTTTTGAAGAAAAATTTTCAAATTTTTTTCCTCCGGCAGAATTGCGTTATATGGTAATAGGAAACTTCGGACCAAAATTCGCCCAACCAAAAGGGGTCGATTCCAACCATTGGTCGATTTGACATGGAATGACCCATATTACAGCATAAACTTATTCATTATTATGAGCACGTGGTGACACTACTGTCATTTTTAGAGGTTATACTTTCTCCAGATATTTAATTGTATATGTGATTATTTATAGAGATGTTCAAAACCAGGCGATTTTTTATAGATATTTTATTTGTAGAGTTGTTTATTTTTACATATTTTTTTTAAGTACATGTTTAGTTATGCAATTGTTTCTTTGTAGCAATTTTTTGCACGACTCATGATGCGAAGCATTAGAGTGTGCTTTACGATCAA
Organism: Microplitis demolitor; assembly: GCF_026212275.2. Taxonomy (NCBI): domain Eukaryota; kingdom Metazoa; phylum Arthropoda; class Insecta; order Hymenoptera; family Braconidae; genus Microplitis; species Microplitis demolitor. Next base: position 15,947,179 of record NC_068545.1, read on the forward strand.
AATATTTTTTTTTTATAGCAATTTTTTTTTATTAACTTTTTTTTTAAATATAAATATTTTCATATGGACGTAAGAATTATTTACAAATTTTTAAATATTGACCATATTTCTTTTAGTAATTTATAAATCTAGAGATTTTTTTTATAGGGACTTTTTTTCATTTACTTATTTTACAATCTATATTTATAATTTTACATTTTATTAATATACATAAATTTTTAAATATTGCATTTTATTTTTACAATTTATTTTTTTTTGTATTTTTTCATTTGCATAAAAAAAGTATACATATGTTCATTTTTCGAGATGTTTTTATTCCCGATGCTATACTACCCTAAAGGAATTAATGACCAGCATTGTACTCATTTGACAATCTGGTCAAGAGACATGACGTGAAATCCTAAGATGATGGAATGACGTAACGTGTCCTCAACAATCTTCCTTCAATTCTTTTTATTCTCTATTTTCTCACTGACTGCATCAGTCAGCAACCTCCTGTTTTTCGTTCGTAGGGGCGGAATTTTTACATTATCGACTGTTCAATTTTACGATACTCGTATTGTTAACTTTATGAACCAGACTTGTATAATTTGCTCTATAGTATTGGTCATCATACTGTTGTTAGTATTATTTATTAATATTTTATGTTAATATATTAATATGTTAAGAATATTTATTAAATAGAATATACGATAGTATATAGTAAAAACTATTATTTGGAGAGCCTGGTCCAGCGTTACAATTTTATACAATAAAAAATACGATAAAAAGATCATAAAAATTTCGAGAATTTTTTTTCCGTGAAAAGTATTTGAAACGATTCAAAATTTCGAAATTCGAATACTTTTAAATCACCCCTGAGATTATAACGTATTTGAAGTGATTCAAAATCATAAAACTTTAATACTTTTGAATTTGGCTTCATGATTAGAAAGTATTTGAAGCGATTTAAAATTATAAATACACAATAAAAATTAGTCGAACCAAGGAATTTACGTTATTCCTAACTTTTTAACTTCGATAAAGAAGAAATGTTTATTTTTTCCGAAGTATGATGGACTTGAACTGCAGACCCATCACAACTAATAGAAGAGTAGTTCAAGTCCTGTGCTTTAGCCTGCTCGGCCACCACACGCATTTGGGTACACACATTTATTCTTTTATTTAAAGCTATTCAGTACTATTTATTACTCAAGACTAAGCTTAAAAAAAAAAATTATTTTTTTAACACTAAAAGTTTGAATGAATTCGATACTTATATATATATATATATATATATATATATATATATATATATATATATATATATATTGTGACGTTACATTGTCGAGGAGATGGAGTTAGAGGGGGAGTAAGCGTGAGTCTGTGTGTTAGAGAGTGATAGAGTTAGTACGTGTGTTGAGTTGAGTGTAGGGAATAGTGAGTAGAGAGTATGGACTACGTGTGCGGTGAAGTAAGTGTGTGGAGAGTACGAGTATGGGTACGTTATGTTGTCTGTGTTGGAGTGTCTGTGTGGTTGAGCGTGGATTCAACGAGGGATGTCTAGCTGTGTTGCGGATAGTGGCCAAGATACCGTGCCTCCCGACCAATGATGACGACTAGGCCTAGGCTTAGCTCTCGGGGTTGACGTGGTGATCACGGAGGAGCGACTGAGATGTCGCCGCCCCTGCGAGTTGGTACCCGGAGTTAGCTGGGGTACGTTTGCGTTTATTTGGGAATGGCAGGCCTCGTTTGCGATGCTCGAGGAAGCCAAAGATTCGCTAACTCCGGATATCACGGGGAGTGATACCGCGGGAAGACCCACGAGTCCGCGGCTTGTATGCGGTGGGGGAAGAATGGATGGACAGGCGAGAATGTGAGAGTGACTGGGAGTAGTAGAGAGGAGACATGAATGGAGTAGGAGACGAGAGCACGGGAGTTGAGAACTGACCATGGCGTCCGGGAGTTGGACTTTGGAGTCGCTCGAGTACGAGTCGACCCAGTAGTCGAGTTTTGGGTCTTGAAGCGAGTGGTTGTGAGTCGGAGAGCCGAAAAGATAGGCCTTGACCACACCCTTGGCTGATGCCGTTTGGAGCTTGTGGCTCTCTATGTTGAGTTTTGGAGCCGTTTGTCGTGATTTTGCCGTCTTGAGTTACCGCATTATTTATTTTAATTTTAGTATTATCTAGAATTGTGTTAAGTGTTGTGATTCGTCGTCCACGAGAGGTTCCCGATGTCATACCCAGGTATTTATTTGTCTGAGGGACCGAGAGTACTCGACCGCGAGCCGATTGGGACCTTCGCGTCACTCTCGCGTCCTCTTTGCGATATTTTATGTAGTTTTTCTTTACTTTGTTTTGTTTAATTTAATTTTAATTAATCGGCTTCTTCCGCGTAAAAGAACCGCGACTCTCTCTCCACAACCTAGCATACTGAGCGCACCAGGACATGCCGCTACCGCCGTTCATTTCTCTCATCTCCGAAGGATTTAGATAATAGATTTTAATTTACGTGTACGTTTAGACCGGTTGCCGATACCGGGGAAATAAAAGTCGGCTGGCGCCCGTCAGGATCTGGAGAAAATGAGAGGAGTGATCGGTGGGCGAAGTGTAACGTAGCCCGATTTGTGTATTTTGAGTTTGAGTATTTGAGGAAATTTATTTAGTAGAAGTTACGTGTAAATTTTTCGTACGTTTAATCGAGTTATCTAAGTATTAAGTTAAAAAGATACGTTACAATATATTATTTAAATTTCAAATGAAATGATGCTCTTTTTATGGTTTGTAAAGTTTTAAATTCAATCAGTGCAGTTTTTTAAAAAAAAGTTAATCTATTAAAAAAAAATTTTTTTTTGTTCATAATCCTGAAAAATTTTACTGTTTCGACCGTTTATAAAATTAATTAAATTAAAAAAGTACAGATAAAATTCCGCTCGGATATTTCTAAGATAGCTGAATTTATAATGAATAAAATGCATATGTGCCCAAATATTTGCTAAACTTACAATTATAATAAAATTTCTGAAATAATTTTAAGACAAGGATAGAGTACTAAAAAAATAGTGGGAGAACCTCTGCGTAAATCCACCCTAATAACACGTGTTCGAGCAAGATTATGAAGTAAGTATCTTGAGCAAGACTCCTAGCTGCTCGTGTCTTTTTCTACGTATGTGTTTTTCGCAAAATTGTGTATCACGGAACCTATTTCAAGATTTGTGTGTGTCTTGCTCATGGTACCGTACGCAAGAATATTAAAAATATCTTGAACCCGATGCAGTGAAAACGTGTTTGATCAATTTCTTACTCCAGTAAACTACAGTAGGTACTTACGCAAAGCTTACTCAAGATTTGCTGAAGGGTCAAAGTCAATTTTGAGCCTTGAGCAGATCTTGAGCAAGCCATGCGCAACTATTTTCAACTATAGTCTTCCTTCAAAATAGAGTTATAAAGTGGCATGAATTTCTTGTCTAAAGCTTGCACTAGGCTTGCAATTTAAATCTGGTCACACAAGTATTTGCAGCAAGACACAAACGTAGAAAAAGACACTAACACCTATCAATCTTGAGAGCAGACTTGCTCAAGAATTGAAAAACATTGTTAGATGGGCAAGAGAAAACTTGTCTTATGAAAACCGCAGTACTCATGGTTTGAAGTTTAGTTCAAGTTATTACTTTTTATTAATTCAAAAGATCGCATTACTTTATATAACAATATTATTTTATTATACAGAATATTTATGTTTTTTGATTAAACCCTAGCGGTATTGACAACACTGTAGAAACATGGTGAAAACACAGAGTTTCTACGGTGTTAACTCCTTTACAGTGCTTCCACAGTGTATCGACGGAGTTACGACGGTGTTTTGATGGTAGAAGGGCGGCGTTTTTTGTGTAGTTACGAGACAAGGTTTCTCTCGTGTTTTCTTCGAATTTGGTCGGTGTTTCTTCGGAGTTTTGCTAGGGTTTTTACAGAGTTTCGTCGGTGTATCGTTAGACTTTTAACGGCTTCGACAAGGAGTTTTGTTGGAGTTTTTGCGGAGTTTTGAGGGTGTACTGTCGATATATTCTCGGAATTTTTTTAATAGATTCGCAGCTTTCCAACGGTATTAAGTATATAATGTAGTGTGTACTAAAATTTGATTATGAAAAACGTTGTTTTAAAGTAAATGATATTTTTTGTTTTAATTAAAAATTTATTTTAAATAAGAATAAAGTACTAATTATAAAATGCATATCTCTGAAATTACAAGTAAATCTATTTTTTAATCAAATTATTAATCATAATGGTTTATCTTCAATAATTCATTCGATTAAACAGTAACAGGGTAATTTCCAACCTTGCTAAATTTGGCCCCTTAATTAATTGATCTTAATAAGGGCGCCACTGGAAGATAAGACTCGGCCTTCCAGAACCGGAGATGTTAATTTTAGAAAATTCAGGGTCGTTGAATTTTACAAGAGTGAGGAAGGATGAGGAATTAAATTTATCACACAATATTTTAATCAATATAATTAACAATTTTATTTATCACAAAAGACTTTTACCCACCGGGTTTTACTTCACTTATAATTATTTTATTAACTAACGGAATCCACCGGACTTTATTACAGTGATTAATTAGTCCCCTGGACTTTATGAATTAAAATATTTAATTGGCCACTGGCGTGATCCCCTGGATCTATTTAAAATTGAGTTCCCTGGACTTATACAATTTTGGCAACCTGCCTGATCCCCTGGATCTTAATAAAATCAGTCCCTGGACTTTATTTATAATGGCCACCGGCCTGATCCCCTGGATCTATATTAAAACAAAGTCGGCAACTTGCCAGATCCCCTGGATCTAATTATTTCAAAATAATTAATTAAAAATTCCCCTGGAATCATTTTATATCGCACACACACACACGTTTTATTTAATCAATTTACTGTCCACTGGACTTAAATCACACACACGCTTTAATTTTTTCTCAAAAATTTCCCCCTAAAATTTTATTTTTAGTTATTTTTAATTTTCTCTTTTATATATCCATTTACTTTAATTCACAAAAATTTCCCAGTAAAAATTTCCATCAAATGATAGATTTTCTGACTCGAGTAACTGACGCTATCCTTCTCTACTTCGCGCGTCTCAGTCTATCTCTCTCTGATTCGTGTCTTTCTTTCTTCGCATTCAATTTTGATTTCTTTTAACAATTTTATTAATTTACTGACATCAATGGTTTACTCAAAGTTAAATATTTAATTCTTAAAATTTCTTATCACTTTTTCACAGCACTTGATTACGGAATTAAATTTTCAGTCTTACTAGCTACTATAATTTTCTTATTAATTAATATCGACTACATTATCATATAGCAACGACTTAATAACGATTCTGATTTCTGGCTTCCTGCCGAGAAAATTTTCCTTAATTTATAATTAATGATTAATAAATTCTGGCTTCGCTGCCGAGAATTATTTGACCAAACACGTGGTTAATTATTATTTTATTTCTTTACAATCAATTCTGGCTTCCCCCGCCGAGAATTAGCTCTATTGAAGACGCAAAGTTGTTAACACTTCTGATAACTTTATTCTCGATGTTAATTAATTTAATAATTCTGGCTTACCTGCCGAGAATTAATTTACGCACAGCACTCCGATATTAACACTAAACTTTGCACTTATTCGCCGCATGATACCCTTGGCGTCTACCTAGCTTCCCTTGGTCTTTCCTTGGTTTCCGGTCTTCTGGATAAGGCTCACGGCAGACGGACGACCGTTAAGCTTGTCGGCTCGACCGACTCCTTTTTGATTTTGCTGCTGTCCTGTGGTTATATATTTTCAGCTCGGCCATTTTCGGCAACTTCCGGAAAATGGCCTCCCCACTTAATTAATTTTGGGATAGAAGTCCGAGCTTCTTCAATTAGCGCACCCGGCGACAAGTCGAAAACCTCTAACGGGTACTTATTTGGAATTTCGGCTCGGGTAACTGACCAGCCGTGGGAAACCACGATTTTCCTTGATGATAAATTAAATTTTACCCCGTTACAAAAGAATAATCGATGACTTAGAAGTGATATCCTGATTAAACATTGCATACACCTATGTACTGTCTTTGTCAAGGTATATATTTACATATACATAATATACTAAATAACCTCAAATTCATGATAAAAATTTGCTTAGTAAAGTGTTGTGTAATTAAACACAATAATAACTATATAATACAAATAATTTTACATGAATTTGTTTATATATAATCACAATGCTAAATTAGTGGTGTAATAAATAGTTTATTATCGTGATTAAAAAGTAGATCGATAAATAAGAATTTTGTGAAAATTAATATTTAGAAATGTATAAAAGACTTGATACTATCGTGAAAATTCAATTGTGGGCGATCAAAACTAATATTACATTTTTTATGAATTATTTATTTTATAATGTGAATTAATTAATGATGATAATTAATAAGTGATAATATTAAATTGTAGCTATAAGTGAATAGTAACTGTAATTGAAATTTTAAACTACTCAAATGGTTTAAAGTGTTTACCTTTATTAAAAATTTTAAATGTTATAATAAAAGTAATTAATTAAATTTAAACTTATAATTTGATTATATTAATTTATTAAATATTATTTCTTAAATAAATTTATATGAATTTTTTAAATTAAATGATATTGATTTATTTAATTTATTAATATTAATCTCTACTATATATTTATGTTAATTTAGTAAATTTTTCAACGTATTAGTTTGATTTTATAATCATAATTTTCATTTTAATATTCTAACGTATAATCTAAAACTTTGAGATTGTTAATTACATCTAAACAATATAAAAAATTTTAAGTCCACGTTGTGGTGTGAATGATTTGGTGTTAAAATTTTCAACACTGCCGGTGTGAAAGTCACACGAAGCACGGTGTTAACTGTTAGACTGTGTTGATTAGAACGTTCACACCACCGATGGTGTAAATGTTCAAGTTTTTTATTTCAAAATGCCATAAGTATGCTACACAAACGCCAAGTTACCACGACCAAAACGACGAAGAAATCCTCAATATACTACGCAAAAACCATGAAAAACTACCATAAAAATTCCGAGCAAGCCTAAACACGACTGCGCGCAAACACTGATGAAATTCCAAAAGAACACCGACAAAACTCCATGTAGTAACTGTACACAAAAATACCGCGTTACTGCCATGAAAACACCGTTGAAACTTCCACGTTACAGCCAGTTTCACTCGAGTTTTTTTCAAATTTCTATGGTGGCGATAAAGGCGCTAGAATCTGTGGAAACTTCGACTAAACTACAAGGAAACACCCAAAGAACTCCGATAAAACACTAAGAAAATTCCGCGATAACACCGACGAAACTCCAAGAAAACATCAAGAAAACTGGCGAAACTCTTCAAAAACGAGGACAAAACTCCGTGTCGTTATTGCACACGACACGCCATGTTTCTACCGCGAAAACACTATCGAAACTCCCTTGAAACACCGAGTTTCTATCGAGTTTTTTCCGAGTTCCCACGGTGACACCAAAACCGCTAGGGTAAGTAATAAATATATTAGAGTGAGAATAGTATATTACACACCTAGGGAAGTAAAGTAAAACATGTCTCAGATCACATGTAATTGTTAGCCAATGCTTTCTTATTTACTTCCCAAGGTGTGTATACTATTTTTCTCCTCGACGGAGGCGGAAAGCGGCAACTTTTGTCGCGCTGTGCAAAAAGAAGTTGCCGCTTACCGCTTCCGTCGAGGAGAAAAATAGTATATACACCTTGGGAAGTAAATAAGAGAGCCTCAGATCACATGTTTGTTGACGTCGGCTTCGCCTCGGCCAACAATTACGTGTGATCTGAGACATTTCTTACTTTAGTGCCTTAAGTGTGTAATATACTATTATATTTCGAATGTCGCTCTTCGAGATTACAACTGCAAAGCCATCTGCTATCGGTTCAACCCACACAGTTTAGAGCATTTTAAAATTTTTAGTATCCGCGTCACTCGTCCTCTCTTTCCCTCTCTACTCACCGCCATCTTCATTGTTTTTCTGTGTGTCGTAAGATTCACATCAGTTAGAAGTATTTCTTGAAAATTAAAAAGAAATAAATCAAGGGAAATGGGTAAATTAAAGAAAAGAAGTCACTCTAACGAAGAAATAGAAAGAACGCTATAGAAGAAAGATGTTGAAAATTATGAACAAGAAAATAATATATGAGACGATCAAGACCTAGTAGGTCGTACTCATCAGCTGGTAGAACGTATCCATAGGACAGCCACCCCATCTGATATAAGTAATCATACAGATAGACATGTATATACATGTACTTATAGATTTATATGTATATTTATGTATTTTATGTAATGTATGTAGATATGTATATATACTTTGCATACATGTACAGAGGATAGCAACAGATCCAAGCGTATGTAATAATATTTATATGTAGATATGTACATATATATATACATATATCACACTTTCTAGGCACTGACCAGGGAAAGGGGAATAAAGAAAATAACAAGCCAGGAGTCACGAGCGATGGTAAAAGAACAGAATCAATGGAAGGTCAGCAAATGAAGGAGTTAACCCAGAAAGATGAAGACCAGGAGCTAGAGGAAGAAGCACTTATGGCTGTAGGGGTTGATACGTTAAAACTACAACCTGAATTAAGTAAAGTAATTAATAATTGGTTAACAAAAGACCATGCAAAAGAGTTAGAGGATAATTTTATGAAAAAATATCCTCGCACAGTTGAAGGTTGTAATGTTGAAGCGCCAAAACTCAATCAAGAAGTAATATCTTCTTCTCCTGAAGCTACTACTATAAGAGACAAGCACTTTGTAACAAATCAAAACATCGCTGGTTCAGCAAGTGTTGCTATGTCATCTGCAATCAATACTCTGTTAACAAAAAATAAAGATGTTGATAAATACGACTTGATTGGAAGGATGAGCGACTCATTAAAGATGGTCGCGCAACTACATTATAAGTTTGCGCAAGCAAGAAGAGCATATATTACTCCTACAGTAAGTAAAGAGTGTAGATCCACTTTAGAAGAGTCAGTACCCGACACTTTTCTGTATCGAGACAAGCTATCAGAAAAAATTAGATCATCAAAAGCGATAACTAAGGTCGGTGAGGATTTAAAAACAAGGACAACAAATGTCAAACCCGTAACTAGATCTTTAAACTAGAAAGGCCCACCTGTGCGTCGATAAAAGCAGACACAGGGGGCCGAAAAGACTATAACATCATTGAAACTCTCTTTTCGGACAGCACCGAGAACATCGAGCTTCCGCACAACGTCGAATCAGAGCTCTTCCAATCGCAACCAGGGACGTCAGCAGGCTCGGAAGCACCCGAACTACTATCCGAGTTCGAACACGAGACGATAGAGGTAAGAGCAGGGAATTAAACAAATTTTTTACACGAATGGAAAAAATTTTCAAGGAATCCATTTATACTTGAATGTATTTAGGGGTATAAGATCCCTTTTAGATCTCCAGTGGTATAAAGTTTTGTACCAACTGAACCCAAGCGATCTCAAGATAAGATCAGAGAGATTGAGCTAGCAATCAAAAAACTAAATCGCATAGGTGCAGTTAAGCAAGGCTCAGCTTGTGATGACCAATTTATCTCTAGTTTCTTTTTAGTTCCAAAGCCTGATGGAACATAACGATTTATATTAAATCTAAAATGTCTTAACGAATTTATAGAGCAACAACACTTTAAATTAGAAGACATAAGAACAGCCCAAAGACTAATTGACGTGAACTTGTTTATGGGCACAATAGACATGAAAAATGCGTACTTTCTCATTCCTATACACAAAAAATATTGAAAATATTTAAAGTTTATTTTCCAACGAAGAATTTATGAATTCACATGTCTCCCTTTCGGACTATCAACGGCCTCTTTCGTATTTACAAAGATTATGAAGCCAGTAATTGGCTGGCTACGAAAAAGAGTACTCATCTCGTCCAAATACCTAGATTATATTCTCTGCATTGAAAATTATTTCAGACCTTGCTTAAATAACATAAGACAAACAATCGAATGTTTGAAGAAATTAGGCTTTATAATTAATTTTAACAAAAGTATGATAGTGCCGGCACAAAGTCGTAAACATTTAGGCTTCATCATTGATTCAAAGAAATATAGACTAGAACTAACAAAAGAAAAGAGAACATCATTACGTAAAAGTGTAGAGTTGATAATAAAGAACAAATGTAAGATTAGGAATCTAACTAAGCTAATTGGCTCACTTATCGCCGCTTGTCCGGCCATCGCGTATGGTCCTCTCTACTCCAAAGAATTAGAGAGAGCGAAAACAACAGGGATTTTGATCAGGTTATGGAAATTCCTCAATATGTAGAGGAAGATTTAGAATGGTGCAGAAAGATACTAGATAGAGGTGCAAATCCCGTACGTAGACAGAAATTTAGGATTGAAATATTTTCGGATGCCTCTCTCACGGGATGGGGAGCAGCATGTCGAGAAGAATCGGTCGGGGGTCTATGGGCAGTCTCAGTATCTCCGCGACAGATCTAAGAGATTGTGAAATACTTTTACGTATTGATAATACGACTGCGGTCTCGTACGTTAACAGATACGGAAGTACCCACCTACCTAAGCTCCATATCATTGCGAAACAGTTATGGCAATGGTGTGAAGCCAGACATCTTTGGATTTTCGCGTCATATATTTCATCTGGAAAGAATACAGAAGCTGACCGCGAATCAAGAATAAATAACGTGGATATAGAATGGAAATTGTCAGAAAAAGCATATCAGCAGATAGTTAAAAAATTGAATCATCCAGACATAAACCTATTTGCATCGAGGATTAATTCTAACTGCAAAACATATAGCTCCTGGCAAAAAAACCCAGACTCGTATGTAGTTGATGCGTTCACGATAAATTGGTCATCATGGAAGTTTTATGCTTTTCCCCCGTTCTCTTTAATTTTACGCACTCTTCAAAAGATCAAGATTGATCGAGCATGTGGTATTTTAGTAGTGCCTTGTCGACCCACCCAGCCTTGGTACCCGCTCTTTCAATCAATGATTAAAAAAGATATTATTGAATTTAAACCATCTAACACTCTCCTATGTTCTCCATGTAGGACGCTGCAATATCCATTGAAGAACAAGCTTTCCCTGGTGGCAGCACGCTTATCCTGGAGAGCTACATGAGGAAAAGTATTTCACAGCAGACAGCCGAGGTCCGATTAGTATCAATTGCTGCCCGGGAAAAAATGATCAGACCTGATCATGCCTATTCACGTATTATCAGGCCTGAAATCAGACATGATTAGGCCTGATCATACCTGTCCATACCTGTTCATGTCTGAAGCGTTCAATACATTCAGGCCTGATCATGCCTGTTCATGTATGTTCATGGCTGTTCATGTCTGTTCATAGATATAAAATTTTGTTGACCAAGAATCTATCACATATAAGATTTTTATTACTTAAAATTCATACGAAATGTACTTTTCAACTAAATCGCTTAGGTCAGCGGGTAGCGTTTTAAACTTTCGAGCGCAAGGTCCACGATTCAAATCCTGCACACGCTCGAATTTTTTATTTTTTGTTTAATTTTTATAGCAATAATTATATATAATATAATATAGTTGCACATAATTATATATAATTATATAGGTCCATTTTTTATATATAATTATTTTCCCGGATGGGTATGAACAGACATGAACATACCTGATCAGACCTGAACGTGTCTGATCATGCCTGATCAGGCATGACTATTTTTCATGTCTGATCAGGCCTGAAGACTCATGCCTGTTCATGTCTGATCAGGTCTGATCATTTTTTCACGGGTGAATCGACATTAAAGCAATATAATTTATATCTTAAAGAATGGGGGACATAATGTAACAAAAATGAATACGATGTTTTCTCCGTGTCTGAGGAGATAGTTCTACAGTTTCTTACAGCGAATTTCAGTGAGAAAGCTTCATATAGCACACTGAATTGTGCCAGGTCTGCAATCAACATGCTATACAGGAAAGAAATAAAAGAGAATTCAATGATCAGACATTTCTTGAAAGACATGTTTAACCTCAAACCACCGAAACCCAAGTATGAGGAAATATGGGACACGGAAAAAATATAAAGTTTAGAACGGAACTAAGACCTACCAGTAAATAAGGGTTAGATATGCTAACGAAGAGAACGATCTTACTGCTCGCTTTATCAACAGGTCAGAGGCTACAGACTATAACAAACATAGAGATAACGAATATAGATATATCTAAAGATGACATCAAAATTAAGATCCCAGTCCGTTTGAAACCTACACGTTTAGGGGCAGCACAACCTGTTTTAACGTTACCATATCTACATGAAGATAAGAGATTGAACGTAGCTACTACCTTAATTGCTCACATCAAAGCAACCAAAAAATTAAAGGGAAAAGAAGAAAGTTTATTTATAGCTACTAGAAAACCTTTCAAAAAAGTTTCAGTACAAACACTAAGTCGTTGGATTCATAAAGATCTTGACGAGGCTGGCATAAATACGGAAGTTTTTTCAGCATACGGCATTAAACATGCTTCCACGTCGGCAGCATGGTCAAAAGGCGTAGATTTGGAGACTATAAAACGAACAGCAGGCTAGACGACTAAGTCAATGATGTTTGCGAAATTTTATAATCACCCAATCGTTACAGATCATAAAACATATGCGAAAGCAATACTTACAAAAAGGAAAACCTAGAATAAGGGTAAATATAAATATATAAAGATAAAAGTTGACTTATTGAAAGGATTTTAATTCTCAATAAAAGGAAAAAATTAAATAACGAGTAGAAATATAAGAAATTTTTAATCTTTTGTTTTTTCTCCTATCTTTGAACAGCTGCACTTGTAATTTCGAAGAGCGACATTCAAAATATAATATACCGATCAAACGAACTTACCTGTATGTGAAGTTCGATCGTTATTATATGAGAATGTCGTTTGAGAGGATTACACCCCACCCTTTTTAACCCATTTTCGCCCAAAAAAAAAAAAAAACGATTTCTTGCTTATACTAAACTCTAAAAGAATGAAGATGGTGCTGAGTAGAGAGGGAAGGAGAGAACGAGTGACGCGGATACTAAAAATTAAAAAATACTCTAAACTGTGTGGATTGAACCGATAGCAGATGGCTCTGCACTTGTAATCATCTCGAGCGACATTCTCATATAATAACGATCAAACTTCACATACAGGTAAGTTCGTTTGATCGGTATATTATTGAATCAAGGAATTAAAATTGTTAAACCATCCCGGGAAAAAATGATCAGACCTGATCAGACATGAACAGGCCTCAGTCTTCAGGCCTGATCAGACATGAAAAATGGTCATGCCTGATCAGGCATGATCAGGCAAGTTCAGGTCTGATCAGGTATGTTCATGTCTGTTCATGTCCATCCAGGAAAAAAAATTATATATAAAAAATGGCCCTATATAATTATGTATAACTATATTATATTATATATAATTATTGCTATAAAAATTTTAAAAAAAATCGGACGAGTGTAGGATTTGAACTGTGAACCTTGCGCTCGAAAGTTTAACTCGCTACCCACTGAGCTAAGAGATTTAGTTGAAAAGTAATTTTCGTATGAACTTCAAGTAATAAAAATCTTATATGTGATAGATTCTCAGTCAACAAAATTTTATATCTATGAGCAGACATGAACAGCCATGAACATACATGACCAGACATGGACAGGTATGATCAGCCTTGAGCGTATTTAACGCTTCAGACATGAACAGCCATGAACAGACATGAACAGGCATGATCAGGCCTGAGTGTATCTAACGCTTTAGACATGGACAGGTATGAGCAGGCCTGATCATGTCTAATTTCAGGCCTTATCATGCATGAACCGGCATGGTCAGGTCTGATCATTTTTTTTCGGGCAAGTAATTCTACTGTTGAATCCATCTTCGAGGATTTATTGAGTAAAAAGTATGTTTTCATTGTTCAAAATTTAAAATCTTTATAAAATTTGCTATTCGGTTAATATAGAATACAAATGAATTAGTAATAAAAGTAATAATATAGCAATTTTTCAAATAAGCATATAGTATTTATTACTGTTTGGTAATTTTTACTGACCATTAAGTAATTAGTAGTAAAAGTAATGTACTTACAGATTTGTATCAGTATTTCTTACTGAAATATATGAAATATTAACATATTTTCGAAACTAGTCTTCTACGTGTATTATTCAGTGATTAAAAGAGATTGGAAAATATTGAAAAAATTGAATCGCTTTCAACTGTTTCGATTCTCTAAATGAAACAGAAATTAGACTATTATTTCGCGATTAAAATGTATTCAAAGGCATTTAAAGAATTGAACCACTCCAAATTGTGTCAAATCTTTCAATGAAGCAGAAACCAAAGTATTATTCAGCGATTGAAAAGTATTTGGAGGTATTTGAAACATCCAATCACCATGAATCATCTCAAATCTCCTTTTAAAACGAAAGTAAGAGCATTAAGATGGACCAGTAGTGTAAAATTTTGAAAAAATCGATTTTTTTTCTGCATATTTTGATAGTCTACAGCTTCAAAAATAACATACTGAAAATTCAAGTGCATCTCAAATAGTTTCTAAGAATTGTAGCTATCTAAAGATTAGCCGCTGGTCGGTTCTCGAAAATTAATGTTTTAAATATTGCTGCAGCTATAGCTCGAAGATAACTCATCCGATCGATTCGATTCCACTTGCAGCATCTGTTATAGATGCTTCTACACGAAGAAAAATGAAGGCAAAAATTCCATGAAATTTTATGTAAAAATCCGTGAATTTTTATTATGCTAGCTAACTAAACTTAAAACCGTATAATCATACAATATTATACGTTATAAGTGTTGCTACTAATTGTATTGAAGTATAATAAAATTTCAATTCTTCGGACAAAAATTTCTTTCTTGTACAGCTAGGAGCATTAATGCCTGGACATTAAAATATCTTTTAGATTAGATCCAAAGACCAGGCATTAGTGATCCAAGCTGTACATAATACATTTCGTATTAAGCATATAACGTATACCGTGCTGAAATTCCTCGACGGAAACGCGGAACAGTCCAATATAGCGTATGCGGTCGCCCACGCGTGATCAATAAATAATAATAAATATTAACGAATGATAAAATCAAATTATAATAAAATGATAAATTCAAATAATTGTTAAATTATTAGGTGTACAAAAAAGTTCTACCCGTTTTTCAAAGATGGAGTTATCTAACAGCTATTTATAGGTTAGCTATGAATACGTATATGTACATGCACAGCTGTTTGTACTCTTTAAATTCATCAAACTTTTAATACATTAATCTTCGATATATATATTTTTTTATTAAGTTAAAAATGGAAGTAAGTAATGAGCATATCCGCCATTGTCTTTTATATGAATTTCATCAAGGAAAAAGTGCTGCTGAAGCTCAAAGAATAATCTGTGCAACTTATGGTGACAGTGTTATTGATGACAGTACTTGTCGAAGATGGTTTCGGAAATTCACAAACGGAGATTTTAATTTAAATGATAAACCACGCTCTGGAAGACCTTCAACAATCAGTGACGAGAAATTGGAAGAATTACTGAATCAAGATTCTGCACAAACACAACAAGAACTTGCGAAAAAGTTAAACGTTACTCAACAAGCTATTTCTGAAAGATTACATGCTTTAGGTAAGATTCAAAAAGAAGGAAAATGGGTACCTCATGAATTAACTCCAGAACAACGAGAGAGACGAGTTGACACCTGCCTGTCGTTGCTTTCACGACATAAAAAAAAAAGTTTTTTGTGGAAACTTGTAACAGGGGACGAAAAGTGGGTTTACTATGAGAATCCTAAACGTCGAAAACATTGGGTAGACCCAGGACAACCAACGACATCAACACCAAAACGTAATGTTTTTGGGAAAAAAATATTGCTTTGTATTTGGTGGGATGAGTGGGGCGTGCTATATTATGAGTTACTCAAACCAGGAGAAACCGTTACTGGAGAACGCTACAGTTGTCAATTAAAAAAATTAGCAGATGAAATCAACAGTAAAAGACGATTTGCGGGACAAAAACCTCGACCAGTGATACTGCAGCATGATAACGCCAGGCCTCATAGAAGTTCAATCGTCCACCACTCTATAAATGATTTACAGTGGGAAGTTTTACCGCACCCGGCGTATTCACCAGACCTTGCACCGTGTGATTTTCACCTATTCCGTTCATTGCAAAATTACTTGGCTGACAAACACTTACAAAATGAAAACGAAATGCAAAAAACAATAGATGATTTCATTTCGACAAAAGATCAAGCCTTTTATCGCCGTGGGATCCATCAGTTGCCTGAGCGTTGGCAAAGGGTAGTAGATGCTGATGGTGGTTATTTTGATTAAAATTTGTATTTTATTTAAAATTTTTAAATATATTTTTTTTTGACAAAAAACGGGTAGAACTTTTTTGTACACCTAATATAAGTAATAATTAATTGTTGTCGTGCCTGGACCAGCTCCTCAGGCTGGGTTAGTGCATGTAGACGCCAGACCGTTTATCCAAAACGGACAAAAATTGTTCAGGGGGAATTTACGAGGGAAACTCCGAGCAAGCGAATTGTGGCGAAGCGGAAAACACTCGAGTGACACAATAGAAATCAAATAAATAATAGAAAAATTGTAAATAAACAATAGATAATTACATACAAATAATAAATGAGAGCAGGAAAAATAAAATGAAACAGTGGAAAAAGATCCAGAGAAAAATAAATATTAAATTTTCCCCGACAGCTGTTGGTTTCCGAATATTTAATTTTATAAACAATAGTAAAAAAAATAATAATCTTTCACAATCTTTAGTTTTATTTAAATTAATAACAATAATACCTGGTGATTGCCAAAATATAATTTAAACAGTTATACACTTTTACCACTGAAAATATATTTATCAGATAATTATCGCAGCATCAAAACACAGTATTCATACTCAACTCGAAAAATAATAATATAACTAGAAAAATTATTTATACTCAATTTAATATACACTAATATAATTTAATTTAGTTAATACTATTAATCTTAATATTAAATAAAAGAATTAATTATTCCAGTTGGAATCTTCCCAAATTAATAAATAATAACAATATTTTTATTTCTTATTTTATCTCTCAGCATCGTGAGAGAGAGAAAGATACGGAATTTTCAATAATAATTTAATTTCAATAATAATTTTGACCGCTGGGGTAAATAAATTAATCAAAATGAAAAAAAAAATAAAATTACTTAATTATTTTAAATAATAATGAATATAAATAATAATGCTCAATATTCTTACAAATCGTTTGAGTGAAGACCAAAATAATTTTTATACTTTGGGAATTTTTCATCCAAATGATGGGAGCCAGAGACGTCCCTTCTCGGAATGTAGATTAAAGGGTAATTTACATGAAAGGAAAGCAGCAGACGTATACTGTGATCAAAAAATGACTATTCAAATAGATTTAATGTGAAATTGAATTAATTACAAACTTTGGTCTATAGAAAACGTTATACGTTAGAAAAAATCACAACGATGAAAAATTCGATCGACGGAAAATTTTTCGAAAAAATAATGAACAGAAAAGTACTCTACCTAATTTTTATTATAGCAGCAGGTGAATGGATGGAAAATCGGCAGGAAATTTGAGGGAAACCCGAACTGCTGTTGAGCGCTCAGGGTTATAGGACAGGGTGAAACAGCTGATAAGCGCTCGCCCCTGGGTATTAATAGGGATATGGATAGGCCATGGTGTAGGTGAAAATATTGGGGTGCCAATTGGCACCCCACAATAAGGTTAAATTAATTTAGGATTAATTATAATTTATTAATTATGGCTGGAGAGCAGAGGTTTGAGCTCCATGAGTTCTCTCGTAAGACTGGCTATTTCGTCATTATAAAAATATAATAAAGCCAACAGAGTTGACAAAATGTTGACGCTGCATCTCAGGTTCCCTGTGAGAGAATCGTTGTAGCCCGGGTCTCATGCATCGTCATCTCCCGGGAAAAAATGATCAGACATGAACAGGCATGAGTCTTCAGGCTTGATCAGACATGAAAAATGACCATGCCTGGCCAGGCCTGATCAGGCATTTTCAGGTCTGATCAGGCATTTTCAGGTCTGATCAGGTATGTTCATGTCTGTTCGTGCCCATCCGGGAAAAAAAAATTATATATAAAAAATGACCCTATATAATTATATATAATTATGTATACCTATATTATATTATATATAATTATTGCTATAAAAATTAAAAACAAATAAAAAATTCGGGCGTGCGCAGGGTTTGAACCGAGGACCTTGCGCTCGAAAGTTTAAAATGCTACCCGCTGACCTAAGCGATTTAGTTGAAAAGTACATTTCGTATGAATTTTAAGTAATAAAAATCTTATATGTGATAGATTCTTGGTCAACAAAATTTTATATCTATGAGTAGACATGAACAGCCATGAACATACATGAACAGCTATGAACAGACATGATCAGGTCTGATCATTTTTTCCCGGGCTGTTTTGACTACCCGCGAGCCACGGCGACTCTCTTATCATAACTGATTTCCGTTCCATTGTATAAAATTATTTAATTAAAAATAATTAATTTAATTTAATCAATAAAATATTATGGGAACGTAACAATTTCATAATTATTTATTAAAAATAATAAATATTTTCAATTATAATATTAAAAAAGAGAATTCAGATTTAAATATTAAAAAATAGCTTAATATAAGTTGTAATTTGATTAATAATATCTATTATTCTATTATTTTTTACTATCCTATCTACATAACTTCATAACAAAAATTAAATTTTTAAATTGAATAGTGCGCTCTCTCTCTTTTTGACCTGCAATTTATATTATCGACTGTGATCTATAACAATGATAACCCGCTGTGTCCTGTAGGTAGAGTACTTTTCTGTTCATTATTTTTTCGAAAAATTTTCCTTCGATCGAATTTTTCATCGTTGTGATTTTTTCTAACGTATAACGTTTTCTATAGACCAAAGTTTGTAATTAATTCAATTTTACATTAAATCTATTTGAATAATCATTTTTTGATCACGGTATACGTCTGCTGCTTTGCTTTCATGTAAATTACCCTTCAATCTACATTCCGGGAAACGACGTCTCTGGCTCCCCATGTGATGATGTCAGTACTTGAGTGAGAAATTTACTTAAGTACTGTATGCGCGCTATAGATATATAGGTATATATATATATGTCTACCGGCAGCGTTTAACTACGTTTTATAAGATTTATATATATATATATATATAAAATACCTGGATATTTCCAACTATATAAAAAAAACTATCCAACGATAATTAACAATAATTATTTATACATATGTCGTGTATCATTCAGTTCATAATTATAAACAAAGTAATTATATCCTCCGCGGCGGCCAGCAACTACCGGAGGAGGTTATCACGTAGAAAATATACACGGCGAAATGAATCCAAAGTACTTACTCAAAATTAATCTCCAGACAACCAAAATAATATGTTGAAAAAAATATAAGTTAATTCACCCGGTGAACTATAACTGTAATCTTTAGCAGAAAATAATAAAAACGCAATGACGCACAATTTTACTCAGAGGGCACATCCGCACACAATAACTGCCCGTATCTTTCTAATCTAATTCCTCTCTCCTCCAACTGTTGGTCGTCGCCCACGTGGCGCGCCGTTGCCCTTATTTATTATTATCATTATCTTTACTAGCCCTGGGCCTAGTTTTAAATAAAAAATATAAACTATAAAGATAATTTCGCGACACCTGAATGATACATCAATAATTGTTTAAGTGTATGAACTATTTATTCATACTAGATGCATGTTTTTATTTTATCCAATAAGTTGAATAATAATTATTTAAAATCATAGAATTGACGTTGGGAATATAGCCTAGGTATTGATTTTTCCCCTACCCGGCGGTCAATATTTTTCCCAAAACATCGAATGACATCCATAATCGGATGACAAGTTTAATAAAATAATGTGTTAAACAAATGTTGGGGCATAATGTCACGCTGGATTATGCATCCCAACTGTTTCGAAATCTTAAACAAAAACTTATAACTACCCGAGAAAAAATTTTTATATATAATCATATAAAATTATGTATAATTATATATAACTCGATTATATATAATCAAGTTATATATAATTAAAAAACATTTTTGAAAAAAAAAAAAAAATTAAATACCAAATTTTTGATTTGGTTATTACCGCGCGAACGCATTACAAATTCAGAAAAAAGAATTGATAGCAGTAAACGATGAAAAAATCCTGGAATATCTGCTGGGTTCGAACACGGCTCCTTTTGGCTGGTAGCCCTGAACGTTGATCACTGGTCCACATCACGAGAGTTCAAGTCATGTGCTTAATTGATGTATTTAGAGTGAAATGCCGGTAAAGACCGAGTTCATAAGTTTTCGTGACGGATTTTTACACAATTTAAAAAAACTCCATGAACTTATATGAAATTTTATTTTTGTCGGCCTCGATGATAATTATATAAAATTTTATTAAGTTTGTTCAAATTTTTTGATTTTCTGTTGTGATGTGAAATTTAAAAAAACTTATATAAAATTTTGGGAAACATTGAATAATTTTACAAAATTATATGAAATTCAACCGATTGAAAAACTGGGTACTTCTAATTTTTGAATACCATGAAAAAAAAAATTATTTTTTTTTAAACACCCTAATGATTGTATACAATTATATATGGATATATATATATATATATATAAGATTATATATAATTACATATGATTCTATATGAAAAAAATTTCTCGGAATAGTATTGTATATAGTCATATATAATATATATGGAGCTACATATGACTTTCTCCGTTTAAATATTGTATTATGTATGATCATATATAATCATATATAATTATATATAATTCTATATGGATATATATACAAGATTATATATAATTATATATGATCATATATAGTTATATATAATTATGTATGATTATATATAAACATTTTTTCTCGGGTAACAAAAATCAATTGTTTAAATTAAATTTTTTAAAAATAACTTTTT